>NC_034600.1:27538126-27548126 GCF_900095145.1 Mus pahari
CCACCCGGTGTCAGACCCACGGGATCTCCGAGAGTTACAACAGTCCACCCGGTGTCAGACCCACGGGATCTCTGAGAGTTACAACAGTCCACCCAGTGTCAGATCCACGGGAATCCCTGACCAGTCACCACCATCTGCAGGCTGCCTGTCACTCTGGGCATACATAACAAGCACCTACTAAGGGCCAGTCTCTTCAGGGGCTAAAGATTTATCTTTTTAACAAAGTGACACAGCTATTTAGTTTCAAGGTTTAAGTGATTTAGAGGAAACGGTCAACGGCGCTGGGGTGGCATGTGCGTCGAGGGAGGACCAACCCTTCCGGAAGCCAGAAAAGGCTTCCTTGAAGAAAGGACAGCTGAGCTCAAACACGGATAAGGATGGGTTGAGAAGGCTCAACTGAGGACTTCTGGAAGCCTTCAGAGAGCCAAAGGACAAAAGGAGTGGCCACAGAGGAGGAAATGTATACACAGCATTTCCTGAACAGATGTGAGCTGCAGGACGTTCTCTAGCTCCCTGGCAGGGCAGTGTCCCTGCTTACGTGGGACTCCGGGCTCCTCTGAGGAGTCAACCCATGGTGGGCTGTGACTAGTCTCAACAGCCTGGTCCTTCATCCCTCCTTTTACTAGATAACTGCCTTCTTCACCTCACCCACCTGAACCTCCTGTCCCGTCTCCCCTCTCTAACTCAGACCATCAGACACAGTCCATTCACCATAACGTGTCTCAGATGTCCCTGCCATGTTACCTCCACCCAGTCACACTGGCTTGGGGAGCTCTCTGGGAGGAAAGAAGGCAACTCACAGCTGAGGAAGAAGCAATGTACTAAGGGAGCAAGGCAGCTAAGCAAGGGGAGAGTCCAGAAGTTGAGGAAGGGGATAGGTAGGAGGGGTGAGCAGACAGGGGTGAGCGCTGGCCTGAGTTTCTGGGGACAGAGTAGAGAAGAGGACACATGTAAAGGAAGCTGGTTGGGATAGCCTGCAGCAGCTCCACTCATATACAGAGAGTACATCGGGACTAAGCGTGAAGCACACTCCATACAGCCTCACATGGTACTAACTACACACTCAGTACCCCACATTTATCCTGGGTGGTGACACACGCCTTTGATCCCAGGGCTTAGGAG
This sequence comes from Mus pahari, assembly GCF_900095145.1. NCBI lineage: Eukaryota > Metazoa > Chordata > Mammalia > Rodentia > Muridae > Mus > Mus pahari. The sequence goes on from NC_034600.1 coordinate 27,539,249, forward strand.
GCAGAGGTAGGCGAACCTCTAAGTTCAAGGCCACCCTGATCTCTAAGAATTCCAGGACAGTCAGAGCTACACAGAGAAACCTTATCTTTTTTTCTTTTTTTTTTTTTAAAGATTTATTTATTCTATGTAAGTACACTGTAGCTGTCTTCAGACACTCCAGAAGAGAGCGTCAGATCTTGTTACAGATGGTTATGAGCCACCATGTGGTTGCTGGGATTTGAACTCCGGACCTTTAGGAAGAGCAGTCGGGTGCTCTTACCCACTGAGCCATCTCACCAGCCCGAGAAACCTTATCTTAAAGCAAAAACAAAAACAAGCTTTAGGCTAAGCAGGTAAAGTAGCCCCAGCCTGCAATCCCTGCACCCTCAAGACAGAGAGAGGAAAGAAGAGCTCAGTGACAGGCCAGCTGAGGCTCCACGGGGAATTTCGGGCTAGCTTAGGCTACACAGTGAGACTCTGGCTCAAAACCAAGCAGAAAACAACAGACGGTTAAATAAGTGCTCTTAAAAGCCATGTCATCCTGGCATGGTGGCGCCCACCTTTAATCCCAGCACTTGGAAGGCAGAGGCAGGCGGATTTCTGAGTTCAAGGCCAGCCTGGTCTACAAAGTGAGTTCCAGGACAGCCAGGGCTATACAGAGAAACCCTGTCTCGGGGGGGGGGGGAAGCCATGTCACCCATGGTTACCCTAGGAGCTGGGCCTTATATCCCCTACTTTATACACAAACAGATCAGTAACTCCGTGAATAACAGGGAAGAGGCAAAGATGGGGCTTGAGCACAGACTTCCCAGAGCTCTCCATTTGCAGAATGGACTAGAGATGAGGGGCGGGAGAGACTGTATGATATGGCTGAGTGAGAGGCCGTCTGGCACAAGGAGGCACTGGGAGCATCTGTGGGGGTAACCTGAGAGCCAAGAAGCTGAGAAGCTGTCCTCTGCTTGGAAATCAGCTTCTCCCGCAAAGCCCAAAGCAAGAGCAAAGACACAACATCCTTCATCTCAAAGGGGTCGGCTGTCTGGCCAGGGCCACCCGCCTTGCTGAGGCCCAGCTTCTCCTGAGGATGAAGAAACCTCCTTGGCCTGAGCTAGACAAGCACAGAGCCAATCCCTCTAAGTCCATGCTCTAAAAACTTATCAGGCATGGCTCAGGTCGTACCCCTCCTTTCAAGTCGGTGCCATAAATAGAAATGGCTTGGCACAGCCAGAGGAAATAATAGTCACAGAAGAGAGGAAAATACAGTGGAAGATAGATAGAGGGATTTTTTTTTTCTTGTCGGATTCCAGCACAGAGGGCCTGTGTTTGTTCTGCCAAAGTCAGTCCAAACTTCAGAAAAACCTCAATCAGTAATAAGGGATTGACTTTGACATAAACCACAAGATCATTCTGAGATGGGGCAATGCCGAAGTGGTGGCAGCCGCAGAGGAAGCCGGAATTTCCCAGACAGATGAGATTTCTACAGGAGTCGAGGCACCTCCAGTCACCTGAGACTTACTGTAGCCGATCTATTTTAAAAACAAAGATTTTGTTTTGTGTGTGTGCAGGGAAAATTTACCCCTTGGACTTTATTTCTCATGATTAAGATTTAAAAAAAAAAAGTCAATGCCCCCTCCCCCCAACAAATCCCTTCCTTGTGAAATAGCTCATCTCCAGCGTGTCTCTGCCCGGGGCACCTGAACATCCAGCTTCACGCCCCCCCCCCCCCCCCCCCCCCCCCCCGCACCCAAGCCTGTATTGATTGGACTCACTTCCTTCTGCTGCTGCGAATCAGCATTCTCACTGAGAAGAAAGTTGACAAGGGCTGTGTGGCCGTTCCGGGTCGCTGTCTGCAAGGCACTGACATTGAGCTGTAGTGAACAGATGGGAGGGGGGAGATCCCGTTACTGTCCGCATGCGGTTGGTGCTTGGTATACGGTAAGACATGTACAATGAAATATTACAATTATCTAAAGAAGGGAATCCAACATGTTTCTCATCAATCTAAAGCCTATCATTTTGACATGTGATAAGGCCTGACTGGGTCTCCAAAACTCCTCATCCTGATGAGATGAGAGGCTGAAGAAGAACTGCTGTGAGTGATCTTTCATCCATGGGAAGACACAGCAAATAGCTTCCAGGGAAGCGGGTGAAGTGTCCTCATCAGAACATGACCCTGCTAGTACCCAGGCTCTGTTTCCAATCTCCAACTACAGAAATAAATGCTTGCTGCTTAAGTCACCCAGCTTTGCTGTTGTTGTTGTTGTTGTTGTTGTTGTTGTTGCTATCATTATCACAGGAGCCTGACCTAAGACACTGAGACACTATGACTCAGCTAAAAAGCAAAAACCAACCAAACAAACAAAAAACAAACCCCACAAATGCCCTCAGTGGTTTCTGGCTCTCCCTGGAATGGCTTCGAGGCTTAGCAGGAATTCCACCTATGCGAAGTGTTGCTTTTTGATCCTTTTGCCTGACTCCTTTCACAACTCTCAGTCACTCACTTCTACTGCCCCTTGCCACTCTCTGGGACCTAAGGATCTTCACTTAGTGCCTGAGCTAAGTGGCGCTCAGCTCAAAACTGTGCTCTGGTCTTGGTTAGCCTGCAGGCAGCCTACCGTGAGAACTGACAACAATACAAGCCAACCGCTGATTATAAGGTTGCCATAAACTATATCCAGGTCCTCCACATAAGGTCATTTTTGAGAACTGCTTCCCCCAAGTGACTGAGTTAGTATCCCCTGACCTACTTACCATCCCTCTATCAACAGCTAGGACTCATTTCTTTACTCCCTTAAGTCTAGGTGGACCTGCAACTGCTTTGACCAGTAGATATGGCAGAAACGATAAGGAGTCAGTTCCAGGCAGGGCCCCTAGCCAGCCTAGAAGCTTCCGCCCCCTTCCTCTCTTGCTTCTGATTCTTGTTGTACTTCCTCTTGGGGCCAGCTGCCAAGCTATCCAAGGGCAACCCTTACATTTGTGGCTGCTCCGTGGACCTCCCAGTTGACAGCTGACAACAACTTCCAAGGAAGTGAATGAGCCGTCTTGGATATCTAGTTCAAATAAAACTTTACATGACCAAAATCTTAGTCAACCTCTGATTCTAATCATGTAAACACACGCAAAGAAGGATTATCACAGATGAGCCTAGCCAACCCACTGTGAAAGTTTTCAGAATCAAAATAGACTTCCTTTAAATAATCCAAATAAATGAATAAATAATACCAGGGGGTTCTAAAAGAGGGGTCTGGTGTACATATAACTATTGACGAGAGCTGCCCTACTTACTTTCCACTGCTGCGACAAGACACTGTTACCAAGGCAACTCATAGAAGAGTTCATTGGCTTAGGTGAGTCCCCGACCATCACATCAAAGAACATGGCAGCAGGTAGGCAGACAGAGCATTGAAGCAGTAGCTGAGAGCTTATGTGTTGAGGCAACAACCATGTGGCAGAAAGCGATGACTGGGAAAGGTATGGGCTTTTACACCTCTTACAACAAGCCACCCCTCCCAATCCTTCCCAAACAGTTCCACTATCTGGGGACTAAGTGTTCAAACCTATAAACCTACTGGAAAAAAATAATCCTGGAAGCTAGAAAAAAAAAATGGCTCAGCTCCTGAGAGCATGTTCTGTCCTTGCAGAGGATTTGAGTTTGGTTCATAATGCCTGTAAGTCCAGCTCCAGAGATCAGACATCCTCTTTTGGCATCCATGTGCAATTGCACTCACATGTACATACCTTGTCGAACATGTACACATATACATGCATATGAAAGTTTAAAAATAAATCGTAAAGATCTATCTGGACATCTGTCTAGCAACTTGCTGTTTAATCATGGATCCAAGACTCATGCTATTGATCCAGATGGTTAACAATTTTATTTCAAATGCCTTAAGTAAACCTTTTCAGTCTTGACCTTTAGAATGTCCCTTGGCTACAATGTCCTTGAAAAAGCTTATAGGTTACACATATTTCCCACTACAACATTACACTGTCCATAAACTTAATCCTTAGAGACTCTTTTGTATGTTGAGATTGATGCACCATGGGAGATAATTAAGCCACAGAAGTTTGCTTGTTTGTTTGAAAGCAACAGGTAGCTGAACAAAGGGTAATGGGAATGGCCAACTGAAAGCTAGCTGGAGCTGATGCTAAATGCTATGTGACCTGGCTTAGAAGGCTTATGAGTACAAGCCTGTTTATCTCCACCTATAAAAACAGCATAACCACCTATATTTGTTTTCTTTATGGCTATGGGTTGCTGCCACAAACTTAGTGTCTTAAAAAACAAACTTGGACCCAGCCCCCCCACACACACACACACATTTGTAGCAAGTGTAGAGCTTGGTCTGATGGGGGCAATGGGGGGAGGGATTTGTAAGGTGGAACTGGGAGGAGAGAAGGGAGGGAGACTGTGATCAGGATGTAAAGTGAATTTTTAAAAGGAAATGAATATTTTTAAGAGATTAGTTATTAAAGTTAATTGGTGAATCATTTAAAAATGTTTTTAAAGCATCATCATACAGTTCCAAAAGTCGGGAAGTCTGATGTGGGGCTCACAGAGCCAAGCTCTGTTCTGAAGGATGCTGGGAGAATTGGTTTTCAAACGTCTAAATACATCGGCTGATGTCCCCTTCTCCCATCTTCAAACTTCAGTGTTATTTAGTTGGTCTTTCCTGCGTCCCTCTTCACTTTAACACTCTTAAGATCACATAACCCAGAGTAATCTCATAGGAATGAGCCAATTTTTGCCATATAACCACTATTATCCTAAGTATAATAAATAAATATATAAGTATATCTATTTATTGGACTAAGATGTGGGTATCTCTGAGCATGAGCTCCCCATTCTTTCTTTAGTACCCTCCTACCTCTTTCCTTTAAGCCGCAGTAATGCTGAAGAGATAAAGAGCTCTTTATTCATTCCACAAACATGACTGAGTACTCGTTTTGTGACAAACTGTGTCAGGAGGATACGTTTATAAGCGTCTCTATTAGATGCCTGAAATTAGATTCCTGTAGGGCAGACAACCAATTGATCCACGGCCTGGTGGACTGGTAGTTGGTATATCAGTAGCTTTAGAGTAAACGCTAATGGACAGATTCTTGGTCAGAAGAATAACACTGGCTGGCTGTTGTCAGCTACAATATAAACTTAAAAGAGCCAACTGGAGCCAGGCATGGTGGCAGACACCTTTCATCCCAGCATTGGGAGGCAGAGGTAGGATTGGATCTCTGTGAGTTCTAGGCCAGCCTGGTCTACAGACCTAGTTCCAGGACAGCCAGGGCTACACAGAGAAATCCCAACTCAAACAAACAAACAAACAAACAAACAACAAACAAAACAAAAGAAAACAAAAGCTGACCAGACAGCTAATATGTATTGAATGGCCAAGAGTAATTTTGGGGTAAGGTGACATTTAGACTGAGATCAGAATGACAGAGGTGGCCCCGGGGAAGGTCTGAGGCCACCAATTTAGGTTTCTGATTTAAGAAACTAATGTCTGAAAAACTCAAAGGCAGTGTCCCAGGGTAGAAACTGTAGGACTTTGTAACTTTCTACCCACCCATACAGGCACCATGTACGTGGCCTATGCGCTTTACAAGAAGCAAAGAGACATGTGCAGCTGTTTTAGTTCCCGTGTATGGGTGTTTTGTCTGCATGTATGCCTGTATACTAGGTTTATCCCTGGCCCCCATGGAGACCAGATCCCCTGGAACTGGGGTTACAGACAGTTTTGAGCCACTATGTGGGTGCTGAGAACCAAACCCCAGTCCTCTATAAGAGCAGCCAATGTTCTCAACTTCGGAGCCATCTCTCCAGCCCCTAGAAATACGTGAAACTTAAGAAAAAAAAAAATAATAACCACTAGTTTCAAGGTACCAAAAGAAGGCCACAAAATTGAAGTGAATAAATATTTAATTGACACGTTCCTACTTCATTGATTGTTAAATGCAATATCATAAAATATTCATTACATTTGTCAATGGCTTACAGTTTTCCTTTTTTTTTTTTTTAACCTCCCGAAAATTTCCAAGTATATACACAGTGTTCTAAGAAATCAATCATGTAAAAATTAGATGAAATTTACTGCAGACAAATGATTGAAAATAAAAATAAAAATAAAAATCCACTTAGAGTAATCGTGGTAATATATATTAGAAGTCTAGGGGTATTTAAATACGTTTAATAAGATATGACGTAAGGCTTCCAGAGGTCTGAGTTTTTTAAGGTCTACAAAAGTCATTCTGGGGCCTGAGGCACCTGATATGCTGCTGAAGAGAGCCTGTCACACACATGGGCAGTCTCTCTAGCTAGCACAAGTGGAGGAAGGCCGCTTACAGACAAACCCATGATCTTACTCCAATTATCTCCTTAGAAATGACTTAGCTGTGTACGTCACTCCTTAGTGACAGGGAGGCGCAAGAGAACACAGAAGCCACTTTCTAGAGGTTGGTAAGGTAAAGGCATTTGTATGACTAAGGCATCTCTATAGTTGTCAGAGCAAAGGCAGGTCCAAGCTACCTTTGACTCTGTGTGCTGTTGCAGCTGGCTTCTTACTCCACACTGGCTGTTCCCTGGGAGTCTTCTCCAGGATAAAGGGGATAAAGGGGAACCATTCTGGACTACAGTGGGTCCTGAGATTGTTTATCTAGGAACTGTGCTAATGAACAGAGGCTTCAGAAGGCATGCCACACCCATTCTGAATCTTTGCCTGTAGATCAGGATGTAAGCTTAGCTACTGTTCCAGTGCCATACCTGCCTGCTGCCATGCTTCCCACCATGATGGTCATGGACTCACCCTCTGAAACTGTAAGCCAGCCCCCATTAAAGGTTTTTCTTTTTTAAACTGACTTGTTCACAGTGTCTCTTCACAGCAATAGGACAGTAACTAAGACTTGAAAGTTTCAAAGTTTGTTAGCACCATGATTAAATACAAAAGTATTCTATATTTGGAGGCAGACAGCATCCCGCATTCTTTAGGCCCAAGATGACCCAGGGAGCTTTCACACAGCAAACTTTCTTCTTTAGTATTTGCTATCAACAAGTGGAGTGAGAATGTCATCTTGCTGTGAAGGGTCCTTGGTCTTTCTCCTCTGTCTCATTTTCAGCCTTCTCCAAATGAATTGGAAAAATTGGCAATGCTTCTGAAGAGACATTAATGAGGGTATCTGTGTGGACATTAATTCTTATATAAAAAAAGGCATACTAAAATTTTAATTCTATAAAAACCCAGCAAACCACCAATTAAGGACAAGAGTTCCAAAGAATATTCTAAGCCCTTCTCCCACTGTATGGTTGACCACAGTCCAGATCCCTACTTTGTTTGGAATATTGACATCACTTCCTCCCGCCAGGAGCACGCGACTGCATTCTTCATGACCTCCTACAACAGCCAACAGGAATGGGGTTTCTCCATTCTGACAAAAAGAAATGGAAGTTAAAATTAATTTCCCCTTGGCATGGAATAAAAAAATACATTGAGAAACAGCATGCTTCCAATATCTTTTATGCATGATTCTTTTTGATGGTGCTGTTAGCACTATTTAGCATTCATGTACCAACATATACTGCCAAGACTTTGGTACAGTCAGATAATGTGATAATCTAGAAAGGCAGGATTCGTGTTATCCTTATTTTGTAGACAAGAAAACCAAACAGCTGGTGACCAGAGCCTTTCATCATCTACGGTCTACATCTACCTACTCATCGCAGCTAGCCTTTCTGTCCTCCTGACCAAGTCAGTCCCAGGCCACACCATGTCTTTTATGCAGGAGTGTGTGTGTGTGTGTGTGTGTGTGTGTGTGTGTGTGTGTGTTGACACAGACACACCAGAGGAATAAACAAAACTACCAACAACAACAACAACAGCAGCAACAAAAGCCCACTCTCTCTGCCAAAGTCCATTGGAATGGCAAAACTGAGATAGAATATCATCTCCTATGTGAAGGCTTTGGCTTCTGAAATAAATTTACATGGCACACTGAATATACAGTTATAATTGAATGTAGCCCAATGTTGTATGTTTCCCCTCCCATGTCTTTCTTGTCCTCTAGTGCAAAAATACATATTTAATCTGAAAACAAATGGCTTTTTCTTGTTTTTTAATTAAAAAGAAATTTTTATTTGTGCAAAATATTCTAATCACAGGTTCTCATCCTCAGTTCGTCCCAGATGTTTCTGTCTCCCAACTCACCCACCCCCATGCTCTTTTTTCTCTCTCTTTAGAAAAGGAACAAACAAACAAACAAAAAACAGAATTAACAAAAAAAATCAAAGAAACATACATATAAACAAAACTCATAAAACTACAAAACCTGAAACCTTAATACACAAGCAAAAACCAGACAAAAAAATCAGACAAAAAAAATTTAAACAAAGCCACATGAGAAAAAAAAAAAGAAAGAAAACATGAGTTCTATTGAAAGATATTTGATCACACTGTGAAAACAGAGATTGTGTTGTTTACTGGAAAACCCTGTTTCTAGCCGTGGTGTGGCTCAGCCCTAGGACACACCTTTAATCCAGGAGCTTTCTGTTTGTTGTTAACAGGATTAAAGAAAGTCAACCATAGGTCAAGAGGCAGAGCAAGCAACCAGTTGCTTTCTCTGGGAGCTGTCTCTGCCTCTCTGAGCTAGCAGCCTTCCACCCCCTGGCTCTTAAGTAGTCTTTGGTAAAATTGAATGATTGAGATTTTGTTTAAAAAAACAAACAACAAAACAAAACAAAGCCAGAGCTGTTCTGTGCTGGCCCAGCTGTTGTTAAGAGTGGGATCTAAAGTATGGTTTTGTATCCAGTGAGACTCCATTAGAGAGAACTAATTTTTTCCTTTGCAAGCAGTTGTCAGTTGGAGGCAGCCCCTTGGTTAGAGCTGGAAATTGTGTACACTTCTCCCTCCTA
>NC_034600.1:27551936-27578997 GCF_900095145.1 Mus pahari
GGGAAGAGAGGCCCCTTGGTCTTGCAAACTTTATATGCCTCAGTACAGGGGAACGCCAGGGCCAAGAAGTGGGAGTGGGTGGGTAGGGGAGCAGGGCAGGGGGAGGGTATAGGGGACATTCAGGATAGCATTTGAAATGTAAATGAAGAAAATATCTAATAAAATAATTTAAAAGAAAAGGAGTGGGGTCTTCCATTTCGGAAACAGTGCATTACAAGCAACTTTGAGGCCAAGTCCACCAACCTTCTGATTTAGAACTGAACATGAAGTAGAAAAATCCATGAAGTAAATGAATTTCAAAACATCAACCACAGCCAGGCATGGTAGCACTCACCTTTAATCTCAGCACTGAGAAAGCAGAAGCAGGAGGATCTCTGTGAGTTCAAGGCCAGCCTATTCTACAGGACAGCCAGGACTACACAGAGCAGCATGAACTTCTAGGTTGCAAGACCCCTTTGGGGGTTGAACAACCCTTTCACAGGGGTCGAATATCAGATATCCTGCATAGGAGTTATTTACATTATGATTCATAATAATAACAAAATTACAGATAAGAAGTAGCAATGAAAATAATTCTATGGTTGTGGTCACCACAACATGAGGAACTGTGTTAAAGGGCCACAGCATTAGGAAGGCTGAGAAGCACTGACATAGACAGACCTTGTCTCAAAACAAAACCCCACCCACCAATCATGACAATCTACAGCAAAAGTGGATGCATTTTACCATGATTCTCTCAGTAGTAACAATTTAAGAACTCTACTGTGGACCAGAAACAACTTGTCAAGGGATCTGCATACTGATTGTTAATCCCCAACACCAACTGTAACTCTTTTGAAATGTAAATGAAGAAAATATCTAATAAAAATAAGTTAAAAAAAAAAAACTCTAACTCACCTTGTCTTTTTCTGAGGTATGGAGATTAAGGGAGATAAGCTTTTCAATCATTTCAACGTGGCCCCTCTCAGCTGCCAAAAGAAATGGTTTTCTTCCTCTCTGAAAATCAATTGTGGATTCTACGTTGATCACACACTTAGCAGACAATTGGGAGAGCTGACAAGCAGTGGGCAGCATTTTATGGTGATGGGGAGGCTAAGATGGTCATCTCATTCTGGGCCCTTCTCACAGGCAGGGAATGATGATTCTTTGAACCCAAGTCACACCCAAGCCACATCCAGTGCTGGGTTGTCATCGGAACTCTGAGGAACCCCACACCAACATTGAATCGGTTTTATGGACACAAGTGTTCAGAAGGGGTCCTCCAGAGCTTCAGAGGAACACCGCATCACAGTCTGATGATCAGATGCCATTTCAAATGTCGCCAAGATTCCTGAGTAGGTCAGCACTTCTTCCACTCAACCAGTTACTGAGGAATTAGCTTGTGCCACATCCTGTTTGAAGCATCACACTGTCTTACTGATAAAGACACACCACACAAATTCTTTGGTGCTTAACACACATGAAGCTCATTCAGGTACAACATTTGGTTAGCTTAATTTTACTTTATTTTTACAGATGTATTTATTCTTGGTAAATGTGTATACGTAAACCTGAGTGGATCTATGTGTACCATGTGCATGCATGGTGCCCTCAGAGGCCATTGGATCCCCCTGAAACTGGAGTTGAAAACAGTTTGTGAGCCTCCATGTTGGTGCTAAGAACCAAATCCAGGTCCTCTGCAAGAAAAGCAAGTATTCTTAACTACTGACCATCTTTCCAGCCCCTGCACCGCAATCAAATCATATTCCCTGGGTGTTGTATTTCTAAGAAGAGTCAGAAAGCTCTTGCGTGTGGGTCCATTTGACAGGGAAAGAAAAAATAAAGCAGAGGTACCCAGCAAGTCCAGGGAAGACAGGTGTTTATATCTGATTCTTCAAATACAGACTGTTTGAAGAATAGTGATTTCTCCAAGTTTTCTGTTGCTGACAGAGACTGCATTTGCAGTAGCCAAAATATCATCAAGAAAAGTGAAAGATGCACGGAAAACTTAATTTTTCAACTCAAGCTATTTTTAAAAAAATGGAAAAGGAAATTGGGTGATAAAACCGCCTAAGATGAATTTTCTTCAACTGAAAAAAAAAAAAAAAAAAAAAGGAAACTCAGCTTGGCTTAGTGTGATAACTGAGAGCTTAGCAAAATTCCTTTAATGTAAGGAGGGTACAAGACTCTATAAATAGCATTCCGAATCTGTCAGCTAATCACTAGCTAATGGCATTTAACGAAAAGATCAAGACCACTGATTGCTTACAAGGAAGGGCAAAGGAAGAGAAACAGGCTAAAATAGTCCAGTGCCTAAAACAAAACGGAAAACATCTGCCCTGTGGAGATCTGTGACCATGACTGTGTGGAAACTAGGGAAACAAACTAGTATCCAAAAGTTCACATAATTCATGGTTCTTAGGCCACATATACTGTCCACAAGACCTACCGCTCCAGCCCTTCAAAGCTTGAAGATCTAATCGCCTTTCTTATTCTCAGGAGACCACTGAAGGGGAAAGGGAAGGGACAGATTGGTTGGAGCCCCAGTTTTCTGCTTGCATGTTGGGTTATGGTTGAAACATAAAATCTAGTCCATTTGAAAATGACAGACTGGTAGTTACTGGATGTGACTTACAACAAATAGCCACAAATGGCAACAGCAGATGAAGAGTCGTATAAGCAACATGCGGGGGGTAATCTTATTTATGGACTTGTTGGGTTGCGAGTGGGCTAGGGCCTTAGGAAACCACACCTCTAGGAGTGTCCGTGATGGTGTCTCCAGGCGGGATTCGAGACTGAGGGCTGTGACCTAATGAGTGGTTTAAACCATTGATGGATTCAAATTTTTGAATAGATCATTGGAGGGGACAGAACTATGGAAGGATGGCTGAAGGATGCTGGTCACCGAGGACCTGTCCGGTGCTGGCTCTGTCCTACTATGCTCAGCTGTGCTTCCTGGATACAGTGGTGAAGCCACACACTTCCTGACATGATGAATAAAATCTCTGAAATCATGAACTATGATAAATCTCTTCTCCTTTTACACTGTTCTTTCGGGTATGTATGTCATGGGGAGAATAAACCTAAGCAGCATGTAAATCATGAAAGAGGGAACAAGGGGCATTGATTTACATGCTCGATGAGAACAGAGTCTTAGTTCTGCTGCTGTGAAGAGATGCCATGACCATGGCAACTTTTATAAAAGCAAAAACCATGGTGTTTGCGTACAGTTCAGAGGTCCAGTGCATTAGTATCATGGTGGGATGCTCGGCAGGACAAAATGCAAGACAAAGGCAGTCATGGTGCTGGAGAAGAGTTGAGAGTTCTACATCCACATAGGCAGGCAGCAGGAAGAGCCAGACACTGGCCTGGTTTAAGCATTTGACACCCCAAAGCCCACCCTGAGTGACACACTCACTTCATCAAGGATACACCTACTCCAGCAAGGCCTCACCTCCTAATGACACCAAACCCTGGTGGCCAATCCTTCAAATCTATAAGCCTGTTGGGGTCATTCTTATTCAAACCACCCAAGTGTCATATACCCTACACCATTTGTGTATCAACAATTTTATCGTACACACACACACACACACACACACACACACACATACACACACATGCAGATATTGTGCTAAGCAATGGAGTAGGCAAGAGGAATAGTAGAGAGGAGTCCTCCAGGGAGGAAAGGCACACAAGCATACAGTAATGTAGTAGCAGAGATAGCATTGGGAACACTACTTAGCATGACTGTGTGGAAACAAGAGACAAAGCTGCCTTTGAAAGTGGCTAATGTACTGTTTCAGGAGATAAAAACACCTATTACCTGATGTCTTCTCGAAATCTTTTCCTCTGGAACACGGCCCTTAGACCATTTTGATGCATCTCTTAAAACTCTAGGCCTCTTACTTCTTCCTCTAAAGACTATACAATTGAGTTGGCTACCCGTCATACCAGGCCAGTAAGAGTCAGCCATGGGGTAAAGACTAATACAGTCTATATTTATTGTAAAGTCATCAGCAAGGATGACTCTTTGCCACTCGCTAAGTAGAGGCCAGGACAGTGGGCAGTAGAGATAAAGAACGCCAATGGCAGAACTTGAACTCCTGGATTCAGACATACCCAAAGCCACTTGGAACTACATGGCCCAATAAATTCTCTCTTAAAAATATTTTAATAAATATTTGACAGAAATTTTAAGGAGAAAAAGATTTATTTTGCCCTATGTGTGCAGAAGTCCAGGGTTTCAGGCATGTTAGAAAAGTCTCTACCAAGAGAACTTTATCCCCAGGCCTCTAAGAAAAGCAGTGGTTCTCAACCTGTGGGACACTACCCCTTTGGCAAACCTCTATCTCCAAAAGTATTTACATTACCATTCATAACATAAGCAAAATTGCAGTTATGAAGCAGCAACAAAATAATTTGTGGTTGGGGTCACCACAACATGAGAACTGTATTAAAGGGTCGCAGCATTAGGAAGGTTGAGCACCAGTGCACTGGTTGATCTTAGGTTTCTGACCCATAACATTATCATGGGGCACATTTGGCACCATCTACTTAGCGTAGGAACCACATAACTCGCTGGCTATTGTGTTTTTTTGTATTGTTCCATTTACTGCATTCAGGGCTCCCAACTGCTAGGCTTTTCCTGATTGCCTCCTGTCGTGTAAAGTGATCACACAACCCATGCTGGTCACGGTGACTGGTTCAGAACTGATTCAAACAGGGCCAAACAGAATTGCTTGTGACACTCGTGTGTGAGCTGTGATAGGGAAGGACTTTTTGTCTTTGGGTCAAAATCCAAACGGATAGGAACTGGACACTGTGAACAGACATCCTCTCACCATACCCAGAGCATAGGGAGGACTAGAGGCAGCGAATGACAGCCAATAGTTGCAGAAAGAAATAAAAGCTGGACCAACCATGTCTGAAACCAGCAAGAGACACCCTCCAAGACCTCATTTATAAGTTATCAAGTTATCTTTATTATTCTCAGCCCAGGTTAGGATGCATTTTTTGTTACTTGTAACAGAAAAATATTCTAATATATATTTATCAGTTTGGACTAGAAATATAATATATGCAGATATTATATAAAATATTATACACACATGCATATATATATATATATATATATATATATATATATATATATATAATCTCAAACTGGGTCATTTTTTTCATTACTATACCTAAGATAGGCTACTTTATAAAGTTAAAGAAGTTTATTTGGCTCACTTTCTAGAAGGGTAAGGTATAGGCCCACATCTGGGAAAGGCCTTCTTGTTTGCAGACTCCTGAAACATAGCAAGAGTCACAAAGCCAGAGACAGAGGGTGTATGTTGTCTCTCCCTCTCATTATAAACCCATCAGATTTCAAGTATGGAGTTTCCACCCTGATGGCTATATCTAATCCTGATCATTTCCCAGAAGCCCCACCTTGTAACACCATAGTTGGTTTAATGTCCTTAGCACATGACTCCAGGGATTAAGCAGTCAATCACCTTTAAAGCAGAGCCAGGACAAACACTTCTCTAGAAGGATTAGAGGTCTGTTCAATTTTACAATAGCCCGTTCTCTTTTTACCCTGGGTTGCTGCAAAGCTTTACATTTTTATATAGCTCAACAAAGTGACACAGGATCCAAACCCCCAAAAGGCCTAAGACACGAGAGGTTCCAGGAGAGACTAAGTTATCACGGATGAGGCGTCTCCAACAGAAGAGCTAAGGCTTCGAACTTTGGATGCCCTTTACGGATGTTACCAAGAAAAATGGAAAAAGTAGACTCCACGTTACACAAAACAGAATGTTCCACATAATCTTTATCTTTTAAATACTAAAAGAACCTTAAAGAAAGGCAAAGTGACAGTATGATGTAAACAGTAAGATATAAATCTTTGTTCTTGCGGAGGTGCATATGATTAGGCAAAAATAGCAACAGGAATTTCAGAGCCATATGTATTTTTGAAAATAAAGTTCCTTAGCATGTCCTTTCATTTTTTAAAGAAACAACCCAACCCATTTGAATTATGTTCAAGCGGGCTTGTATCCAGTGCAGTCTCGAGGGAGCTCCTATATTGGGAAGGCAGAGAAACTTCTCAGACAAGTCCAAGAAAAGTATTTGACCCAAGGCCTTGCTCCAGGAGCAGATCACCAGGCCTCCTGGCCCAGGATCCCCGGCCTGCATTCAACTAGAATAAGGAGTGTCCAGAGTTCCAGCCCCTTGACGATTTTCCTTTGTTAGCTCATATTTTTAACCATCTATTTTTTTTTTTTTTTTTGGTTTTTGAGGCAGGGTTTCTCTGTGTAGCCCTGGCTGTCCTGGAACTCACTTTGTAGACCAGGCTGGCCTCGAACTCAGAAATCCTCCTGCCTCGGCCTCCCGAGTACTGGGATTAAAGGTGTGCGCCACCACGCCCGGCAACCATCTATGTTTTAACTTGATGCATTTAAATTTTTTTGCATGTAAACAAGTCCAAGGAGTTGAGATGATCTATTATAAATTATTTTATGTTTCAAGTTTAGTAAATCACCAAGTGCAACAAAAAGGTCAAAAACAGCCATTAAACTGACACCTGAGGTTCCACAGGTCCTTTTTTCATTACTATACCTAAGGTAGGCTTTACCCTCCTGATCCCTGGGACACTGCTCCATGCCGTCTCTGCCTACATCCATACCCCACAACATGTCCCTTGATGGGAAGCACAGTCAGCTTAGCGGGGGGGGGGGGGCAGAGTGAAGCAGGCACGAACCTGTGCTGAGAGGTCACAAGCGCTCAGAGCCAGAGGCAGAACGGAGCTCAGATGCAAGATGTAGGGGTGGGGCATGGACGCCGGGTGAATTTTCTTTGCACAGTACAGTCGATAGCTTTGGCTAAATGCCATCTCAGATACATTTGGTCCGTGTATCCATTGGTGAACAAAACTACTCACAATCCAAAATATTTAGGGGAAAAAGAAAACCTGTATCTATTGAACATAAAAACTTTTTAAAAATCATTCTTTTAACCACATACTTTAATAAATTACACACCATTATAGTTGAATAGGTACTAACAGCAATCTAGAGATGTTTTAAAGGGCTGTGTGTAGGTTATGTAAAGCACTGCACCATTTTATATAAGGATTTGATCTTCTGCCCATTTTAGCATCCAAGAAGAGTCCCGGACCTAATTCCCCGTGGATACTAAAGGATGCCTGAGCAGGAAAACAGATGTCTTCTCAGTCCCCTTCCACCATTTACTACCACCCCTCCCTTCAAAGAGGCTGCTTTTGACTTACAAAGACATACAAAACCCTCCTGTTCAGATTCCGTTAGGCCAGTAGATGTTCCCAATGTGCTCAGCCGACAGAAGCATAACCGAACATGTCCATTTTCAACCAAACTGCAGTCTTTGAGGCTTCCCTTCTACACCCCCCCCCCCAGCTCCCAACATTGACGTTTCTTTAGTTCTGATCACAGATGGAGGCTGACATATAGATTCAAAACATTTAGACTACTTGGCCTCAAACTCCTGGCTCTAATCTCTCTCCTCTGGGAACATCACAGTAATGTTTAGGGCTGAACAGCTGGGAGGATGTCCAAAAAGCCCCAGTGTCGGGCACGCCCGAGCTCCATCCAACTCTCTTAGGCCTAGTTACATCCATTTTGTCTTAAAAGTCTCTTCCTGGTAAGGCTTCTTTTGCCAGGGTCTAGAATTGCCTTGAAGACAAAGGATTTTACTAACCCTGTGAGGAGCCCAGGCTCTCTCTGGTGAGCAGAGGCCAGGCAAGAGGGTGACACTCTAAGCCAGAGTAATCCTGCCTGCACAGTGGGTTTTGTGAACTCCGCAATATCTTCATGTGAGTGGTAAGGCAAAGGCATCGCTTCCTAATTCTACCTCCAAATGGGCTTCTTTGTCCACTTTTTTTTTGTTATTAGTGTAAAATATTCATAACATCAAATGCACGGCTCCGATCATTAGTAAGTGCGTAGCTCAGTGGTGTTAGGTTTATTTACTCGCTACTTTGTGTGTGAGAGTGCACATGCCATGGGGCGTGGGTGCAGGTCAGAGGGCTTGCGGGAGCTGGCTTTCTTCTACCATGTGGGTTGCCAGGATCAGACTCCAGGTATCAGGCGTGGTGGCAAATGCCTCTTTACCCACTCCATCCTCCGCAGCCCTGGACCAGGTATCTTTACATCATTCTGCAAGCATCGCCATGGTGTGTCTCCATAGCCCTTTTTCATCTTTCAGAACTGAAATTCTGTACCCAGTGGACAACAGCTCCATTTCCTCCCCTAACCCCCAGCAAGCTCTGTTCATTCAGATAGCTTAGAAAAACAATATGTTTTGTCTGTCCCGTTAATCCAGGTTTATTATAGGAATAAAAATGAACTCTGAGTGTCTTCCCCTCTACATCCCAGTGAACCCCCTGGGGTCATTATCTTGTCTTCTCCACACCTAAGGCCTCTCAGTGACCTTGTGGCTCTACACAGCGCTGAGCTCCTTAGCCTCTTCCTCCCGCAGCAGATTGACACAGGAGGAGAAGGAACAAGAGTACCACAGGATGGCAGACATGGTGAACAGGACACCTATGAAGTAGGAAAAGCTGGTGGTACATGCCTAATCCTAGCACTCCGAAGGCTGAGCAGGAGGATTAGAGGCTCAGGGGCAGCCTGGGCACTATAGCAAGCTCCCATCTCCAAAACATGGAGAAGGAGGAGGAGGAGGAGGAGGAGGAGGAGGAGGAGGAGGAGGAGGAGGAGGAGGAGATGGCTGTCATTAAACCTGCTTCTGCCTCTGAACCCATCATCCTGTCTGCCCCATCCTATACACCATCTCCCACAAAAGATTCAAGAGCCCACTGTGGTGATTCATGGGCCAGGCCTGTGGAGGTTTGAATAGCGATGACCCCCATAAACTCATGTGTTTGAATGCTTGGTCGATAGGTAGTGGCACTATTAGGAGGTGTGGTCTTGTTGGAGGAAGTGCGTCTCTGTGGGGGCACACACTCTCTTTCTGCTGCCTACAGATCAAGATGTAGAACTTTCAGCTCCTTCTCCAATACCATGTCTACCTGCACGCTGCCTTGTTTCCCACCATGACAATAGTGAACTAAACTCCTGAAACTGTAAGCCAGCCCCAAGTAAATGCTTTCCTTTGTAAGAATTGCCATGGCACAATTCTTGTCACAGCCATAAAACTCAAACTAAGACAAGGCCCTAGGCCTGTCCCTGAAGGAATGCACATAAGTTGTTTTCCTCCATGCCTAGCACATTAAGACACGGTCAGAAGGTTAAGCTGGTCTTATTAATCACTCACGAAAAAAAAAAAAAAATTGAGACCTAGACAAATGTAGTAAAAGCATTATAGCCCATGGTTGGCTTTTGTAAAGTTTTGATTCAAATATATTCTAAAAAGGCCAGGTACCATAGAATAAAGCCCAGGCACACATTTCGAATACTGATGGAGGTGGTCAAGATGAGGGAGGGAGTGTAAAGGGGAGGAGTCTGGCTGCTGTCTCTCTGATTTCTCTTCTCCCCACATGCAGAAGCCTGGGCCACTGCCAACAGGAACACTTCCCTCCTGCCCTGTGGTCTACCAGGAGCTGGCTACAGGGCCAAGCCTGCGTGTGCCTGCTGCTCTAGCACCCCACCCGGGCAGGCAGAAGCCAAGCTGATAGGGAGTACCCAGGCACACCTCATTGGGCTGGTTCAGGTCCTGCAGGTGCAAGTCGTGAATGAGGTAATCCACGATGTGCAGGTTGTTGTTCTGAGCTGCAAAGTGGAGAGCGTTCATTCCTTCCTGAAGAGAGTCAGAGTGAAGGAGTGCTTACCTGAGAAGGCCCGACCTCTCCCACCCTGTCATTGGTGAGGTGAGCGCTCAGGCCCCGGAGGACCCGCATACCTACCTGGCTCTTGGCTCTCTGGTCTGCTCCAGCTTTAACTAGCATGAGCATGATCTCGAAGCTTCCAGACCAGGCTGCCAGGTGAATCACTGTCAAACCATGCTTCCCCAAGAAGAGAGAAGTACAGAGAGAATCCATTACACAACAAACCAGCCAATGAAAACCTAGGTGATACTACATTACTGAAAAATTAAGACGTACGTAATTTGGTACGTAACAAAAGCGATATTGCAATTCTATGGAAGATGTATAAGTGATACAGGCACACGTGGGTCTCCATCAGGAGGAAATAGAGTGAAATGCGGCACCACAGTCTACTAAAAAATTATACGACACACAACAGCACAAGCACAAAAATAATAACTGTATTGGAAAAAATCCAGACTATAATGTGCACACT
Organism: Mus pahari; assembly: GCF_900095145.1. Taxonomy (NCBI): domain Eukaryota; kingdom Metazoa; phylum Chordata; class Mammalia; order Rodentia; family Muridae; genus Mus; species Mus pahari. The sequence continues at coordinate 27,562,202 of NC_034600.1, forward strand.
CTCTATGTAGAATTACAAAAGGGAAAATAGAACATAAAACAATTAAACTTTCAAAACGCTAGCATTAGTAAATAAATAAATACATAAATGCATAAATACATAAATAAATTGGATCTCTAACATGTGAAATGTTCTTACAAAGCATCATTAACAACAAAGGTCAAACCATAGACAAGTGAGACAAGTACACAGGTTAGACTGGTTCCCTATGGTATCAGAAAAAGTAAAAACCATTCCTGCCTAAGCTAACTGGCAGTTCTCTTTAAAATCAAAATGTGCTCTTGGTCTCCTGGTTCTCAGTTCCTCTCTTGCATTCCCTCCTTCTCTCCTCTCATGGTCCAGTGCAATTGGCTGACCATCTCTCTCTCTCTTCTCATGGTCCAGTGCAATCGGCTGACCATCTCTCTCTCTCTCCTCTCATGGTCCAGTGCAATTGGCTGACCATGCTCAGCCTGGACCCTTCCCTCTGCCTGCTTTCTCCTTTACATCTACGATAAAAGTCTTCTATACTTTAAAAACCAAACCAAATCAAATCAAAATACAATCATCCACCGTCCTCTGGGACCTAAAGTCACACACACACACACACACACACAACACACCACACACGGATGTTAATTATATCGATGAGAACCGGAAACTAGGGGTATTCAATATCTATATGGGAGAGTTGCATAAATTGTGAAATAATTTTATCATGCCATGTTATCATAAGTAATGAATTAAATCAACAAAATGGACTTGAAAACACTTTCATGAACATTGCTAAATATGGAAGATAATATATAAAGCATAATTCCACTTAATTTATTACCCTTGTTGGGGTGCATGTGTGCATTGTGTATGTGGGGGGTACATGCATGCCATGACACATTTGTAGAGCTTAGAGGATAATATTCGAGACTCTATCAAGAAACCGAGGGATCAAACTCAGGTGGGCAGGCTTTCTGAGCCAGCATCCTTACTGAATTTCATTTTTTTTAAGATTTATTTATTATTATATCTAAGTACACTGTAGCTGTCTTCAGATGCACCAGAAGAGGATGTGAAATCTCATTACAGATGGTTGTGAGCCACCATGTGGTTGCTGGGATTTGAACTCAGGACCTTTGGAAGAGCAGTCGGTACTCTTAACCACTGAGCCATCTCTCCAACTGAATTTCATTTTTATAAAAGACAAAGTAGACAAAAAACTCTCATGCGCAAATGTATATATTTAGACCTATCTCAGGGTACATGGCTATAGGATGGTGCACAGAACTATTAATAGACATATTTTGATGCAATTAGTATGGGTTGAGAGTGTGGAAATAAACATATACTTCTCAGACAGGCAAGCGGAGACACCAGAGTAAAGTAGAGTGCACCAAGAGAAGAAAACAGAAAAGACACATTTATACTGGATCCCATTCCCATAGAAGCTATCGGAGAAACTCCCACAGAGGTCTCTGTGTGCACAGAGGGACTAGACTGAGAGATTCATCTCGGAACTTCCTGACCCGTGCGAAGTTGCATGCTCGATTGTTCAGCCATGCACTGAACGAGCAGAGAGGAACATGGAAGAAAACACACAGTCAACAGCTAACACTGGCTAGTGTAAGAAGATGGCATCAGGAGGCAAGGGGAAACTGATGCAGGCATGTAGCCTGTGATGAAGAAGCTGTGGGGATCAGGAGCCCTGAGGGTGGTCTTTTGGTGCAGCCAGAACTCAGAGCCAGGTCACTCACACCACTGTCAGGAACTGTAATATCCCTCAGGCTAGTTAATGTTCAGTGGCAGCTTCAGGTTTCAGATTGTTCTGGTTTTGAGGCACGGTCCAACCATGAAGAGCAGGCTGGCCTCGAGTTCGCCACACTCCTGCCTCAGCCTCCCAGATAACTTTCAACCACACTCAGCTCTCGTGCTCCTTATCTTGAAGGTCACATGTGCCCCTTTCTGTTTCCTTTATCCCTGTTAAAAAGCAACCGATGCCTTCTGTACAGACTTCCCACTGCATCATCCATGCCTCAAATGATGATGGTTTTGATCCAGGACACAGACTTGCTAGATGCACATATCTGAATACATAACCAAGAAATCAGGGTCTGTAGACCTCTCCTATTTGTGACGTGTCTAAGCCCTTTCTTTGGCTGCTCCAGGCTCTGTTTAGGTGTCCTCATATTGTGAAGAGAGTTCAGGTTGGGAGAGTGAACAAGTAAGTCTCAGCTTATAACTGCGTAATTCTAAATAAGAGCCTCTTGTCTCGGAGGGCTTTGTTTCCGGGGACATCTAGAAATGTCTTTGGACATTTTTGATACTCATGTGTCAGAGGTGATGTTGACACCTTAAGGGCAGAGGCCAGGCATGCTGTTGGACACGCTGTGACACACAAGGCTGTCCCACAACAAGGAACTGTATGATCCCAAATGTCAATCCATCAACTTCTTCCTGCTGAGAAACCCTGCTGTAAATATACATGGTCTATCACACTTATAGCTCAGCTGTCACTCTGCATAGAGACTGTGCATGTCACACTTAAAATTCCAGTGTGACAGTACACTTTGTGACTTCTGAACTCTTTATAAGAACAGTGATCTATCATGATTGGTTGAAGTCTTTTAAGTGCATTAGTCAAAATTTTACCTCTTCATTTAGCATCCCATGCTAACTGCTGCTATATTCAGTAGTCTAAATCTAGCTTTACATATGGTTCTGTTTGGGACAGGTGATAAAAATCACATAGCAATAGACCATCTCTTTTCCCTAAGAGAACATTCCAAATTTTGAAGCAAACAGTCTTTAAAAAATCTGATTGTAAAACATAAACACTGGGAATCCAAGCAGCAAACAACTTGAGTTTCTGAAACCACAAATTCCTACTGGAGCCATCATTGATGCTCAGAGGCAGTGAGTCACTGTGTACAGACGTCCATCTCTCTCAGAGGATCCTCCATGCCACAAAGCCTTCTGCTGTGGAGCTGGCAAGCATGAGCCCATGACATGGGTGACACTTGGTTCACATGCTTTTCAAAGTATAAAACGCTGGCAAGTCGCTGGTGAGCTAGCCCCGTAATCAGTCTAGTCAAGGCGATAATGTCCCCTGGGGACAACGCACTCAAGGACTGTCGAGAGAAGCAGCACTGAAGACAACTGTCTATCCTTATCTTCTGAGCGTCTGGAGTGTTGTCCATCCTGGATTAAGAACCTCCTTTTATTTCACTTATATTGAAGCTCATAGATGCCATCCACCTTAGTCCTTAATGGCCGAGCCTGGCATCTGATCCAGGGTCCTTTGATGCCGTCAATGGTACTGTTCTGTTACAGTGTTTATCTTGGCTCCCCAGTTCAACAGCAGGATCCTTATGACCAGGACCATGTCTCATATGTCTCATCTATGTCATTATAATAATATCAAATATAATCATCTGGGATATTTTTAAATCGTGGATTTGTTTGTGTAGTGTGTGTATGTGGTGTGTGTGTGTGTGTGTGTGTGTGTGTGTGCAAGTGTTAAATTTAGAGGCCAGAAATCAACATCAGGTGTCTTTCTTAATTGTTCTCCACCTTAGGTTTTCTATCTATCTATCTGCTGTCTGTCTGTCTGTCTGTCTGTCTATCTACCTATCAATCATCTATCTATCTATCTATCTATCTATCTATCTATCTATCTATCTATCTATCTATCTATAATCTACCTATCTATAGACAGTGTCTCACCACATAGCCCTGCTCTGTATGATTCCAGCTAAGACGGAGTAAGCGTCTTCTACTCCATCTCTACCACCTAAAGCAGCTGAACTCTCTGGATAAAATCCATCTACCAGAGGATTCTGGAAGGGGAGACATAATAGGCAGATTGAGGAAGGTAAGCCAAACTCAGGAGCACCAGTGATGCTGGGGGAGAGTTCCTGCTGTTTTCCTAGAGACTCGAGACAGTTCCAGTTCTTGACCAGGACATAGACAATAAGGGACAGAAGGAAGCCACAAGGAGAAGGTGGTAGAGTCTTCCTTTGTTGCTCTTTATGTCCCTGACAGCTTAGGGGATCTGGGGCATGGTGTATATGTAGGAGGACACAGAAGGTACATGTAGAGGACACACAATTGTAGTCAAGAAGGAGGTTTTGTGTACCCTTCCAGACTGTGCCGTGAGCTGCATGTGGATTGACTCTTAACACTGTGACAAGAGTTTGGAGAACTGGTGAGGATTATGGTCCAGGCTCAAACTGGCTCTGGGGACGGATCTGAACCACAAAACTTTTGGAAACTGAAATTTCAGAAGTTGTAACAACCTGGTCGGCCTTCTGCATCAAGCCCACCATCTCAACCCACTCCTGCTCTGGACTAAAATCAATTTAAGATGGAACTCATTGGTCCTAATCTGTTTTATGCTGCTGTAATGAGCTGTGATGACAGGCTGGGTAATTAACAACTGGAAAAGAACAGGTTCAGCTCATGGGTCTGGAGGCTATTTGGTGAGCTGTGTTACAACATGGGGCGGGAACTCATCTTATCAGGAACCCTGCCTTGAGAAAACATTAATCTATTCAATGAGGGCACAGTGCTAGGAGCTATCATCTCTGAAAGATCTCATTGCTCAGTGCTGTGGCTCCAGGCATTGTTTCTGCTCCATGAACTACAGAGGACATGCTGAAACCATAGCAACGCCAGAGCTAAATGGAAACATAAGACTGTAAAATGTTTAGAAGGAAAACATGAGAAACTTGTCATGGTTAGGCAAATCATCCCTACATATGCATATTATCAGTATCTGGACTTCTTTTAAAAAAATAGGAACAGTAAGCCGGGCTTGGTGGCATATGACCAAATGTCACCCATGTCACGGGCTTGAGCTTGCCAACTTCACAGCAGAAGACTTTATGGCATGGAGGGTCCTCTGGGGGAAATGCTCATATGTACATGGTGATTTACTGCCTCTAAGGAATGATGGCTCTAATAGAAATTTGTGGTTTCAGAAACTCAAGTTGTTTTCTGCGTGAATTCCCACCACTCATGAAACAGAGAGGTAGGAGGAACTCTGGGTTAAGGCCAGCCTGGTCTACACAGCAAGTTCCAGGTCAGGCAGCATTATATGATGAGACCCTGTCTCCAAACAAATGACAAAAATTCTACTTCATCGAAATTAAAAACTTCTGCTTTGTGAACACTAAGAGAGTCTACAGATAAGATAAAATAATGCAAAGTACACCCACCTAACCTTGGACCTGTTTTCAGAGTATGTAACAAATTTTTTAAAGAAAAGAATAATCAAACCCAGTTCTCAGAAATGTCCAAAAGATCTAGCTGGGGATGCGGGTTGGTGGTAGAAGGCTCTGTTGATGACATGGAAAATTCTAGTTCCCAACTCCAGCGCTAAAAAAAAGTCTGAGCAGATTTCACAAATGATGACCCATAAATGGCAACAGGTGAGAAGATACTTGATGTCATTTGCCAGTGAAGAAACACAAATCAGAACAGGGAGACGCCTACGTTCTGAGCAGGATGACCAAAAGTTAGGGAGGAAACACCAGGCAATCACAGGCAGCCATGTAGGTGCAAAGCAAAACCCACCTCCTGCGCTGTTGCTGAGGATGAACACATCCCGGTCTCCCAAGTCCACGGGTGGTGTTCAGTCACATCCACACGCCCCATTGACCCAGAAGTGTCACATACCAAAGAGAGGAAAAGGTTACACTTGCAAAACCATGCAAGCTTGTTTGCGATGGCTTTACTTTGTGTGCACATAAACACACATATATGGAGGTCCAAGGTGGATTGCTGGTATTTTCCTTTATTGCTCTCAAGTTTATTTTTTTAGATAGGGTCTTTCAATGACTTGGAGCTCCCCATTTTGGCTACACTGGAGGAGAGGGAGGCAACAGAATCCACCCATCTTTGTGACTCTTGCACCCAGCACCACTGTTATAGGCGTATATAGCCTTGCCTGGTATCTTGTGTGGGTGCTAGACTTTCAAACTGAGGTTTCCACACTCATACAGCAGAGAGCTTATCTGCTGTCTTCTAGCTATCTGGGCCATTTCCCAGCAATGGTAAAACTACATACAACAATAACAGACTGGAAGCAGTCCTCAGGTCCTTCAAATAAATGGATCAACTGGGCTACATGCATTAAAAAAAATGCTGCTCTGTTAAGGGGGTGGGGCTGGGGCTGGGGTTACTCAGTGCTTTGCTGAGTGACAGAAGCCAGCCTCAAAGATTATATGTCATATGTTTTCACAAAGAAGTCAGATCCTATCTAAAATAAAATAAAATAAAATAAGTCTCGAGAAGGTAAAACCACAGCGATCAGTGGTAGCTGAGATGGGTCAGCTTTGAATACAAAGGCTTCTCTCGGTCTCTCTGTGTCTCTTGTTCTCTGTCTCCCTCTCTGTCTCTCTTTGTGTCTCTGTCTCTCAGAAACTGGAGACTGCTTCGGGGCCTTCTGCATCCTAATCACACTACCACTGAGCTGTCCTCCAAAGCCCTTTGCTCTACATTTTAAAGGTAGTGGTTGTTACAAAATATAATGCGGTACCTGGCAGGCCCATGCCAAACTTCTACCTTAATTTCCACAGCCGTGATGAGGATGCGGTGACCCAGCAAAGTCAGCTACTTGAATGTCTGACATCACAAGTTCAAGGCCCACCTGGCTGACGCAATGAGTTCAAGGCCAGTCTGAGCCTTTTTTGTTTTGTTTTGGTTTGGTTTTAAGGTTGGGACAGCTCAGTGATGGCATGCTTTACCATTGGACAATCAGCAGCCACGCCTCTCTCCAGGAATTCATGGCTCGTGTACAATGAATCACACTCAGAAAGTAAGAATAGTCAGTGGTACTTTTTAATTCTGGGCTGTTATATAACAATCTACTTGCTCACCAATACCATGACAATAAACTAGAGAGATCTGGCCTCATTAGCAACACAAAGAGAGACTCCCAGAATTATCAAATCTCTGTTTTGTCTATGGTTGCTGGCAAAGCCAAGAGGGTGATTACCTGGTAAGCTGATACCTCTAAGCTCCTAAATATTTACTCCCATGGAACTGTTAAAGTTAACTTTGAGGGACATGACCTTTCATTGCTCTGTATTTGAGTCTCCTTATTTATAAACTGGATAGTCTACTAAAGCCTTTTCCATAGGATTGGAAGGGAGATGGTGTTAAATGAACACCCCGATTGGTACCGGTGCCTGGCCCAGAATACGGCTTTGATACTTTTTATTTGGATTCGGAGTTAACAGGACAAACTCAGGATTTAAGGGACTGATTAGCTTCCGTCTTGCACCAATCCAACCATCACGTGGGCAATCATATATTACTTTTGTAATGGAATCTAGTGGTGCCTAAGGTCGGTATGGGCGAATGAGTAAAAGCCCAAGTTCAAGGTCAGGTGTGAACAAAGAGCACATAGCGTAGACCTTCTCTTGAGAGCGTTCTGGTCATGCGCACTGCTGATGGAAGTGTGCCCAGGAGACGGGGATATCTGTAGTGATGAGATGAGACGGAGACATCTGTAGTGATGAGCCCTCCTGTATGCAGGTCATGCTCCAGTTCAGTCTACCCACTGAGGGTGAGCTTACCTTGTCAGCAACATCCACCCTGGCTTTGTGACTCAGTAAGAAATCCACTGCAGATAAACTATTCCTCCCCACAGCAAAGTGCAGGGCCGTGCGGTTCATCTGAGGAGACATAGTTTGTTTCTTTGGTTATCTGATCATTGCACACCCCCTTTACCATTCCTGAATCTCCTAGTTATTTTGGACCCTTTTTAGTTTTATGAGACAAAGTCTCATGTTGAAGCCCAGGCTGGCCATCATGTCCGGCTCCGTCTCTTCTCTCTCACTTGGCCAGCACTTTCCTAGTGACTATTCGCACTCTGATTAATTGGTTGCACCTTTTGCCTTTTGCCTTGAACAGCATAAGAACTCTGTCCAGCAGAATCTGATGGACATGGTGGTCCAAGCTGGTAATCCCAGCATTCAGGAGTCGGAGACAGGGGGACCACAAGTTTGAGGCCAACCTGGGCTACAATGTGAGACTATGTGTCATAAACAAAATGTCATTCATACAGTTAAGAGGTGTAGTTTTCCTTGTATGCAATCAATAATGGCATTTTTTTTTCTGTACATCCTACATGCTAGCTGACAACTTGTTACTGTGAAAGAATGGCTGAGATAAACATTCATCAGGAGGAAGCCTGATTTGGCTCTTAGTGTCAGGGTCTCCAATCATAACTGTCAGGAAGGATGTGATAGAGCAAAGCTATTCACCTTGCGTTAGCCAAGAGGAGAGAGAGGGTGAAGCCTTCAAGAGTAGGCTCTCAGGGATCTGTCCTTAAGCCCCATTTTGTAAAGATTTCACCAGTTTCTACTGTGTGGCTGGCTCTGTGCAGCTACCAAGCCTTCAAGATGGCTTTTGGAGAAACTTGGGATTTAACACATACCAGAATATATTGATAATTCACAGCAAAGTTTCCTGTCTCAGATTGTCCCTTTGTTTTCTTCTCTATATTTCTTACAGTCTTTAAATTTTATGTGTATGAGTATTTTGTCTGCATGTATCCATGTGCAACATTCGTGCCCGAAGAGGCCAGAATTCTGATCTCCTGGAACTGGAGCTACAATGGCTACGAGCCACCATGTAGGGGCTGAGAAAGAACTCAAATCCTTGGTAAGAGCAGCAGCCAAGTGTTTCTCTAGCATCCCTCTTTTATAGTAATAATTTTTAAAAAGCCTGCAATTAGCATAGATGCAAATAAATTGGTTTGAAAGGAAGGGAAGAAGGAAAGGAGGGAGGGAGGGAAAAAGAAAACAGGAAGAAAGTAAAGGAGGGAGGAAGGGGAGGAAGAATAGAGGAAGAGAGGAAGTGGGGGAAGGAGGGGGAAGTTAGAGAATGGGGGGTGGGGAAAGCAAACTACTGAAATCCTCTACTTGAAAGGAAAAGCCACATTTTGCTCCTGGGTTGCCACAAGCAATTTACTCATTTTCCACAATAGATGGTTTGTTTGTCAGTAATATCCAGGCCACATTCCCCAGATTCTCAGCACAGTTTTAGTGCCCCAAGAAGGCTGCATGAGCATGAACAGACGACTCTTGTTTCACACCGGTAATTACATAAGTACAAGCACGGTTTGAAATGAGTGTTTTCTTTTCTTGATTGCTAAATTGGTAGTGTTTAACAAAACACAAGTCACCTTGACATTGCCTGAAACCCAGAGTTTATTCTACCATGTCAGATCTGAGCTATAAGCTCCCCCATAAACTTTATTTGTATAAGAACGTAACAATATCACTTACATTTAAAAAAATATGCATCATCACAGATTTTCAAGGAACACTGCTACTAACCATGACAATAAATTGCTATGAACGAGATTAAATAGCTGTCATTAGAAAGAACATTACAAAACCTCAGTGTGGAGCATTTGCCTAGCATGTGTAGGGGCTGGGTTTGATCTCCAGGCTACAATCTAGGACCAAGTCCAGGCCCTTAACCCTGAGGGTGGGCTTTCCAGACCACCCACAGACTCTGTACGGATGTAGTAGAGAGCCTGTGCACTTTCTTTTGTAGAATTAAGGAAAGACAGAACGAGCCAGAGAGGGAAGAGCTGACACACAAGGATGTACTCTGGCTTCCATACACATGCCCACCCATGTGAACACCTACTCACACACAGATGTGAATACATTGTTACAAACACACACACACACACACACACACACACACACACACACACACACATGTCTGGGGAAATGGATCAGTGGTAGGTTGTCTAGCATGTGTAAAGCTGTAGGTTAAAAGCAAGTATTACAACTACTTTGTGTAGAAAATTTTAAACTATTTTAAACATGTACCAGAGACTGTTAGAAAAATGACCACTGCTTTACTTACTCAAAAATGAATCCCCATACTCATAATATTTTTAAAAAAGATAAATATCTGTAATTTAACAAATAACTATTCTCAAAGGTTTTTACATGGCAGCTTCTTTTCTTTAGTTTTCTTTTCATTATTAGAGCTCTGGCTGGCCTGGAACTCACTATGTAGACCAGGTTCGCCTCAAACTCACGAGATTCCCCTGCCTCTGTCTCCATGCATGTTCACTGAAGCCAGAAGAGGGCATTTAATCTCCTGGAATTGGAGTTACCGGTGGTTGTGAGTTGACATGTCCGTTCTAGGAATCTGCCCCTGGTCCTCTGCAAAAGCAGCCAGTGCTCTTAACAGCTGAGCCATCTCTCCAGCCCCAACCAGCTCTTAGGATTTCTTTCTCCTCCTATGCTCTTTTCTTCCTCCCACCTTCCCTATAGTTTTGTTCCTAGAATTGTTATGGTGTAATGTTTTCTTTCTGGACACACACAAACACACATACACACACACATGCATAGTTTTATATATAGTTTTATATATAATATAAAATATATAGACTATATTAGTAGAATTAGTATTCATCAAAGTACAGATGAATATGAATTACATGTATGGACATATAAACTCCCATAAGTGCACACATGAGCACATACCCCAGCATATACACTCATGTTTCCACACACAACTGCTAAAGATCATTCTACTGCATGTGTTGCAGGACTTAAACCATGCAGGTTGTTTCTATGACCTGCTAGCATGAGACAGATCGGTACCGGTTTTTGTGACACCCGAGTTGAGGCTATCTATTTAGGGAGCCCTTTTGTGGATGGGATAGGGCAGTCTCTGTACTCACGGTGACTCATGTGAAGGCTATACGTCAACCCAGGTGTTGTTTCTCAGGAGTCATCTACTTTGATTTTGGAAGCATTTCTCAGTGGGACCTGAGGCTCGCCAGTCAGGCTAAGCTGCCTATCCAGAGAGCTTCAGGCTGTACCTCCTCAGCACAGAGGTTACAAGCTTGTGCCAGCAAGCCTGGCCTTTTCCCTTTGTATTAGCTCATGTCTTCATGCTGTGTGACCAACACTTTACTGACAGAGCTATTTCCCAAGACTTGGGGAGCTCTCTTTAAAGCCCAAATCAGAAATGCATAATTTGTTGCATGTTTTCATGTTTCAAGTCTTATGAAAATCATATCTCCCTGGGCAATGTTGCTAGAGTCCTCCCAGTGCTCTGGAAGGGGTCTGGACAAGCAGGGGCCCTGGCGATTGTGTTTTATTTAGCATTAAATCCACCTCTGCCATTGTGACCTCGAAACACTCTACAATTCATCCTAAGCATGCGTCTACCTCCCAACTGGCTCATGCCGATAAACTGTACCTTGAAGGAACTCCCCATAAGGCAAGCAATAGGAACTCCACATTTCCAGCAGTGGATGTCTCCCCAAAGCCTTGGTACTTGAAGAACAAAAGCCAGATTTCATGGCCCAACATGTGCATGCTTTCTGTTTCAAAAGCAGTAAAACGAAAATCCTTATACTTCTTTGGATTTTAAATCTGGAAAACCCAATATGGTTCTATTGGGTATCTAGAGAGAGCTTTCCAGAATGGGCAAGACTGAACTGATCCACAGGGTACAATCTAGGACCAAGTCTAAGGCTGACATCTCGATGGTGGACTTGCCTGCCTCCCCACAGACTTTGAAAGGATGCACGCAAGACGCTGCACACTTCCCTCTCCTAGAGAAAACACTCCGGGCCTGCTCTGCTGCTTAATTCCACCTTTAGCTTTAACACCCACAGCAGGCCCCCCCACATCTCAGCCAGCCTAGTCCCTTCAATTATTATGATTTCAGTTGACCTTCGTACGCCCAGGCCATCACATGGAGGAGTCACTTGTCAAACTTGTGACTTCTACTCACATTGTTCACAGCATTAATGTTCACCTTCTTTTCAAACAGCTTCTCCATAAGGTCCAAATTATTGCTTTTAGCAGCATTCTGAAAGCTTCTCTCGATTGCCAGCACTGGAAGAAAGAGAGCGAGCATGACCCTGGGATGTGAGGGAGGCCACAGTTGTCTGTCACATTTCATGGGAAAAGCTGGAATGGTGACCCTGAGACTTTCCCGCTGTGCTCTGAGGACACAGTGTATTTGCATGAATATTTTACTAAGTCAGGACACTGCGATTCCACCATCTTTTCATGTGGCAAGTGTTTTTATACCTTCAGAACATCCCTGGCCCCAATCAAAGCACTGCTCAAGAAGAGGTCCCCCCCCACAGTCTGCTGTCTCTAAGCCCACAGTCTGCTGTCAGCATAGCCGGTCAGAGGGCTGCAGCAGACTGACCTCCCAGGGGACAAGATGAGACTGAGAGGGAAGTGAATCTTACAAAGACAAAACTTTCATCTACAAAACTCAGAATCAGTGCCAGACCTGTGGGAACAGAACCTTGAAATGAGCTCACTGTCAAGACCCAGGTAAAGGCCAAGAGGAATGAACACATTTTATTTTCATTTATAAGAAAGGACAGCCAGGCAGTGGTGGCGCACACCTTTAATCCCAGCACTTGGGAGGCAGAGGCAGGCAGATTTCTGAGTTCGAGGCCAGCCTGGTCTACAGAGTGAGTTCCAGGACAGCCAGGGCTGCACAGAGAAACCCTGTCTCTAAAGATGAGAGAGAGAGAGAGAGAGAGAGAGAGAGAGAGAGAGAGAGAGAGAGAGAGAGAGAGAGAGAGAGAAGAAAGAACATAAAATTGGATTCACATCTACTGTGAACACGACATCACACAGTTCTCTCCTCTCTCTCTCTCTCTCTCTCTCTCTCTCTCTCTCTCTCTCTCAAACTCTCTCACACACAAACATGGTTGACTTTATTAATTAATAAAGTCAAGCTTCAAGGGAGGAAGAGTGTTCTCAAGAGATAATCCCCAGGCATGGGAAATGAAATCAAAATTGAGGTTAAGAAACAACAGCAGAACTCACTGATAAGTGGATATTAGTCCAGACACTTAGAATACCCAAGATACATTTTGCAAAACACAAGAAAACCTTAGAGTAAGGAACAAAATACCCATGAAAGGATATTAATACAGAGACAAAATTTAGAGCTAAGATGAAAGGATGGACTATCCAGAGACTACCCCATCCGGGAATCCATCCCATCATCAGCCNCCAAACCTAGATACTAATGCACATGCCAGCAAGATTCTGCTGAAGGGATCCTGATATAGCGGCCTCTTGTGAGGCTATGCCAGTGCCTGGCAAACTCAGAAGTGGATGCTATTGGATGGAACACAGGGCCCCCAATGGAGGAGCTAGAGAAAGTACACAAGGAGCTGAAGGGGGCTGCAACTCTGTAGGTGGAACAATATGAACTAACCAGTACCGCCAGAGCTTGTGTCTCTAGCTGCATATGTAGCAGAAGATGGCCTAGTCGACCATCACTGGGAAGAGAGGCCCCTTGGCCCTGGCATTCCCCTTTGCAAACTTTATATGACCCAGCACAGGGGAAGGCCAGGGCCAAGAAGTGGGAGTTGGTGGGTAGGGGAGCAGGGGCAGGGGGAGGGTATAGGGGACTTTTGGAATAGCATTTGAAATGTAAATAAAGAAAATATCTAATAAAATAAATAATAAGTTAACAAAAGAAAGAAACAACGGCAGACATTTGACAAAATATTTTGAACTGAGTGAAAAGGAAGAGTAGGGCTGGAAAGATTGCTCAGCGGTGACAGGCACTAATTGTTCTTGTACAGGATCTGGGTTTGGTTTCTCTTAGGAGAAGAGAACAGACTCCAGAAAGCTGTCCCCTTAGCTCCACGTGCACACTGTAGCATGCATGTACTACTGTCACATTATACATTCAACACGCACACATATGCACACACACATGCACACATGCATGTGCACACACACACACCTACACACTTTATAAATGTATAAATAAAATACATTTATAAAAGAAATGAAAACAAAGAACAAACGACTTTCTTTCCCCTTCCCAAAAGAAAAAAAAATACCTCCCTTGGTTAACTGCAAACAGAGAATGTCCTCATTTTGAAAGGGCATCCACAAAAAACTGACAATCAACATTATACTTAGTCTTTAAAATGTCCACTTCTTTTGTTCCTAAGATCAAGAATAAAAAGAAATTGCCACTCTTATCTCTTCATTTACATGTAGTGCCGAAAGTTATAGTTAGTATAGTAAGTGAAAAGACATACAGATAGAAAGAGCAACGGTCTGGTCCAGGTTCGGATCACATGGTTATTTACATATCAGATCTCAAGCGGTGCACAGTGCAGCTCTAGAGCCAGCAAACAGGGTTAGCAAGTTCTCTGAAAACAAGATCAGCACATAACTATCATACATATTTCTACTCATTGGCAAGTGAAAACTAAAATTTACAAAGCACTATTTACAACTGATCAGAATCCAAAATGCTCACATATAAAGGCAACGATATATATACATTTTCTCTGTACCAAAAAATAATGGGGTGGGGAGCTGGCTCAGAGGTCAAGAGCACTTGCTGTTCTTGCAGAGGATCTGGGTTCGAATCCCAGCGTTTACACGGCAGCTTGCAACCGTCTATAACTCCAGTCCCAGTAGATGCTGAGCCCTCTTCTGACCTTCAAGCACACGAGGCACAAACAACGGGGCACATACATACATTCAGGCAAAACACTCAACTGCATAAAATAATAAACTAAATCTTAAAAAAAAAAATAAGACAGCTGTTGAAAGATCTCAAAGACTAAATCATGGGAAGATACAATACGTCCCTGAGTTGGAAGAGTGAAGATCATAAGCTGTTGACTGTTCCAAAATTTGTCTACTGATTTAATGCAATTTCAATGAAATGTCACACAAACATATTTGTAGAGTGTAGTCCCTACTATCCTTCTTTAAGCTCTGGGCAGACTTCACTCCCAGCCCTGCCTAGGTTCCCTTGGATCCAGGGATAAAAGACACACATGTGCATTAACTTATTTTTGTATGTTTTAGCTCAATGGCTGGACTCTTCTAAGCCTCTCTCGGCTATCCTGTTCTCTTCACTCCCAGCTCAGCACCTCTAACTCTGCCCTCAGCTCAGTTGCTCAGTTACCTTTAGTTCCAGCTCAACCCCTAAATCTGCCTTTCTAACCTCCTACCTGCTACCCCAGGCCCAGTAAGGGAGGTGGCTAATGACCACTCCACCCTAGATCTCACATGGCTGGTGGCTGGTGGTCCCTTCGAAGCATGGCAAAACCTTTTGTCCTCTCCTGTGTCTTCTAGCATGCATGCAGGAAACTGCAAGTCCCACCTATTCTGCCTAGCTCATTGGCCGATAGCATCTTTAGTGATCAATCAAGAACCAATTGGAGATCAGGACCTTTAGTGTTCTCATGCAGATTTCCAATCAAAGCATCAGAACTACACCTACACATATTGTAGTTATTAACAAGTTCATTAAAAATATATAAAGGCAAAGACAATTTTGGGAGACTGAACCAATTTTGAAAAAGAGAAACAATGTTGGAAGAGTCACATGACTTAATTTTAGTGTATACAGTTATGTGCAAGAATCGCATTAGTAGGGCCTTTAACATATAGATATCTACACCGACAGAATAAAATATACAGCCTAAAAATAAGCACTCAAAAATATTAGCTATTTTTGACAAATGTTTGTAAGTTTTGACAACAGAGAGTGGATAATTATTTCAACAAATGATATTTAAATATTTGGGCACCATATTGAAGCCTGATATAAACTTTATATCTTATACACAAATGGACTGTCTATGTAAATGAAGAGCACAAAACTATAACTTTTAGGAGAAAATAAATGAGAAAAATTTCATAGTTTGTGGTTCAACAAGGTTTCTTTTTTGTTTGTTTGTTTGTTTTTAAAGATTTATTTATTTATTATATGTAAGTACACTGTAGCTGTCTTCAGACACACCAGAAGACAGCATCAGATCTCAATACAGATGGTTGTGAGCCACCATGTGGTTGCTGGGATTTGAACTCAGGACCTTCAGAAGAGCAGTCAGTGCTCTTAGCCCTGAGCCATCTTTCCAGCCCTCAACAAGGTTTCTAACATGCACAACAACAGTATGGTTGCAAATGAAAAAAGTTCATAAACTGTATCTCATCAAAATGTAAAGCTTGCACTCTTATGGGAAGTACCATAGAGGATCAAGACGTGCTGCAGAGCAGGTTATGACAGTTGTAAATAATATTTCTGACAAATGAGATACGCCCAGAATACTTAGCTCTCAAAGTTCAACAACCCAATTTAAATATAGAGAAAAGACTTCAAGAGAACAAGAGAGGCCAAAGTGATAAAATGTTGCCACTACCATGAGGCAGACACAAATTAAGACGGCCATTGCCATAACAATGCACATTGATCTAGATGTCTGAGATTGAGAAAAACACAATACCAAGTTTGTTTCTTAAATGCTTCTTTCTTAGGGGGACTGGGCTTGTTCTAGGTACTGTCTAGTGTTAGCAAAATGCCCGAGACAACTGATACAGAATGAGAACAGGGTTTCTTTGGCTCAGACTTTCAGAGGTCTCATTCCATGGCCACGTGGCCAGGGTTTTTGGGGGGTGGGGTGGGAGTGGGGTGGCTGGGCTGTGGTTGCATAAGGGAGCACAGTGGATACATGTGGAGAAGCTAGTAGAAAGGAATAGGATCCGTCATGGAATCCTCTTCGAGGTTGTCTCTCAGTGATATGAAAACTTAGCCTTCTGTCTAAGCTCCACCCCACGGTTACCTGGCAACAGTCAGGTAGGTCTGACCCACTATAAAAGGGGCTGCTTGCCCCCCTCCTCCCTCACTTGTTCTCTTGTTCTCTTGCCTTCTTGCTTCCTCTCTGTCCCTTTACCCCTTCCTGCCTCTCTCCCTATTCCCTTCCCCCCTCTCTCCACATGCTCATGTCTGGCCTCTACTCCTCTACCTCCCGCCCCCCC
>NC_034600.1:27579067-27595005 GCF_900095145.1 Mus pahari
GCCTCTACTTCTCTACTCTGCCCCCGCCTTTCTCTGCCTCTACTGCCCTCTTAACTCCCCTCCCCATACCCTGAATAAACTCTATTCTATACTATACCGTCCTGTGGCTGGTCCCTCAGGGAGAAGGGATGCCTTGGCATGGACCTGCTGAGACATCCCCTTTCCCCATACCTCACCACACCTCCATAGGACATATTCCCCTTTTTTCCTTTATCCTTTTATAAACACATCACTTACCCCACCCACTAAAAGATTCACTAGTTTTAGCTAGTGCGGAGCTTTCAACCCTTAGAAGACATTCACCATCTGAAGTCTAACCCTCTCCAATCTCAGCAGCTCTCAGCTTCATTCACTACGATCCTCGATGGCTTGGCATCCTCCTCACTTTAAACATAGGGACTCCATGTCTGCATCTGCTTGCCTAGGTTTCTACCCAAACCTCCGATGGCTGGTGGTTTCCTCTCATCTGAGTGCCTGCCCAAACGTGCTCTGTCTCCTGACCTAAAGTCCTCCTGTGCCCTGGTGCCACCCAGGTCACTTTACTTCCTGGCCCGATCCATCAGCCTCCTCCACAATAGAAATCGAGCTCTACAGACAAAGGAGCTGCCCCTTATCCTCCTGAAACATGTCTTGAAAGTATTGGGCCCTAGAAAATAGTTCTGGAAGTAGCTAACTAACTGCACATTATATTAAGGAAACGATATGCAGTTGCCAAGGCCAGGGCTTCAGGAAAGAGCTCACCTACGTGAGAGCATAGTGTGCCCTTAAGAGAAGTGAGCCCTTTATTTTCAGCTCCTGAAGACTCCCTCAGTGTAGCCTCACTCGGTTTGTGCTATTATTCCCGAGGCATAGCTGATCTATTCCCCAAGCTTTTGAAACCTAAACCCAACAATGTTAAGTGACTTGAAGTCACACAAATAAATCTGCGCACAAACCGTGATGTAAGACAAAGGCACAAGGAATTCTTTTATTTGGACAAGGGCTTACTCATTTGTTTAAACAATCTCCTCCTCGGCTTGGAAAAACTACCCTCCCATCCACAGTATAGGGTGTGGATCAACACTCAGTGGCGAGAACTTCAAAGCTAAAAACCAGCCAGTAAGGGAGGCAGCATTGGAGGACATCCCGAGGGTCGCCAGGCACCTGTATCCTTCCAGGCTTCAGTGAGTGTTTCCTCTAGTTTCTTGGCCTGAGCCCACCCTCCGCCCATCACACCTCATCCCAGGACTCACAGCCCTCATGTTCTGCAGCTGCTGCCTCCGGGTCCTGAACCTCGGGCTTCGGTATCCTGGCCAGGCTCCTCCAGGGTCTGGTGGCTGCATCCCTCAGGTTGGCCTTTAGGCCCCTGGCCGCTTGGAGCATCGGAGCCCCCGCTCCGTGGCCCTGGGCACTCTCACGGTTCATGGTCACCCTTGCTGTGGGGACCCCACTAAGGTGTGGAGCTGGACTGCAAATGCAACCCGCAGGAGCACAGGACTGAGCCTGTTCTCTTTGGAGCCAGTGGCTAGGCACAGGCCCTCGGTTCTCCAGCCCTTCCCTATCTTGGGCTGGTTTGCGGTGTCCGCCTTTAGGTGTGGCATCCCAGGTACTCTAGGGTTTGACTCTACACAAAGGGAAACGTTTCTAGAAATCTACAAGCCCTCGGAAATGCTCAGTTCATGCTCCATCGGTTCTTTGTACAGTTTAAAAATATCTAGGTTTGATTTATATCAATACTCATTACTGGAAATTGAATATTAAATACTTCCTAACTGGGATTCCAGAATTTCCTCCTTGAAAAAAAAAAAAACAAAAAACAGACAGACTCAATTTCTCATTTGATAGCCATGAAATTATTAGCTTTCTTGGCAGGTCTGTTAGAAATTAAAATAATACAGAAATAGGTCCAACAAATCCTGACTCTTCAAATAAACTTCAAATAAAAGAAGTAACATGACTTTTATTTTCTGTTATGAATTGGTGAGGTGTTTCATTTTAATATAAATTATATAATATTAGGGCTGGAAAGATGACCCAGTGCTCAACAGCACTTACCACTCTTGTAGAGGCCTAGAGTTTAAATTCTAGCACCAGCTCAGGGTGGCTCACACCCAGCTGTAACTCCAGCTTCAGGGCATCCAAAGCCTGCTTCTGGCCTCAGTGGTACTCACATACACGTTAACAATGAATTTAAAATTTATATGATATCGATGTGCATTTAAAGCTTGCTTTGCTTTCTAATTACTGTGCACCAAATTTTCAGTATTAATTTCAAATCAGTGTTTTTCGATGTATCAAGGGAAAACCCAAACATGACAAAATGTCCCTAGCAGAGCTCCATTTAGAACTTAAAAAAAGAAAAAAAAAAAGGCCTAATCTTTATAGTAGGGTATTATGATCAAAACAATAGCAAGTATACGTCAATGAATACTAGTAGAAATATAAGGCAGGACTAACATGCAAAGTATCATATAGGAGTGGAAAATGGGGTTCAAAACAATATAAATAAAACTCCAAATACCAGATGAGAGTGTATAGGAAAAGAGTGTCCATATATTAAGAGTGGAAATCAGACCAACTCCACAGAATTCTGAACCATGTTATTCTAATACGTTACAGCACACAAATTGCTTCCAAACTCCCAACTGGGCTCTCTCCTTATTAAAGCTCTCAACAGGATAGGAAGCGTTGTGATTTTATGCTCTGCACGAGTGATTCTCAGCCCTCCTAATGCTGCCTGCGACCCCTTAACACAGTTGCTCATGTTGGGGTGACCCCTAATCATAAAATGATTTCTTTGCTACTTCATAACTATAATTCCGCTACTGTTATGAATTGTAATGTAAATACCTGACATGAGACTCACGCGTTGTCTTCTAGAAATGTAGAGAGGCTAGGCCTCCCCTAGCAAAGGACAAAAGACCCCACCCAAACTCACGTGGTAAATACTTTATTGCTTGATTTAGAGTTTGGACAAGAGGAAGCTATAAAGCATTTAATGTGGTGTTTTCTTTTTTCAAATTGCAAATGAATTATCTCATTGTTTTGATGCTCCAGCCACCTGGTGGGGAGTGGGGATCTGGGGAGTGGGACATCTGGGGAGTGGGGATCTTCCCCTTCCTGTTGCTCCTTTGGTAACTCCTGCTGCAGGGCATTCAGTTTCCAGTTCTCTCTCCATAGAAGCCCCTCTTCCTCATCCCCGTGGACTGTCTCTTCCTCAGAGGACCCTACTCTGATCATTCTATTCTAGAATACTGTGAACACTTTCCTCTGTCCTCTATTTCCTCTTGCTTTCCTTTCCTGGATGGTACTTGTCGGGATATAACCAGTACTGTTTCGTATGTATCTAACATTAAACTTCGAAAAGACAGAGGGTTCCTCGGGCTTCCCCTGCTCTACCTCCAGTCCTTACTGTAGCACCAGGCTTACAATCTATTTGTCAAATAAACGTGGGACACAGTTCAGCCAGGGAACAGTGGCCAGTGTTCAGTCCTGAAAGGTTTAATTTCTCTCCTAACAGGTTGGCCAAGGCGGCTGCATGTGGCTAAGAATGGCTATGAATAAATGTGTCCTAGCCCCAAATCACAAAAATACTTAAAATGTTATGAGATTTAAAACAATTTTGATTGCCCCACCCAAATGCAATGCATTTGCTTCTGCTCATCAACAAATGACTATTAACACCGTGCCAGGCCATCACACATGGGATTCACAGATAAATAAGAGCTAGCCCCACATCTCTACAGCCTCTAACCACCAAACAGTGGCCTATTGACAGTCCTACCTTAGAGATGAAGAATTTTCGTTCTATTTGTGCTCTGTTGCTCTGGGACCAGAATGAGTTTTCTACAACCTGCTGACCCTCCCCCACCAAGTGGAAAAGAATGCCCCTGCTTCTGCGATCCATTGTATCGTGTTCTCATGAAGACCCTGAAGGATTATTTGCTGTGGTTTCTGTGTTGTTCTGTTTATCAGATGGTGAGCCAGCATTAGAAGTGCATGGGGGACGTTCTACAAGGCAGGTCTAATATTTCTCAAGAGCTATTGTGTTCCAGGGAATTTTGACTGGTTATGGTTCTATAGCTGTGTCAAGGTGGCAATACTTGCACCGTAGAAGGTTCCAAACACAGAACGACACTAATCCCTCCTTTACCATTCCTTTCATACCTGAAGAGTTAAGAGCATTTGAAAAAACAACAACAACAAAAGAAGCAACTTAACACGGTATTTTGAAAACACTGTTTATGGTTGACCTTTTAAAAGGTACTCACGTTGTTTTGCATCAGGGGAAGCTGAGGAAGCAGTTGGAAGTCAGCATGAAGACAACTAGTAAGCTTCACAGAAGGAAAGAAATGGATCTTCCCAGAAGGCTCTACAAACACAGATGGAATTTGATAACATAATTGGGATTGACAGTAGCGACAGAAAGGGAGGGTGTGGATGAGCTGACACATAACCCATGATGAATGAAGGCGTTTAACATGGGAGCAGTAGAAGTGTCTCAGTGTTGATGTATCTCTCTTATCTTTACATTGGGTATTGCCTATATTCTCTTAGCATGGAGTTCCTTCTTTAATTCAGCAACACAACTGTGATGGTTTATATATGCTCAGCCCAGAGGATGGCATTATTAGAAGGTGTGGCCCTGTTGGGGTAGGTGTGTCACCGTGGACATGGGCTTTAAGGCCCTCATCCTAGCTGCTTGGAAGTCAGTATTCTGCTAGCAGCCTTCAGATGAAGATGTAGAACTCTCAGCTCCTCCTGCACCATGCCTGCCTGGATGCTCCCCTGCTTCCACCTTGGTGATAATGGACTGAACCTCTGAACCTGTAAGCCAGCCCCAATTAAATGTTATCCTTATAAGAGTTGCCTTGATCATGGTGTCTGTTCGGAGCAGTAAAACCCTAAGACAATTACTTTTACCATGTCAGTGTGGAAACCTCCGGTTCCTGAAGATTGCTTCTTACAACCCCATGTTAAATTCTAAGCCAAAGCACTCTGTGAGAAGGGCCTGGATTTAAAATGACTTCTCATAGGCTTCTACTATCACAGAAGACTGAGGCAAGACGTCTAGCCATAAATTTCCAGAACAATGCGAAGGACGCTCTAAGACATCTTTGCCTTTCATGTATAGGCACCGCAATCACTAGGCCCATTTGCCACAAATGAACAGGCCAGACTCCCTCAAAATGTTAAGAGTTGAGATTATTTTTTGTTTGCTTGTTTGTTTTTTAAAGAAAAAGGGCAGAAAAAAATGTTGGCCTAAAGTGATCCTTATCTTTTTATTCTTTATTCAAATACAGTTCTGATGGACATTTATTTTGCAAGAAAACTATGAGGGTTACCTTGGCAGATTCAGGTTGCTCAACTCCTGCATTTGGCAAAGAAAGACCTCTCTCTTCAAAAGAACCAGCCTCTGAGTCCTTGGCCTTTAGAAGCCTGATAAGAACGTTTCATGTCCAAAGCACTGGGCCACACTGTATTAGCTTGAAGAGATAGCTGAGATTATCAACTTGCTTATACTGAACGCATGACTTCTGAAGGCGGAGGCCTTGGACTAGTTTCTCTCTGGAAGGTTATGGTCAGTTGGGATGATAGAAATGCCTGTCACAGACTTACACTGGGTGGCAAGAGTTGGGCTCGGTGTCTTGGTTGGTGGTATTTTGCATGCTGGCATACGGTACTTATGGGAGAGTTGTGTATACCTCATCTGCCTCCCCTGGAAGTGTGGGACTCTGTTGACCTTAGCCCCATTCTGTGCTATGTATCAAACCTAGGATCTTACATTTATAGAAAAGTATCCTACTTCTGAGTTATGTCTAGCCTTTTTGCTTATTTATATCTTTTTGCTTTTTTCCTTTTAAAAAAAAATTAATTTTTGACACTCCATATTTTGTACTCACCCCCCCCCCCAGTCTACCCTCCAACTGTTCCACATCCCATACCTCCTCCCCACCCCACCCTGCCTCCACATGGTTTTCCTCACCCACACCTCACCTGACCTCTAAACTCCCTGGGGCCTCCAGTCTCTTGAGGGTTAGGTGCATCATCTCTGAAAGAACACAGACCCAGCAGTCCTCTATTGTGTGTGTGTTGGGGGCCTCATATCAGCTGGAGTATGCTGCCTGGTTGAGAGATCTCAGAGGTCCAGATTAATTGAGACTGCTGGTCCTCCTACAGGATCGACCTTCTTAGCTTCTTTCGGCCTTCCCTAATTCAACAACAGGGGTCAGCTGCTTCTGTCCATTGGTTGGGTGCAAATATCTGCATCTGACTCTTTCAGCTGCTTGTTGGGCCTTCTGGAGTTCGGTCATGCTAGATCCCTTTTTGTGAGCGCTCCATAGCCTCAGTAATCGTGTCAGGCCTTGGGACCTCCCCTTGAGCTGGATCCCACTTTGAGCCTCGATAGACCTTCTTTTCCTCAGGCTCCTCTCCTTTTCCATCCTTGTAATTCTTTCAGATAGGAACAATTATGGGTCGAGTTGTGACTGTGGGATGGGCCCTCTCTCCCTCATTTGAAGCCGTCTTCCTGCTGGAGGTAGGCTCTATAAGTTCCCTCTCCCTATTGTCGAGTTTTGCAGGCAAATGGATGGAACTAGAAAATATCATCCTGAGTGAGGTAACATAGACCCTGAAGGACATGAATGGTATGTACACACTAATAAGTGAATATTAGAGAAAAAAAAAAAAAGACAGAATACCCAAGATACAGTACACAGAATTCAAAAAGGTCAACAAGCTGAAGGGCCCAAGTGAGGATGCCTCAGTCCCACCTGGGAGGGAGAAGTGGGGAGGGAGGGAGGGACCTGGAAGAGAAAGTGGATGGGGGGATGGGAGGGAGTGGTGGGGAGAAAGGAACCTGATCTGGTGTTGGGTGAGGGAAATGGATTGAAGCCCTGAGAAAGAATGGAAACAGGCAACCTTGGGAGATAGGAGGTCGGGGGAACCTCCAGAGTACATGGGAGACCATGGAGGAGAGAGACTCTCAGAACTCAAAGAGAGGGACCTTAGATGAAATATCTTTCCACTCTTACAGACTATAACCTGGGTTGTAGCTTTTCTCAGCTCTATTAGTTCTTCTACAAATAACCAGCCAGAGGGTTGTCAGGGACTCCCAGCAGTTAGGTTCCATCAAATTGAACTCTCTCTCTGAGTTACTAAGCACAGAGGAGCCGTTTACTAAACAGTCAATACTTTTCTCACTAGCTTATTTAAAATGCCCCTCCCATTCTCAGCACTACTATTAATACTTTATTGTTATTTATTGATTGCTACAAAAAAATTTAGCATCTACTTATCTCTTCTTGAGACAGGGTCTCACCAGCCTGGCCTTGAACTCAGAGATCTTCCTGCCTCTGCCTCCTGAATGTTGGGATTAAAGGTATGTGCCACAAAGCCTGTTTTTATTTACCAATTTCTAAGGTGTTTTGAATTTTATTGTATATAAAAGTATAAGTGGTGTGTGTGTGGAGGGGTTAACTTTATATAGTCATTCATCCTGTTCATCAATAAGATTATTTCATTTATTCACTTGTGCTATCTACCTCCAATACTGTGAAGTTCCCAAATCCTGGAACATTTTTTTTTCCTTCTGAGAGCCCCCATGATAAACAGAATTCATTTTTATTCTATTTCCTAATTGGTTATCATGGTTTTACAGGAATAGTACTGAGTTTTACAGACAGAACTTTATTGAACTCTGTAAAAACATAGATCTATTTAAAAAGTAGGCAAGTGAGCTAAAAACAAGCTCTCTCTTAGAAACTGTCAGCAAGCCCTGACCATAAGAAGCTTCATTTTTTTCTTGTTTCTAGTTTTTATTCACTTCATATGTTAAACTGACTAAAGGACAAATTGTTTTCCAAAGTGTATCCTCAAAACAAGGGTTTAAGTCATGTTTAAAACTTAGCAGCACTGAATTGCTTCTTCTTGCTAACACAGGAGGGATGTAGTAATATCTCTTTGTAGTTTTGTTTCACGTCCCGGTGACTAATATAACTGTTTTCATGGCTCTGGGTCATTCAAGTTTTCTTGTATGTGCGATGCTATTTCAAGTCTTTTGTATCACCTTATATAAACTATTTTTCTTCTTGAGTCTTAAGAATCAATGTAATATTCCAGATACTATCTTTCCCCTACTAATACTAGGGATATGTGTCCCAAACATGTTCTTCTACGATTTGACTCTTTAAGGTTATGGGTCATTTACTCTTCTGAGTTTCATTATGCTTTCTAAAAATGCTTCAAATGCTTAAAACATGTGTTGTCTATATTAGACCAAAGAGATAATAAAGGATGTGGGAGGAGTCCGACAGAGAGAACAAGGATGAAATATCAGAGAGGCAGATCAGGGGCACAGAGAAAGCTGGACATGGAGCAAGCAGAGAGCAAGTCAACCACAGTGTCCTCTCCAGTCGCCACCGGGCTTTGCCCGTGGCTTCCTGCCCAGTCTTCCCTCCAGGATGAACTGTGACCTGGAAGTGAAGAGGGGCCAGTCTATCAACAAGCAAGTGGCAGACGGGCTGTGGAAGAGGACGGTTGCATGGTATAATTCAAAGTTGAGAAGACACACAAAGTAATCAGTGGCCTTCCTCTACACGAAGGACAGACAGGACGAGAAAGAAATTAGGGAAACAACTCCCTTCACAATAGTCACAAATAATATAAAATACCTTGGTGTGACTCTAACTAAGGAAGTGAAAGATCTGTATAATAAGAACTTCAAATCCCTAAACAAAGGAATATGAAAGATGAGGCTCTTGCATGGGGACTGGAGAGGTCAAGATGAGGCTTCCTGGCTTAGGAGTGTCTGACAAGGAAGCAGCCACTCCTCTAAGGAGCTCTGTTTTCTCCTACTGCCAAGGGACTAGAAGACTCCAGCTGAGGCATCTATGCCAAAGCTCCTACAACTAAGGCTCAGTGAACATTGTGGGAGAAGGAGTGGTAGGACCGGAAGAGCCAGGGGCTGGAGAGATGGCTCAGGGGTTAAGAGCACTGACTGCTCTTCTAGAGGTCCTGAGTTCAAATCACAGCAACCACATGGTGGCTCACAACCACCCAAAATGAGATCTGATGCCCTCTTCTGGGGTGTCTGAAGACTGCTACAGTGCACTCATATAAGTAAAAATAAATAAATTAAAAAAAAAAAAAAAAAGACAGTAAGAGCCAGAGGACCGGGATGTCTGCTCAGATGATGTCTTCTGCATATGACAAAGAAGTTATACCCACAGAATCTCAGCAATGTAGTCAGTCAAACAAGACCCACACAACGTCACCACTAGTTAAACATGCCAACACAGAGGGTGGGACTCTCACAAGGCTCGACTCCTCGACGAAGAGCAACACATCATTAATGCCTGCTGAGGGAGGCTGGTCAGTCTTTTCCAGGGACAAGCCCCCGGTTGAGTCATCCGGTTTAGTCAGCCCTAAATAAATATAGATACATATGAGCTCCATACACACACACACACACACACACACACACACACACACACACACACACACAGAGCAACATTTAAAATGAGGTCATAGATTTGAGAGGAATTGAGAGGACATGGGAGGAGTTGGAAGAGAAAGAGCAAGAGAAGAAAATAATGTAACAGTATGTGTGAAAAAATTCTTAATTTGAAAAAATTTTAAATTATTAAATATGACAGTCAATTAAATGTAGCATCTACATGAAAATAATTTATTATTTAATGTTGAAAACAACGAAAATAAACTTCAGATGGAAGAAAATAATAAATATAGTAATATCTATTTTCGAATACATTAAATCAGTTTCATTGAATTTAATTTTGTAAACAGTTTACATAAGTAAATCACAATCAATAACCAAAGCACCACGGCGTTGGAACTGTTGTGGTGTATAATATCAGGTAAGGGTCTGGTATGTCAGCAAGCTTTTAGTCCATTTTTAAGCAGTCTAGCAATTAAACGTCAGGTTACGACTGTGGCATACAAGGTAGGCTCTATGGATCCTCAAATATTTCTGTCTATAATAAATGCATTAAAATATGCAAAGGCAAAACTATAAAGAGATTTGGTTTTTTTTTTTTCCTTTTTTTTGTTTTTTGAGGTAGGGTTTCTCTCTGTGGTCCTGGCTGCTCTTTCTGGAACTCACTCTGTAGACAAGGTTGTCCTCAAATTCAGAGATCCACCTGCCTCTGCCTCCCAGTGCTGGGACTAAAGGTGTGCGCCACCACAGCCTAGCAGAATCCAGTTCTTAAAGCAGGAGCAGGAAAGGCTTTTCGGTAAGAACGTGTGGGTGGTACTACATCTGCAGCAACCTCTGAACTGCTGCAAATCTTTTTCCCACAACTAGCAGAGACGACAGAGAAGTAGCTACGGTAAGTGGTGACCTCTCACGGCTCATCTTCTGAGTTGTCTATTTTCTCCTAAAGAGAGGAATGAAATCCAGGCAACTATACAACTTACCTTGTTTACTGCAGATTTGTAGTCAAATATAACTGTTAAGAAATTAAATACTGCCATTTAAAGTACTGAGTTAAAAAAAAAGATTTTGAATTATAGACTAAATATTTATGAGAACCAAGTGCTTATTCGTAAGATGATAATACAAATTACAGGTTTGGACAGGTCCTCTGAACACAGATAATACTGTGTGTTACCTTCCTGAAGGGAACAGCCATGTCCACGTTCTTTCTGTTAAGCTAATGTTCTTCATGGACATCATGGCTAACTCTAACTACATCTGCTCACAGAACACATAGATGCACACAGGTAGGTTCCGAAGCATCAATGGCACGGTGGTGGCTAAGCACTGAGGAGCTGACGGTGAGGTTGCTCCACATGGCTCAGAGGCCTTGGAAATATTTTATATTCATTATAAAATAACACATCACTTTCTGACCTCACTTCTTACACTGTCTCTAACACGACTGATTTCCAACTGAGATATACATACTGGGAATGAAATTCTCATGGTTATTAAGGAAAACATAAAAGAAATAAGTTAATATTCAGTCTACATACTTAAAAAGGTCAGGTGGGGGAGGCATTATTGCACTTGTCTTCCTTAAAGGAATACATTTAAAATGAGGAAGAATAAATATATTGACTATGAAAATAGTAATTCCAATGATAAACGTTGATAAAATGTTCAAAGTTCATTTTAAAAATCCATCAAGGGTGTGTCTGGGGTTGTGGGGCTTTGTTTTCTTCGATGTTGTGCTCTTCGTCTTCAGTCCTGGCCTGGAATGAGAAAGAACAAACAATTGCTATGTAGAAGGAAATATATGAAAATGAATTCTGGCTGGGCGTGGTGGCGCACGCCTTTAATCCCAGCACTCGGGAGGCAGAGGCAGAGGCAGGCGGATTTCTGAGTTCGAGGCCAGCCTGGTCTACAGAGTGAGTTCCAGGACAGCCAGGGTTACACAGAGAAACCCTGTCTCAAAAAACCAAAAAAAAAAAAAAAAAAGAAAAAGAAAAAGAAAAAGAATTCTGTGAAAACAGCTTTTAAAATGTAACTTGGTTAGTTTAAAAAAGCAGAAGTGAGCTCCTAAAACTCAGAGCAGGAGGCAAGCTCTCTTCACTGAAGCTCACGTCAACCCTACCTTTTAGTCCTTCCCGAAGCCTTCTGAAGTCTGTCTGCAGGGGAAAGAAAAGTCAAGAAATGCCATGAAGGAAAAGCTTCACAAAGGTTATAAAATTAACAAAGATATTATACATATCCCAAAGTAATTTTTTAAAATATTGTTACATTAATTAAACTAGGGTGTGTGTGTGTGTGTGTGTGTGCATATGTACATGTGAGCACATGTATGGAGTGAGTAACTTTCAGAAGTCAGTTCTTTCCTTCCATTGCATGTTCCAGAGACAAAGCTCAGGTTGAAAGGCTTGGCTGCAAGCACCTGTACCCTCAGAGCCACACTGCCAGCCCCACAAAGTTAACTTTACAGTATTGTTTCTTTATAACTATATAGTTATAGTTTGTACAGTATTGTTTCTCATAACCGTATAGTTCTACTGGCATTAAACTTAATTTCTGCAATCTTGCTATAGTCAGCATCACCAAGAACAAAGTGTAAAAGGCTTCCTGGCTCTATAAATAAAGCTAATTTGTCACAGTACACCAGCAGACACTCCCTAAGGGAATTTCTTTTTTGATTGGATCACTCAGATCCTTCAAATTTAACTTCATTCTACAATAAATCAAAACTAAACTGGATTTTCTCCTCAATTCAAAAACTCATTTTGAGTTATTTCTAGCCAGGGTAAAGGTAACTAATATCATCCTAAATGAGAGCAAATACAAGCCACCCTTTTAAAAGTATACATTTCAAATTTATAGTTTCAGTAATTTTAATAAGACATATCCCTAGAAAATCACATTCCTCTTATTTTTTAAATTTAATTTTAAGTGTACTGATGTAACTGCATGTGTGTATGTGAAGCCAAAGAAGGGTACCAAACTCTCTGGCACTGGAGTTACAGCATATGGTTGTGAGCCACCATATGCATTCTGTGGACCAAATGTAGGTCCTACCCAAGAGTTTCAAGTGTTCTTAGCCACTGGCCTGCCTCCCTTCCTCCCCCAACACATTCCTCTTAATGACTACACACTTACCAGTACTTCTCGAGCTTTCTTTGGGTTGTTTAACTGAATTACTTTCACTATTTCTCAGTTCTTGGATAATACCTTTATTTAAGCAAATATCCACATGTATGTTGAAGAGGGCAAGATCAGAAGTCTCTTGTTCTAGGTTACAGACAGGACACACTAGAGCTTGTCCTGTTACTACCTCATCTGTACAAGGCTGGACAGATTCTTGTCTACTTGATGTACTGATGGTTTCATTTGCCAATGATATAGGACAAGACTTGTCTGGAACATCAGGATATTCCTCTTTGCTGCGATTATTCTCTAGAGTGTCCATACTTGCTGCTTTCAGTGATCTGTCTTCCGTCCCTGTTAGATCTACATCATCTACTGAAGTGATCTCTCCATTTTCATGCCCCTGTTTCTCACACAGTGGAATAGAGGGGTATACATCTTCCTTCTGACGAATGTCTGCAGAGGAAGCGTGTGAGTAACAGGGCATTTTTGAGTTGTCACTGGTGGATGGCCCATCAAGACACTCATCTACATGTTCATTAAAGGTTTCCAGACTGACACCTTCTTGCTCCCTAAAGCAAACTGGACATATAAATGTCTGACAGTCATTTGAATTCTCTGATGTTTCAAAACTCTCGCTCAGCTTCTTTAATGCTTGGGATGGTTCCGAGATCTGTAAAGCTTGCTGATCTGCAGTATTACATCTGGATGTGTCTTGACAGTTGGAGATTCTTTCTGATCGCTTTTTATCAAAGAAACTCTTCTTTTCTAAGGGCTTTGCACACTCAGTTTTGTCAGTTTTGTCTAGACTAGACCCAGTAGCTGACAGAGCTTGGTTTCCAGCTTGTAAGAAGCCAATGATGCTCCTTTGTTGGTGGTTCTTGTCACCTTCATTGGAAAAGGTAGACATTCGGACACCTAAAGGAGACCAAAACCAGTCAGTCTCAAACTGTACAGACGTCCACTCCCAACACGGACAAAGCATGGGAAACAATGCTGTTATGATGTGTATGCACAGGTAAACTAAAGAGAAATAAGTACCACTGGAGATGTACACATACATACACAACAAACATTTTTTAAGTCCTAAGGTTTGGACCTGTATATAGTCTTTCGAATGTTAGGCATATAATTTGCCACTTAGCTGCATTCACAGACCAATATTTTCCAAATTAAAGGACACTGGCATCATGGCTGGTGTTATAAAGAAGAATGTACTTTGCTTTGTAAAACTGAGTATCGGTAAATGGTAAAAGTCTGTTGGGGTTTGCATGATTATATAGAACTTTCAATGCCATTAAGTAGAAAGTAATTAATTGGAGTCAACTTCAGAGACTCTTCAGTGCTGATCTTTTTCGATAGGCTTAACTTTTTAAGGAGTGTTTCATTTTTACACAACAATTGAACAGAATATTCCTATATATCATCTGTTGTCATTCACGTACAACAGCTGGTACTACACACACACACACACACACACACACACACACACACACACACCACACAGCACTATCACCCAAATGCTATAGTTTACCTAAGAAACTAATCTTGGTAGTTTTCATTCTATGAGGTTAGATGTAGTTATAAAGACATATATTCACCATTATAGAATCATATACTGTAGAGGAATTTTAATCTAACAACATGGCTACTCTGGCTAGAATAGAGACACACTGTTAGCATACACCTTTAATCCCTCTGGCTGGAATACAGACATATCTTAGTACACATCATTAATCCCAAACAATGAAGGTAAAGTTAGTTTGTAGAAGGAAGCAACCATGTTTGAAAGTGATATGTAATTGAGTGGTAGACAAAGTGATGAATCAGAGAAAGATTTGACAGAATGCCCAACTCTCATGAGAACGGAGAGCAAAGAGGCAACATAAGAGGGAACAGGGCAGAGAGAGGGAGGAGGCAGGGAGGCAGTTTTACCAAGACAGGTGAGAGAGAGAGAGAGAGAGAGAGAGAGAGAGAGAGAGAGAGAGAGAGAGAGAGACACCAAGCTAGACACAGGGAAGACAGAACAAACCAGAAAATGAGAAGGAGCCAGATTAGAGCAGATTGCCAGTTAGTTTGAGGCCAAGCAGACAAAAAGTCAGAGGCTGAGACAGAAGCCAGATTGGATCAGTCAACTTAGAGAGGAGTTTGAGTCAGAACAGATGAGTTGAATCAGCTAGCCAGAGTTCAGAGAGAGCTAGAAAGGGTGAGCTTATTCAGCAGCATCAGAGGCTGAAAACACTCTAGGCCTACGTTCGGTTGCATGGAGGCTAGAAGCTTCTGGGACTAGGCCTCGGTGAGCAGACTGAGGCAGTGAGCCTCTAAGATGACAGTTACATCAGGGGAACAAAGGTCACTTCTACAATACACAGTTGTTTCACTTGCCCCACATCCACTGCTTTCATCCTTCCCCTTGGCAATACCGACTTTACGGTCTCTAAGGTTTTGCCTTTTTCAAGATGCCAATCATACAATGCTGGCTTCTTACACTTAAAACATTTACTTAAGTTTCCTTCATGTTCTTTTGTAGCTCATTTACACTGAACATTATTCTGTTGTCTGGACATACAGTTTATCAATCCACTCAAGTTTATCTTGTTTGTTTCTAAGTTTTGCAATTACAAAGAAAGTTTCTAGAGTTATTTGCTCTTTGGCTCTTTTTAATAGACTTCATGCAGTGGTCTCACTGGACACTATCTCTCAAGTGTGAAAGTAAGACTAATGATCCCCTTTTGGCACAATCTCTTACAGTTCACTTGGAGCCACGGTTTCCTAGTGTTCCCAGCAGATAGTGGCTGGCAGTGTGGTTTCACAGTGTCATAATCTTGATTTGTCATTCTGAAATCCAAAAGTTTTAAAAATTATAGCACAAAATGATAAAGACTAAACTGACGTGATATTATTTAGTGTCCCTGTAATCTAAATAACAAACTTGCTGTTGTTGTTTAGTGACAGAAACATCCACGTTTCATTATGTAATGGTGTTCCAGATCCCCAGGAGAGTGTTACAGGATATAATCAGAATGCTCAGGCTTTGTTTCTCAAATCTGTTACATTCTGAGTCTTGAACATCGTGCCTCATGGACTTCAGGAAAAATAAAGATAAGAACAACTGCCATTGGCTCTGACAGAGCTGAAAGTCCATTCTGTACATGCGTCCAGTTCTAGGAATGACAGCTGATGGCGCAGTGAAGATGCTCTTAAACAGTTTTAGAAAGAAACAGAGGGGAAAGATTTCCCAAGTTGAATGTTTTTTCTTTTTATGGAGGGGGCATTATTAAACATACAAGGGGAAAATAGATAGATAGATAGATAGATAGATAGATAGATAGATAGATAGATAGAAGAGGGAGAGAGAGGGGGGAGGAGGAGGGGGAGGGGG
>NC_034600.1:27595055-27597562 GCF_900095145.1 Mus pahari
GGGAGAGGGAGAGGGAGAGGGAGAGGGAGAGGGAGAGAGAAGCCTACTTACCCATCAGTCTTAACCGCAGGGGATGTGGAGAACCCACATTAACTTCTGTTCTTAGCAGCTCCTTGGCAATGGCAAATATTTCCTCTGCAGTAGAAAGGGCAGCCGGAACTGTAGATGCACGAGTTTTTACTTCAAAATTCACGTTCTTCAGCTTAATGGTAACAGTTCTTCCCTACAACACATGCAGCACATTGATATGGGAAGGTTCAGGACTTGCAGAAGAAGGTAGTTTGCAGGTTAGGAAAGTTTAGGAAGCCTGTTTGTGCATAAGGATACAAAAGTGCAACCAGCTGTTTATAACACATGGTCATGAAAACTGTCATAATTAAAATCCATGTCTGAAAAACATCATCTAGCATATAATTACCATTCCCCCCTCAATTAATTATAACTACTTTTATATGAAGGGCAAAGTTAACTAATCACCTTTACTTTTACTGTACATTTCCCTGAGGTAATTCAGTTTTGAAAGTCAGGGGGACTTAATAGCTCACACATACTGCATGATAACCACATGCCAGAGTGCTCCCCTAGACACCTGGAAGGATCATCTCAACGGCTAGTGTCTTGAGGACATGAGGTTTCAGTTGGGGAGGACTGATGACATTTGAGTATTTCCTTGGGTGTGTGGGGAAGTAACTGGCAGCTGTTTCACTTGAGGGTAAGTTTAACTCCTGACTCATTTCCTGACTAAGAATCAGTAACTTCAGGCGGCAGAGCCTATGAAACATTCCCTTACCCAGGTGATGACGTGAGAGGAGAGGATGGTAAGTCCGTCTCACCTCTGTGCTATTCTTTCTACATACCTATAGCCCATGACATGGGACAAATGAGACAGTGGCACTCTACTGGGCACATGGCCAGTGGTTATCAAGACTGTAAGTTTTACAAAGAGGGAAAGGCTATCAAACTCATAGAGCAACCTAGGGAGACAGGACACTAGTTAGTCACATGGTGTTAGTCACCATGTGGTTCCCTGTAGAGAACCCTGGAGAGAAATTAGTAGGAAGTCAAGAGCAAGCCAAAGGTAGCTGAAGCTTGGCAAATAGCAAGTGCTGACATCACTTTCTAGGCTGACATATACTATACCTAAGGTGGTATGAAATGTTAACAGTCAAGGGAGCTGGTGAGAGGGATAATGGAAACAGTCCTTTAAATCTGAAGTGATTTTAAAATTAAAAGTGCATTAAAAAACTCAAAAAGAAACTATTTTATACTCAGGCTAGAGAAGAGTTTGCAGTAAAAATGCTCAAATGCTCCAGTTTTCTGCAATAACTTTGAAATACTTTTGTATTACAGGGGACTGAGGAAATATTAAATGTGGACTCTTCTGAAGGAAGATTACAAACTTGGCAGTTTGGAACATTTCAGGCTACTGTTCTCAGTGTGTTTAGCAACCAGGATTAG
This sequence comes from Mus pahari, assembly GCF_900095145.1. Lineage (NCBI taxonomy): Eukaryota > Metazoa > Chordata > Mammalia > Rodentia > Muridae > Mus > Mus pahari. The sequence continues at coordinate 27,596,514 of NC_034600.1, forward strand.
AGCCTTGAAATATAGCGCCTGTTCTAGAAGGTCACTGTCTCGGTGAGCAAAGCCTTCAAGGATGATTGGAAAACAATTTATGATCAGAGGACACAGTTGTAGAACAAGCCTTCCCTTCGCCACGCGACTCTAATGTAGTAGCAATGATTCCAGCATGTAACTCTAATGTAGTAGCAACGATCTAGTGTGTGACTCGAATGCAGTGTTAAGGGTACAAAGCTCCCCTTCATCACCCTGGAGCCATTTCAATGTCATGAATTGCCCTTCATGGAGTGACCTCATCACAGGTCTCACACACAGACGTCAGATTCACTGCTTCTAATTGATGGGAATAGGAATGTTCTAGTGTGCTTGTCTCTAGCTTTAATACATATGTGCTCTCTTCACTTAGACTTAATGAAAAAACAAAACAAAAACAAAACCTAAAACCTAAAACCATCCCATGAAAACCCAATACCTTAAGTCCTTCCTTCTGGAGGTCATGGGCGAGCTCAGCGCACAGTTCTTGGCACAAGCTGTACTGTTCCTCTGTGTTACTTATCTCACTGAATGTCCTGGAGAAACAAGAAGGATGTTGGTGCACAATATGAAACTACAGCTGAATAATTTGGTAATGACAGAGTACATTCAAATAGCCTAGCACTGTATTTTCTTTGGCATAAATTAAAGTTTTCAAATAACCTAACACACAGTTAAGTAAAAATATCTGTATAAATGATCAAAAGCCATTTGCATAGGCACACTGATCAGCAAACCCCCCCATTTTATGCTCTTTTTAAGACACGGTCTCCCTTTGTAGCCCTGGTTGGACTAGAACTTGCTGCATAGACCAAGCTGCCCCTGAGTTCACAGAGATCAGCCTTCCTCTCCCTCCACACTACTAGGATTAAAGGTGTGCACCGTGTCCATCCCTCATTCATTTTTAACTGCCACACTGATGCTTTCTTGCTGTGTGCTCTTCCACATTGGAGAAGCCAGCTTCCTACACCTGACTGTGAACTGGGGCTCTTCCATATTGGAGAAGCCAGCTTCCTATACCTGACTGTGAA
>NC_034600.1:27597904-27606014 GCF_900095145.1 Mus pahari
ACCTGACTGTGAACTGGGGCTCTTCCACATTGGAGAAGCCAGCTTCTCATACCTGACTGTGAACTGGGACCTTCCTCCCTAGCTCCATTCCCAACTTATGCCCTAAAGCATTTTAGGAAAATCCAAGAAGAGTTTTCAGAAAAGAAAACACACACACACACACACACACAAAACAAAACAATGAAACCTGGTAGTGGTTCTTACATGTCTCAATAGAACATTGATGTTTTGAGGAAATAATTGAAGAACTTTTAAAATACACACATTTCTCCCTAAACAAAGTTCCATTAAGATTTCATGTGACTCCAAATAAGATTCTAAGCCCCCAACACTGGAAAATCTCTAAGCAGGTGGTTTTCAACCTATGGGCTGTGACCCCTTTGGAGGTTGACCGCCCCTTTCACAGGGGTTACCGAGAGTCACTGGAAAACGCAGATATTTAAATTACAATTCATAACAGTAGCAAGTTCAGTTACGAAGCATTAAGAAAAATAATTTAATGGTTAGGGTCACCACACCATGAGGAACTGTACTAACGGGCCGCAGTGTCAGAAACGCTGGGGCCAGGCTTTCCTCAACCAAGCAGTACCACCTCAGGCCCCATCCTTTATCTCAGACACTTGAGAAGGAAGGTTTGGATTAGTGTATTTTTTGTTTTTAATTTGTTTTGTAATATCTGTTTGTGCATAGTGAGATGTCCTCAGATGGGGCCAGGTTTAAGAACAAAATTCATTTGTTTTGTATAAACCTTACACACAGTGTTCCAATGACCTGTGTTTCACTGCAACCTGTCCCATAAAAATAAGGGCCGAAATTCCCACATGTGACACAGCATCTCAGCACTCAGGAAGGCTTGGGATTTGGAACATTTTAGACTTCAGAAATTTGGATCAGACATGCTCTCTACATGTAACTTAAAACCTCTGCTGAGATATTGGCCAATATCTGAAGTTCCTGCAACCCCCACTATAAGGTCTTAGGATTGTCAGGTAAACATTTAATTGTTCTTATGAAGAAGATTAGAAATCCCAAAGTGTTTAGCTTTCACTAAACAGGAGTAACATCAGTATTAAAAACCATAAATGCTGGCCATGTTGTTCTTCTGTGAGTATAGCAAGCAAAGACAGCATGCTGACCTTAAGTTTACCTCAGGAGTATAACTGCCAGAAGGTGCGCAGCTTTTGCGCTGTAAGGGTACTTCACTAAAAATGAACCTGAGGCAGTTTAACATGCACCACGTCACCCGCCACTAACTTTATTTTTATTTACATAAAAGAACAAATCTTACCTTTCTACGCTCATGCTTTTCCTTTCTCCATCCCTTGAAATGAGAGAAAAAAAAGGTTTATTTATATCTAAAAGAAAACTGAGTTGCTTTTGGTCAATAAGAGAATTTAAGATACTGTTTTAACTAACTAATTAGTTAATTTTATGTGTGTGGCTGTTTTGCTTGTATGTATGTCTGTGCAGCATGTGTGTTCAGTGCTCACAGACAACAGAAGAGGGAGTTGTCTGAAACCGGAGCCACCATCTGTGAGCCACCATGTGGGTGTGCTAGGAATTGAAACCAAGTCCTCTGAAAAAATGGCCTGCTGAGTTACCTCTCCAGCACATTCTTCTACCCCAACATTCTCTTTAAATATATCATTAAAAAAATCTATCTATCTATCTATCTATCTATCTATCTATCTATCTATCTATCTTGCAAAACCCACTGAGGGTTTCTTTTAAATCTAAAAATGAAACTGTCAGTATGACATAAATAGATGATACTAATCTGATTTCATGTTCATGGATCAAATCTATATCTATTGTAGAAAACAAAATTAAAAATAGGTGTATACCTTGCTTCTATTAAAGTCTGAATACCAAAATACACGGCGTATGAAAATAGGAGGCAGCAGTGCCAGAGGAGTTGGCCACAGCATATGTGTACCTCCTATGTAAGTCAGCATGCTTCATGCGGGGGCTGGCACACCAATTCCTCCTCCAGGTCACTCAGGTCTCATTCTGAATTTGGTATAGGATGACGACTGAGAATCTAAACCAACTACTTTGACTGGACTCTGGCTACTCTGATAGGGGCCACTGAACTAAAGAAACTGAAGTAACGTGTTTTATTCATTGTCCAAATACTGAATGGATGTACCATGCCTAAACTGGTCCAGCACATAGAGAGAAGAATGAATAAAATATACCAAGTGCTTGTTGTAAGACAGTTACATCCCAGTGGATATAAACAAGGATAGATTAAACACAGGGCCTGAGAAGGTAGCTCAGTCATATGGAGCTTGCCTCATATGACCAAAGCCTTGGGTTTGAGTTCCAACAGTACAAAAACTAAAAACAAAACAAAACCAATCAAGTGGAAGAATGACAGAGTTCTGTAAAAATAACCCCAGTTCTATGGGAAGCTGAGGCAAGGGGACCACAAGTTCAAGGCTAGCCTGGGCTACACAGTAAGTTCAAAATCACCTGGTTAATTTAAGTGTGACTCTATTTCAAAATAATAAGTAAAGAAAGAGGGCATGTAGCTCAATGGTAGAGCACATGCCTAACACGTGAAGTTCAATAAATCCCAAGAACCAAAACAACAAGTAAACAAACAAACAACAACAACAACAGCAACAGAAAGGGCAGTGTGTTCAAAAGAAAGAATACCCAGCCTAAAAACCAAAGCCGCACAGGGCAACAGAGAACACGGGCTGGGGCGGGGGGGGGCACAGGGCAACAGAGAACACGGGCTGGGGCGGGGGGGGCACAGGGCAACAGAGAACACGGGCTGGGGCGGTGGGGGGGGCAGTGGTGGGGGTAGAGCCACAGTACATTATAGATGAGCCGTACATTTTTCATCTGAAAGCCTTACTGGCCTCTGTATACCACAGAATAACATCTGCTACATTACATCAAACTGTATTAGCTTCTAAATATAATAGGGAAAAAAAGATGACCTTATTTGGATTAAATAAGAAACTAGATCATTTACAGTGTTGTGATTTTATCTTCCATGATGTACACTTGAGATCAAAATCTTTTAACTGTGGCCTCAACAGAACAAAGAGCACAGAGAGCTGAGAATGATACCGCCAGCTCTGCTGTCCCACCTCCTCTCTGACTGACAGGGTCTCAACATGTTTGTAGCCTAGGCTAGCCTCTAATTCATTATCAGACCTTGAAGTTTTTTGAATTAATTTTATCCAAATCCTCTTTGATTTTATTGCTGTCCTTTAATTTTAGCACTAGAATATAAAGGAAGCTAGGCATGCTGGTATATGTATCTTATTAATTCCATCATTTAGGCAGGAGTACTGTAACCAGATCTCTCTACACTCTCCCAGATAACCCAACATCATAAGGACTTTTGAAGGTTCACTAACAGGACAGATCATGATGAACGCACTGTCTAGATTTATTTTATAATTGCCATTCTTCTCCCCCCCACCGCCCCCCCGCAACCCCAGTTCTTTTTACTCATCCACAAGAAGCCCAAATGAGCAAGTGTGGAACTAAGGACTTTTATTTAGGTCCTTCTTCTAGGGTCTGGTGGAGACCGTCACCACGGTTTACACGGTCAGCTCCTTCTGGCCTCCAATTCTGGATGACCTTGTTAACCTTGTTAACTGACCTCCAATGTCCCCCTTCATGGCCTCGCTCTGTCTTTCTTCATCCATTTCTTTGGCCTTTTTCTATCTCTCACCCTGGTTTGTAGACTCCAGCCAGGCAGGACCTTGTCCAACCCACTGTCACTATTTCCGGCACTTACACCAGGGTCAGCAGAAGGCGAGCACTCAGCACTCACTCACACTCCTGAGAACTAAACGGACTGCAGTTCAGGGCCTTCAAAGAATCACTAAACTTTACTTAAGGAATAAACTGGAATATAAGCCACCTGTCTTTCGTCAACAACCTGAACACCAACCTGTCTCTTATAATCTAGCAACAGAATGAGACAGGCAGGGGACAGAAGTAACCATCATTGCTCTTGCCCATCTTCCTCACTGCTAAAGCCCATGCCTACAAGTGAGACATTATCTCCTTTTTCCCACAGGTAAGCTAATAGCCTTAGCTAAGACAGAGGCTAAATTAAAGCAGTCAAAGTGAATTTATAAATCATTTTGAAATCCCCTTTATCTCAAAGGTTCAAACTGACACTGATAAATGTTAATGAAAACAACAAAAGGCTGAGTAACTCTGTATGGATACCTTGCCAGGTCTGTTGAACCTAGACCCAGTGCGATGTGAAGAAAATAATGCCAAGATGTCTCAGAGAAAAGGAGAGACAGCAATGCTCTCTGTTGGTAGAGTTCTGTGCAAGTAACAATCCCGAGAGCCAGTAACATTTTCTCTGTCACTTTTCCTATTCCAGAAACCTAGAAAATAATCCACATTTAGCAAAACTGAGTGCAGTATAGCACAGATGAACAAATATTTATGATGTAGTGCTTGTAGGCGCGTATGTCTGAAGGGGAATGTTGTTGGTGCTGAGGCTTGACCTCAGAGCCTTGAACACGCTACGGAACAGTCTGCTGCTGAGTGGCATTCCCAGGGGAAAGACTATAATCTTCTGTCACTAACAAATGGTATGAATAATATTATTTTCACTTGTCATACAAGAAAACAGTTATTATTTTTGGTCACAGAGCCTAATTTGATAGATTTTTTTTTTAAAGGCATTTAAAAAAAGACTTCTGTGGTCAGACAAATTTTGGAAATAGTAGAGCAAACAAATGAAAATTTTTAGTATAATATTTATATGTGCTAATATCAACAATCCAAGGGGATATAGGATTTTGTTTTTGACAAAATTAAACCAAAGTACTTCACCATCTCTAAAATGATAAAACTTTGTATTTTTTAACAATTGAACTGTATACTACATGATAGAATAGAGCCTGTTCAAAATAACAGACAACATTAAAGTTGTATAAAGTACCACTCAGTGTTCAAGGAAAAGGCTATAGCAAAGATCGCAGTGTTAATGATTCCTGGATGCTATATACATACAGTAGTTTTTTTCTAAGGTATAAATAGGTGTTCCGTTTTCTAAAGTTCTAGGTTCAAATATTGGGTGAGTTAAAATATTCGTGATATTTTAAAATCTCACTTAAAAATCATTACTTATACAATAATAATTTAAAAATCCTTAATTACAAAAGTAAAGAAGACATAGAACACAAAAATTCAGTAGCTATAAATAATAAAATATGCCATTTCTGGAACCTAGTGGGAAAAATTCATCATTTTAGAGATGGTAAAGTACTTTGGTTCAATTTTGCCAAAACTGAAATTCTAACTCCCTTTGGAGTTCACACCACTCATCCGGCAGCGACTGGACTGGAGGGTGAGACAGTCAGTTATGGCTACAGGCACTCCTTCCGCAAGGGCTCCTCTCTGCCCTCTCTCCTAGGGAGGACGTACTTCAAGTCTGCTCCCCGCAGCAGAGCTTCCTAAACACTGCTCTCAGGGCTCCACAGGAAGCTTCAAGTGCACCTCCAACACCAAGCAAAGCTTTCACATGCTACCTATGGTTTCACAGCTATGACAGTTACTATCAGCCAGTGGTTCTCCACCTTCCAAACGCTATGACTTTAATACAGCTCCATATGCCGTGGTGAACCCCAAACATATGCTACTTTTATGACTCATAAATATCTGATATGCAGGATATCTGGTCTGTGACTCCCAAAGTTGTTGAGAACCGCTGGGACTCTAGCCCCTCTGCAGAATTCAGAGTCTATACACAAATGATAGCTTTCTACACGATTTTACCTTTCTAATAGGCAGGTCCTTGATGAAGTCCATCACTGCGCTCCTGCTGGGGAGGATTTGGTACTGTCCGTTTGGCTTATTCTTATCACTGCACACTTTTGCTAACATTGTATTGGGGGCAATGCCTTAAAAAGAAGAGCACTCCATTCACTCCAAAAAGCAGCTACACAGAGTTAATTACGTGACAAGGAAAAGAAAATTGAAGCAAATGCTCTGGAATGACACTTAAACTGACAATCTCCCCAGGGCTTTCTGAGGTTTTAGGGAAAGGGAATAGATTAGCTATGGCAGCAGGTGACATGAGAAACAGTTCAACCCCCACATCTTAGAATCCAGGAGTAACTTCTGAACCAAGTTATATGAAGTATCATTACTTATGACTGTACTAGGAATAAAGAATTATTTTAGTTGATTCTAATTTACTTCTCAGAAAAGGTCTAGAATATAGTTTATGGTAGATGCTTAATTTTTAAGTTTTTCAAGTACCCTGACTTACATTAAAAGCAACAACAATATAAAGCCTTTAATCTTTAGTGCTACAAAACAAACCACCACACATGACGCTTTATAATTCTAGGAGTCTTACCAAGTCAATTTATAGTAGGTGGATCTAAATACATTCATTACTAGCTTATTTTGGTTTTTATAGATATTTTCTTAAAGCTGATTGTGCTTTGCAATAAAAAAAACATTAACCCAATCACACATGTCTTTAAGATCATGCAGAGGCTTTGGGACAAATGGTGTGACCATTATCAGCCCCTATGCTAAGGTCCCGGGATACCCCTAGGGGCATCGGATGCATGTAAACTGGGGGACACTGTTGGCTTTCTTTCCTTTTTTTAAAAATCCTTTTTATTCTTTCTTTTACCAGTTGGTCTTAGGTTGCTATGCTTCGAGTTGATCTTTCTCTCGGTGGAAGCGAGGGGCGGTTCACCAACCTACATTTATGCTAGGCTGTCTCCTCCAAAGTAATCTAGGGCAAGTGCCAATCAAATATGCTGTGCAAATCCAACAGAAATACATTTTGCACTTAAGGATCACTATTCTAGACTTGTATAGCTTTTTTGCCTTGGGCCATAGGCTTTGTGCTTAATTACAGCTTACCTGGAGGTTTAGCTAGCCTCTGTAGGTAAACGTTACTAGCAGCCAAATCCAGTGCCATCATCTGCTTTACAATATGCAACAGCTACTGTTAATATCCCTTTAAATAAATACCTGCACTGGCTGTCAGCGTTGTTTTTTGTTCAATTCTGAAGCGAATTTCCTTTACCACTTCCTCAGCTGATGTTCCAAAAACAACTGGATTTTGGGTTATTTGAGGATTGTTTTGTTCTTCAGAGTTCAGTTGGAAAGGACTTCCTTGGGGTTGCAAATCAGGAGGACTATCTTCAAAAAGCAGCGGGGAGATGGGCCGCTCATACTCGGTCAGCTCGTTAGCTTCCTGTCTGGGTGTATCTAAATCACAAACAGGAACAGCAAGTAAACTGCATTTTAAGAAGCACACACGTCTTAAGCTAGGTTTCACTCCATTTTTAAATTTTCCCAATGCTCCTCCTGAATGTCCCAATCCACTGTATAATGTTGTTTGCTCTCTCTCCCCTCTTCTCCCTGCCCCCACCTTTCTGTGTGTGTGCACTTGTCTGTTTGTTGAAACAGTCTATTAGCCCACACTGGCCTTAGTCCACCATGGAGCCCACACTGGCCCACACTGGCCTTGAACTCCTGATGGTTGTTGCCCAAGCCTTGTACGAGTGAGATTACAGGCACCAGTGCCCACCTTCCCCTACCTTGCTGAGAACAAAGCAGTTCAGTTTTCTTCCTAGGAACCATGACACGAAATGCCATCATTTATTTTTTGTAGCTATTTAATAAAGACAATGCTGTCTGGCTTTCCTTAAAAAGAGCAGCATCCATTTCTTTAGTGCATGTTTTAAAGGAAATATTTTAGTTAAAACTCATTAACTTACAACATCTATCATGTTTTCTTTAAGAAAGGAAATATTTTTCACTTTATTTTCTTATAAGGACAAAAAGAACCTTCTTAAGTTAGAGTTAGGAATGAGGAGGAAAGGCATTAAACAGTAGGAATAATTACAACCAAAATTAAATTTTGTTTTGGAAGAGGAAAAAAACTCTTTATTCATATTAGAAACTTCAAAAATATTAAAATATTCTGAAATGTTTCTTTTCAAACGCTGACTCCACTTTTAACTTGTTTGTTAACAAAATATTACTTTCATTGAGCTTGCCTTTGCCATAAATGAAATTACTCCTGAAAGCAGAACTTCTTTTTTTTTAATTAGATATTTTCTTTGTTTACATTTCAAATGCTATCCCC
>NC_034600.1:27606274-27645351 GCF_900095145.1 Mus pahari
GGAGGGTACTGGTTAGTTCATATTGTTGTTCCTCCTATAGGGTTGCAGACCCCTTCAGCTCCTTGGGTACTTTCTCTAGCTCCTCCATTGGGGCCCTGTGTTCCATCCAATAGATGACTGTGAGTATCCATTTCTGTATTTGCCAGGCACTGGCATAGTCTCACAAGAGAGAGCTATATCAGGGTCCTATCAGCAAAATGAAAGCAGAACTTCTTTATATAAACTCTTAAGAGTCTGATCCAACTAATGAAGGTCCAAATTTAAAGCAAAACGTATAATCACCAATATACTGGAGAATGCTACTGTTAAGAAGTACATGGGAGAGTGAGACAGGAGGATGACAGTACTAAAAATATTCACATGAATAATTCCACTAAAAACTGTTCTCTAAACTTAAAATAAGATAAAAAAAATTTAAATGTGTTTATAGGGTTAACAACAGTTTCCTGATCCCATTACATAACACTTATATTTCCCAAATCAAGGTAAATACAGAAGGAACAATTACATTTTTTTTTAAAGCTTAGGTTATCCTTACATTGACTATGCAGCCTGTCCAGGTTGGTCTTGAACACCAAATTCTATTGCTTCAGCGTTCAGAGTGCTGAGATTATAGGTATAAGAGCTTAACTTTCTTAAATTAAATTTCCAGATGCAGTTGAAGGTATTTTCCTTGAAAAATGAACTTGGTCTTTAGAAAATGTTTAAAGAAGGCTGGGTGGTGGCACACACCTTTAAGTCCAGCCCTGGGGAAGCAGAGGCAGTCAGGTTTCTGTGAGTTCCAGGATAGCCAGAGCTCTTTTTGAAAGACAGAAAGAAAGAAAGAAAGAAAGAAAGAAAGAAAGAAAGAAAGAAAGAAAGAAAGAAAGAAAGAAAGGAAGGAAGAGAGAAAGAGAGAAAGAGAGAAAGAGAGAAAGAGAGAAAGAGAGAAAGAAAGAAAGAGAAAGAGAAAGAAAGAAAAAGAGAAAGAAAGAGAAAGAGAGAAAGAGAAAGAGAGAACGAGAGAGAAAGACAAAGAGAGAGAGAGAGAGAGAGAGAGAGAGAGAGAGAGAGAGAAAATGTTTACAGATATGTAAATAATATAACTATACTTGATTAGTTGCAACCTCTAATTATGATGTATGAGCTGCTTTATAGATAGAAACCCTCAAATCTGAATCTGCAGGCCGTGCACAGTACAGCTATTCTCACTACATCTGTGCTTCAGGCCATTTCCATTTTCACATTCTGATTTTTAAACTTTAGAGCAACTTGGGAGGAGTAAGAGGATGGGACAGCTGACACGAGGGATACCCAGAAGCCCTTTCTTCCAGTCGGCTGCATAGAAGTCAAGGTAAAGGGATACAGATGGAATGCAGGCCAGTCCATCATCCTGGCCGGTTCCGAGCCCCCGCCAGAACAGTGACTCGCACTGGCGCTCTCTACTCCTGACTCCTGGAAGCCAAGATGCTGCCTCTGGTGCCATCACAGCTGCTGCAGCCACACAGCATCTTTTCAACCCCAGCTGTACTTGACTTCTGTGTGACCTGGCTGTGTAACTGGCTGCTGAATGAAACTCCTTCACACTCTCCCTGACTGAAGCAAGCAGAGTAATGGAGCCAGACTAGAGCGCTCCATGCCGATCACAAGCACTCAAGTGCGAGCGTTCGAATCTCCTACACAGCCCGACACTTGCCAGCTAGATCTGTATGGCAAAGCAGAAATAAAACAATGCTTAATATTCTATTTGCAAATAAGGACAACAGTTCACTACCTATTTCTAGAAACAAAGAATCCTGAAAGATCCACCAACCACCTGCCCACCTGCAAACCCCGGAAATACAAGGTTTGCTATTCGAAAGAGTGCAGCCCACAGGGAATTATGTATAAAAAACAAAAGTTAAATCATTTCATTTGCATAAGAATATGAAACCGGGGCTGGTGAGATGGCTCAGTGGGTAAGAGCACCTGACTGCTCTTCNGNAGGTCCGGAGTTCAAATCCCAGCAACCACATGGTGGCTCACAACCATCCGTAACAAGATCTGACGCCCTCTTCTGGAGTGTCTGAAGACAGCTATAGTGTGCTTACACATAATAAGTAAATAAATCTTAAAAAAAAAAAAAAAGAATATGAAACCGATGAAGAGAACACCGGGCAAATGAGCAACCTTGCTGTGCCGTCACCTCATCATCGCCAGCTTGGACACTGAAAGGAGCGCTGGCCGACAGGAAGTCACTTACTGTTTTTAAACACAAGGCAAGAGTAGCTATTAAGGGGGTGCTTAAAATCAAACAGTAATTTCCTCCTCACGTCTCTCAAAAACGCTAAGAAACTAACAGAATAAGCTTTTGCTTTTTTACTTTTTTTTTCCTTTTTACCTCTAGTGCCCAAACAATAAGGTTATACCAAAAGGGCAAAATCTTTCTGTTGTTGTTCCAAGCCTCTGTGCTTACTCTTTTTTTGATGTTTCCATCAAAGAAAAAAGAAAGACCAGTCCCCTAGGAAATAAGGTAATGAGGCTTTGATTTGATATCTGTATTAAACTTGTTGAAAACAAGGGGAGCTCCTAGCAGTGTGAGTCTTAGAATTTGATGCTGCTGGGTGTGGTGGCACAAGCCTTTAATCTCAAAGTTTGAGGCCAGCCTGGTCTACACAGTGAGTTCCAGGACAGGTAGGGCTCAGTGCTATGTAGAAAAACCCAGTGTCAAAAATCAAATCAAAACAAAACAAAAACAAAAGCCGAAAACAAAACCAAAAAAACCCCAAAAAACAAAAAAGGAAAAATATTCAATTCCACCACACACCGACCGACCAGTTTTGTTCAAGGAGGTTACTAGCCTGCTTGCCCACCACTGACTAGTCCTCTGATGCTGTGAAGAAGTTACTCACATGAAATGTGGCTGTGGTTTATGAGTGAGTCCTCTGGGTCACCTTTTCAGCTGGGTGAACTTTGTTCATGCATTTGTTCAGGTCAGACATTTGAAGTACTAGCCCTTTTGGCAAAGGGACTGGAGGCAGAATGTGTAACATCTGAATGTTTCATGGTATCACTTTGGGTAAATAATACAGATCTATACGAAGTGAGTCCCGAATCCTCTAGTTGTGTAGAAGAATCATGAGGCTCTGCGGAGATGCCTTAGTGGGTAAAGCGCTTGCCATGCAAGCTTGAGGGCTTGCCATGCAAGCTTGAGGACCTGAGTTCGGATCTAAAATACCAGCATAAAAGCTAGGTATAGCAGGGCCTCAGAGGTAAAGGGCGATGGGAGGGACAATGACAACTGCAGATCCCCAGAGACCTTGCCTCAGAGAGAGTGACAGAAGAAGACATCCAGGTGTACCACTGCCCCTCCCCGACGTGGCACAGCAAGGTCTATGGTGAAGGAGGTGAATGTCTGCAGGGTTGGAAACAGCCACACTGTTGTATTAGAAGTGGATTATAGAAAACCCAGGGGAACAAAGAACAATGAAATCACCAAAGGTTTTGGTGTGTTTGGGGCTAATCTTTTTAAAAGTCTGATTCCTCTCAACAATAACAACCATGAAAGTAACTTGAAACAGAAAGCTTCCTTCGCTTCAATGTAATCTAAATGCTTTGATAGTAAGAAAATAACTGTTTTGCAAATAGTCTGAAGAAGTATGTAATTTCTTAAAATCTGGAGATTTAACACTTTCATCTGATTTTAAGAGATTGCATATATTTGATTTTTAAAACCCGATTGGTATATTTTAAGTTTCTGATTTTTCATTTTGACAAAGATGAATCTAATCTTATTATATGAGTTAACTGGGTTCATTCAAAGAGCTGCTTTCTGTTAGTTTTTAGTTGGTACTTTTAATACACTGCCTACCGATTTTTAAGCAGTTTCCCATTTTGATGAAATATCTTCTTTTGTCCTCAGGCCAATCTTGCCTTTCCTGCAAGTGCTGTGTTATATTCAAGTAGGCTTCATCCAGACTCATGGCCATAAAATTGGGATCATATTCAGCAAGTATCTCCTTAACCTTCAAAAAGAACACAAAGTTGAAATTTTGCTGCCACAGCAAAACCTCCTGTCTTATATATCTGAAAAGAAGCACAAATATTCTTACTTTGCAACTATATTAATGATCCTGCAATCAATAGCTCACGGATTTAAGGAATAAATAATTTACTACCAGTGGATATTTGTCAAATTCTCTTTTGCATTAAAATAGATCACAAAAGCAGAAGACCATGAAATAGCTTCATCTGAGGCAACCTGAATCCAGCATCCTTTATCTAGAAACACAAGCAAGCCAAATAAACCTCAGGCAATGTTCTGGTAGGAACAGAGAGAGATGACTGCGGTTTAAAGTCGCAGTCAGGAGGAGGGCAGGACAGTGCTCGCTCCCATCTCGTTTGTGAAGATGCCTGCTCATTTTAAATAGGAATGTAAGGTACTACCATATTTTAGAGAACAGTACATTTCAGTCAGTTATAGTAATGTGAACAATATTCTTAATAGAAAATAAAGATACAATTTACAATAATCTAGACTGGGAAAGATGATAAATCTATAGAATAATTGCATGTTCACATTAAATTCTAGGTGAATTTAGAGTTGTATCATGACATGAGAGATATACACACTGATTAGAATCAAGCTAAGACAATTCAGAAACGCCTTCATATGGAATAGCGTTATCACACGAAAGCGTGGAGGAGTGTTTTTGCTGTTTGTCTTAACTATCAAAGAATTAGCAGGAACAAGAGGAAATGGTTGCCAAAACAGCCTATACCATAGAAAAGGTCTTTGCTGAATTGCTCTTCATCTAACATTTAACAGCGGGCACATCAGTAGCGAACAGTAGCAAACTTTTTGTTTTATATATTAAAAAACCTGTTCTATCTTACCTCAATAATGAACAACTGAGGGGAATGGAGGGAAATGGTGATGGGAACCAGCACATGTGTATTCAGAGTGCTTGCATAGCTTTGTTCTGTTAGGAGAAGCCACTCTGTAACAGATGCCAACACTATCTTTTAATGACGTGACATGCTGGAAAGTCTGTACCTGCCGGCCCCTAAGACTGAACGAGAGCTGCTCCCTGGAGGCGAAGCTTAGTACCTCTCACTCCCTGTGCACGGGGCACTGCCCCAAGAACTAAAAGAGCCCACTCCCAGGAACGCCAAGCACTTAGCTCTGAGAACAGAAAAGTTATCCTAATGCTCGGGCAAGACACAAACGGCCAGAAACATTAATGTATCGATACTGCATTCACACAGGAAACTCATCTGGTATATTAACTAGATAGACATTGCTCACAGCCTGTACTTAATAGTGTATTTATTTTAACTATGAATACAGAAAAAATAACTATCAAAGGTATGTTCCCTTTTCCTATCACTTTTTCAAAAGTAGGCACAAAGCAATTGATTTAACAGACTGTTTCGAATGAAAAAATCTGTTAATATAGGGGTGATATTTCTAGGGAGAATGAAGTAGAATAAAAATAAATGACTTTAAAGCCCCCTTGCATGTCTGGATGAGTGAGTACCATGCCAGGGCTACAGAGATGGTTCAGCAATTCATAGCACACACTGCTCTTCCACAGGTCCAGAGTCCAGCTCCTGGCCCCCGGCTCAGGTGTCTCACAGCCACTTTTGGTTCTAACTCCAGGAAATCTACGGTCATCATAGACATCTGCACACGCACGCCTACCACAAACAGGCACAAATATACATGTGGAATTAAAATTAATAAAAATATATCTTTATATTAAGACAGATGCCTCCTCCTCCTCCTCTTTTCTTTGTGATATGGTCTCATATAGCTCAGGCTGGCCTCAAAGTGACTAAGTAGTCGAAGCTGGCCTCCACAGTGCAGGAATTACAGGTCATGCTCAGACAGGAGTCTATGGCCATTTTCATTATATAATAGAAGTGTAAAAGGATGCACACTTGATTTTGACTCAGAAGTCCCAGCACCGTATGACAGATCAGTTTTAATGAAAATAGAAGAATGATACCTTTCACATAGACATTCAGAATCTTACAAAGTAAACAAATCTCCGTACTTCACTCTTTTCAAAACGAGGGAGCATCCCTTTCCTTAAAGTCTACTTGGCATTACATGGTCAAGTAGCTGGGAAGGATTATGAGGTAAGCAAAGCAACCAATCAAACTAAGTGCATGCCTGCAACCCTCACACTCGAGATTTTAAGATTAGCCTGAGCTACACAGTGAGTTTCAGGCCAGCCTGGAACAAAACAAACAAACAACAACATCATCAAATAATAATAATAATAATAATAACAAATTTATTTAGAATAAATTGAAGTCATTAATGATGAAATGTATAGGTTCTATATATTAGAAATATTAGATTGTTCCTACATGGAGAAAAGTATTGAAAATTAACTTTGTTATAATTATTAAGGCTACTTAAAGTTTTGAAAGATTGTAAACATTCAACAGATTGAGAGTAGATGAAAAATACATGGAAGGCAAAGGGTTGGGAAACACAATGGTGTGTTCTGCATCCTATACACAGCTCACCATTCTCTACAGGTGAGACCAAGGGGAAACACAATGGTGTGTTCTGCACCCTGTACACAGCTCACCATTCAGTACAGGGGAGACCAACGGGAAACACAATGGTGTGTTCTGCACACCGTACACAGCACCTTTCACTACAGGGGAGATCAAACCTTGACAGGCTAAGGCCTCTGGAGTTGCCCAAGTGACAGGAAGGCAGTGACAGGGCTTGGGGTGAGACGCCCACTTACCTCCTTACTCACAGCTCTATATTTGTCAAAGTTTGGGGGCACTATAATAAGTTGTGGGCAGAGCCTCTTAGCAATAAATCCTGGCATGGCTGCACGGACACCAAACCTCCTTGCATGGTAATTTGAAGTAGCCTGAAAGAAAATGGACCGCATAGGGAAAAATAAACAACCCTAAATGGAGATATCGATCAGTGCATTCATAAGAAACACATTACTGATGTGCATTTTCAATTCAAGGGCATTTCTTTTATAAGCCACTGTCTTGAACCACATCTTGACTTTCTTAAAAACCATGACCCTGTCTCACTGTTACTTCTAAATTTATAGCATGACACCAGATAATAAGCAGGACAATGAAAAATTCTTCAAAGTGGATGTGGTGGTGCATGTCTGTCATTCCAGTAATTAGGAGTCTAAGGCAGGAGAGCTACTAGTTTGAAGTTCAAAGTCATCCAGTTCTACACAGCAAATAATGATTTTAAATAATTTAAAAAATTAAGCTTCAATATATACATATAATATACATAATATATATAATATACATTATATATAATATACATTTTATATATGTATGTATGTATGTGTATATATATATATATATATATATATATATAGTAACCCTAACTAATACATATATGTGTAATATAATATATATTTAATCCTGGATGATAGTGGAACCAATATGAAACTAATAGTAAATAAAATAGAACAGTTATAAAGTAATAAGAAAATATCATCAGTATACATATTATGCAAACTAACATGTATAGAAAGTATCAGTATAATATAATGTAAAAAGAGCATGTTTGTTTAAACTATTCGGGACCAGAAGTATATCATATTTAAGTTTTTATATTTGAGAATATTACATAGGTTTTTGTTTTGTTTTGTTTTGTTTTGTTTTGTTTTGTTTTGTTTTTAGTTAACCTTCCTTGACTGGGAAGTCTGAAATCAAAAATGTTCCAAAATCCCAAACTGTTTTGTGTTTGTGTACATACATGTACATGTGTTTATGTGTATCCATGTGCACGCAGGTAAAGGCCCCAAATCCAACATTTCTAGAAATGTATTCCATATGTTTTGGATTAGAGATGCTCAGCAAGTGGTATACATTTGCCCTGCCTGAAATTTCTTTTTAATCAGAACAAAAATTTAAAGGCCTAAGATCTGATCAGAAATATCATGTCTCTAAAATGAAGTACCTAAAAAAATTTAAAAACCTTCAAAATTGAGTTTTATTTTTTGGAGGCTTGATTTTTTTTTTTTCAAAAACAGTTTGGTAGGACATGATGCTAAAAAGTCTAAGAATGAAAACACGAGAGTACTTAATAAATCCTGTCATGACGATGTTTGCCAGTGGTCCGGGTCAAGGGCAGGACCCTGATATCATGTACAGCCAAGTTTAGTACTGAATGGGGCCTTTATCTGGAAACTAAGCGAGTGCTAGAGAAATGCGGGCCACGGCTATCACATGAAGGAATTATTTCAGAAAAAAAATATCAGATTTCCTTTAATCATTGAAAAGCCATTACAAAAATCTTGACAGTACTCCAAAACTGTCCCGACCCCTGCTCAGTGCTCTGGAAGAGAGAGTGCAGGTGGCACTAGAGAGGCCAAGCAAGGCTTTAAAATCAAACAAGTAAGTCTTGAGGCCACCAAGACAGCTCAGTGCTTCAGAGTCAGAACTGGCTCCTGTGCAGAGAACCTGGGTTCAGTTTCCATTCCCTGAACCCACACCGTGGCCCACAACCATGGTCACTCCAGTGCTCTCTTCCGGCTTCTGGAGCCACCAGGTGCATTTAGTAGCACAGACATACGCGCAGGCAAAACTCTCATATATATAAAGTAACAACTTATTAACTCTTAGGTAAATCTTATGAAACTAGATCTGATGAACTAAAGTTTTACAAGATGAGTCCCTCACATCTTGGGTTTGTAGTACATTGGAAACAGCAGCTGCAATACTTTTACACTTAACTCTTATCAGAAGGTACAGTGTAGTTCCTGCCCAGTGAACTGCCCAGCAACTTAAACTACAGGAAGGAGCAGGAGATGATGCTATGGGTCCCGCAGCCTCAGTCTTGCGGAAGAGCTTGCAGCTTCCCCTTTGGATGTTCACAGCTCTGCAGCTACTCTAGAGTACTCAGAGCGTGTGAAAAGGGTAAATTACAGCACTTAGTGTCGGGGCGTCACACGGAGACAAGGAAGTGTGAGGTGGAGGCCATTCTAATCGCCACCGTGAAAGTGCTAGACTGGAGTGAATCCATCTTGGATTTCTCATGTCCCAGATCCCAGAAGACACAGCGCCAACTCACCCCTACTGATCTTTGTATAAACTGAAGAATTAGGAGGAAAAACAGAGTTGTCTGTGAAAAAAGAAGAGGTTGCTTCTGCAACCCTGGATGCTGCTGTGGGGAAGAAGTGCTGGTTCTCAGAGTCAACTCAGAAAATTAAGAAAACCCACCAGAGTCACCGAAGCATCCTATGAGCAGCAGGCTGGAGGCATCTAACCTGCGGCACCACTGTTACCGTGCAGATAAGCTTTTTATGAGTTTACTGAACAAAACGATTAGCTTCAGAAGGGAAAACTATTAGCTCAGCACACACACAAAAATAACAATTTTGAACTTGAAGTTTTAATTTTTAGGTTGGGAAGAAAATAAGTGAGGTTTTCAAAAGTCCCCAGTTTAGCTCAAACATGGCTACGGAACGTTATGTGTGTAAGTACGCACATATACAGATATGCATTATTGCTTTTCTCTCAGATTCCATTGGTGGTTTATGGGAAAGGGAATACATTTCCGCAAGTATTGCTTTAGTTAGCCGCCTGCGAGCTCATGACGGATTACAGATACATAATAGAGTAAGTGTAGGACATAAGCTATCTGGGGCACTGGAAGGAGTCTGCCACAGGGAGACCTCTCTTGTCTCTCAGGGTTTCTGAGAGACAGATGCCTGTCACCCCAGCTGCTGCTTTCAGATGAGAGGTGCGTTTCTGAGCTGAGGCTGTAGATGGGCGCCTCCTATTAGTGAATGAATGTGTTTTCAGCCACAGGCACGCCTCCTGTTCCCTTCACTTTGGCTTAGGGCAGCCAAAAGAAAAGGCAACTTAGTGGTCAGAAAGACAAATGATTCTGAGTTGTAGAAAAAATGAATTACACTATAAATATATCAACAAGCTCTGTTATTGTAAAATGGGGGCTGGCAACACTTTCTATAAAGCTCAGACACACATAATCACGGGAGCTTTTGCAGATGTGTTTTGTTAGCAGTTATTCAACTCTATTCAGATGTGTTCCTTGAATGTGACAGTAAAATAAGTAAGTGTCATAACCATTTGTTCTAACAAAGTTTCTTTACAAAAAGCGATGACAGACCAGACTTGGTCTGCAAGCCAGTTTGCAAACCTTCAAAACATAACATTTCCTTTGCCTGTTCTTCCACTCTCTAGAATACATCTGAAAATTTAATTTGCAGTGGAAGAATACAACACTACTCTGCTGATCTGTCAGGTTTGGAACTTTGGTACAGGTACTCATTTTCTCTGATTTTGTAGTTGTTGTTCTTAAGTGGAAATAAAAATTAGTAAGATCAGTTATACTGACAGGTTTCAGTGGCTGAGCTTGTGTGAGCTACCTGGAACCATGAAAAAGCACTCGGCAAACTGGCAAGCCTCAGTAGGCTTACCCGAACATCCCATGCAACTGCCTCTTTGTTTTTGGTCTTCACCTACTTACCAACATGCTCATGGATCCTACGGCAATGGGTTTATCCTTCAGCTCTGGCTTGTCCCTCATTTCTACTGCTGCATAGAAAGCGTCCATGTCAACATGAACTATGGTATTGTTCAAGTTCCGGTTCCGTTCTAACTCCATTGCAAATCTGTCAACCTTAATTTTTAAAAAGTTAACATACTTTTAGGCAATATAATATCAAAACATTATTAGTCATTAGCTTTAATTCAGAAGGTGTCTATCTGCCAATCAACTCATCCATTCATCCACCTATTAGGTATATATTTTCTTATATCTATGGGCATGCAATTTATTGTTGTTTATCAAGGCTAGTAACTGCTTTTATTTTTCACACAGACAGCCTATTCTTCGTCATTACTTTTGATTTTGTGTGTAAGTGTGAATGCTTACCTAGGCGTGTGTGCTTGGGCCACAGCGCCTTGGGTCTCTTCCTCTGTTGCTCTCCCCCTTGTATCTTGAAACAGGATATCTCAGTGAACTTAGAGCTTGCTCTCTTGGTTATGCTGGCTGGCACCTGAGCTCCTGCGACCCACCGGTCTCCCCACACAGTGCCGGAGTTACACACATGATGCCACACCTGACTTTCACATGGTGCTGGGGGCCCAAACTCAGGTCCTCCTGCTTACACAGCAAGGGCCTTACCCATTGAGCCCTCTACGCAGACTGACAGCCTATTTTTAAATGTAAGCTCCTAGTGATTCTTCTTTCTGTTCTTCCAGGAACATAGCAGGAACTTACCAAGTATTTAATGAATAAACGAGCCATCCCAGTTACCTGCGTCAAATGATGAACTGCTGAACTGATTTGAATAAACTTATTATAACTGAATGCTTCTATTTAGGCAAATCAAACAATTCCCATTTGACTCAAATTGTTAATGTCTTAAAATAGAACAAAGGAAATGCACACTAAGAGTTTCTACCTCTGGTGCATGACATGATGCTGCACAATGTACAGTGAACATGCTGAAGTACAGAGTAAATATTCCTTCTGTAAAACTATGTCTTGGGGCTGTCTTGGTTAGGGTTCTGTTGCTGTGATGAAACATCATGAAGGGAAGAAACTTGGGGAGGCAGGGTTTATTTCACTCACAGTTCTAGCATCACTGAAAGCAGTCAGGGCAAGAACTCAAACAGGGCAGGAGCCTGGAGGCAGGGGCTGGCACAGGCCATGGAGAGTGCTGCTTAGTGGCTTGCTCGGCCTGCTTGGTCTCTAGAACCCAGGGCACCAGCCTAGGAGTGGCACCAAGGGCTAGGCCCTCCCATGTCAATCACTAGGAAAACGCCCTACAGGCCTGACCACAGCCTGATCTTATGGAGGCATTCTCTCAGTTCTGAGTCTCTCTTCCCTGAGTCCAGCTTCTGTTAGGTTGACATAAAACCAGCCAGGACAAGAGCTAGTATCTGAAACGGTTATTCTATACCAATACCAATTAAAAATGGAAGATGTAGCTTATTTTTCATAAAACTTTAATATACATGTCAAATATAACAATGCAGAATTGTAATCTTTAAACATTTTTTTGCCTCTTCAGAGAAAAATTATTGGGTTGAAAGGAAAAAGAGAAGCGAACATAGACAGAAATAAAATAGGCAAGTAAAGAAAAGATTACACAGCAAACATCCCTATACCCTGTTTTTATGGGGGACCTCTACTGATGCTCTATATGTGCTTTCCTAGGGTACCCTGCAAAGGGCTATGGGACAGGTTTAATTTTGACAACCTATAAGGAAGCTGCCTAGATCATTAACATAACTCAAAGAAGACAGCTATAAAACAAGCACCCCACACACAGGACATGGAATCTACTACTGAAAGGATCAACAGAGGCAAAACCTAGCAACCAAGAAGAGAAGAAAACAGCCCCGGAGAACCCAGTGAGCTCCTTAAGGAAAGCAAGTCCTTTAGTCAGATGGAGAGCCATGGAGGGGAGGCACCGCTGTGCCTGTCCATCCCCCAAGCACATACTTACTTCAGCCTCGCCTTCACTTACAGAATACTTGTGGTCTTAGAACAGACACACTAGCCACCCACCCACGAGCTGGAGATTAAAACTGCAGCTCTTCTCTTAGGAACGAGACCTGAATCCCATCTGCCTATAGCAGACCCTGACAGTGTACACAGGCCTACTCCAGTTGAGCCTGCCCCTCTTGCTGACCTGAGGGACTCTGCCTTCTCGGGCTGCCCCTATCTAGAATACCCTGAGCTCTGCCACAGCCTTTGTGGGTCAACTCAAATATGCGATGAAACTCCTGCTTGATTTCTTGTTTCCACTGTGGCCCTTCTTGTAGTAGATAAGCTATAATAATTACAATATGCCTAAAATATGAATGAAGTAAGAATAAAGGAGTGGCACCTGAAATATTTTGGCTTGGAATAATATAGAGAAGCAAAAAACAAAGAGAAAGGCAACCTCGAGGGAAAACGCCTCACACTCATGATTAACGCTGGGATGGTCTCTTCTGTGAACTCTCTCGTACTTGATGCAGGCATGCAGCTGCCTAGAGGAAGCCTCACAGTGTGAGTCATCTCTTCCATCTTCCTTTACTCTCTCCTTAGTCACCCACCCATCCCGTCTGAACGCTCTCTGCTCTCCCCAGTGCACAGCGCCTGCCTTAGCTTTCCAACATTTCTTCCTCTTTACTTCTCGTCCATGGTTCGTTTATCACTTTCCCCTGAGGCCTTTCACAGTCTACTTTGTGGCTGTTACCTTCTTCCTCCTGTTACTTCTGAGAACTCATGTGTCACTGGGGTTAAAAATAGGGACTTTTCTCTGGGTCTCAGTGATGCTTCTCATTAGGCACAGTGGTTATGTTAGCCCTCTCTTATGATCCTTAATTCTAATAAACTAATGGCAAAAGGTTGTTGAAGGAATAACGAGATGTTTGCACAATGTGTTCTTGGAGAGAGGTACGGCAAGGGCTCACTGACTACCTCTCATTTTAAGGTAGAAGGGACAGTTATGGAGTATGTCATATAATATGTTAAGTGCTTCCCACAAAAACTCACTTACTAGTCGAAATAATTCAGAGATTACAATTATTAGTCTTATAAATGAGAAAATGAAAGCTTACTAAGATTAAGAGATTTGTTTTGAGTCATAGAGCTGACATGGGAGAGCTGGACTTGGGAAACGGTTACTCCAAAGTTTGTTTTCTTTGTCTTATCTTTTCTAACACAGGCTTTGGTTTTTTGTCTTTGTTGTTGAAGTTGTTTGTTTTGGAAACTATATGTAGTCCTGGCTGCCCCAGAACCCACTATGTAGAACAGGCTTGCCTAGAGCTCACAGAGACCCATCTGCCTCCTGAGTGCTGGGGTGAGAGCCACGAATACCATGTATGGCTAATAGACTTTGAACAGTCTTTAACACTGTCATACCCATACTCTATACTAAAGTAATTTCTTTTCAAAATCTTCAATTTCTACTACATTTAGGACAATATTTGGAAATTCTGCTTTTTATTTTGACTTAGTATCTCCATAAAGTCTACTGAGTTGGTCCAAGTTAGCAAAGGCAGTTGTTAAAATGGTCGAAATGCACGGATTGGCTGTGTGGCCTCACTTAACAGAATGTGGATGCTTGTTTATCCAGTTTACGAGCTCATTAGAAGATAGTTTATATGATAACCAGATGCCTGCCTTCCAGGAGTGTGGTGAGGGTGGAGTCCAGTGGAGGATACTCAAAGAGGGTCCAAACAAACTGCCTGACTCATGCATGCAGATTTCTTACCTCGGCCTGACCAGCAGGAATTTACACTATCATATCACACATAATCAAATCTAGCATGTGGAAAATGTGAGTACAAAATAGAAACATTTCCTATGAAAATGTCTCCATTCTCTGAAACCTTCTTGTCTCCTTGGGACTTCCTCAGCCTCCTCCCACGCACACAGCCTCTTTTAGAGGAAGCTCAACAAATGAAACAATTAAATAATCAACATAAAGTACATTTCCTACCACTCCTGTTCTGAGAGATGCCAGCGAGGCTCCCAGCAAACACTTGGCACAACTGGAACAAAATCTGAAATTCTGCTGTTCAATGGAAGGCACTTTCTAGTCCTTCAGGTTATCTGGACGTTAAACTGCAAAATTCGTATGAACCCCCAAAAGTCAGAGTGACACACCAGCTATGTTCCTCTGTGTCTGTACAGCTTCTATGAAAGATATATGTAGATTACAGACCATTAAACCTAGCAAGTCCCCAAAGCAAACTGCTTACAGAATAAGGTCAATTTAAAGACAGCATTATTTTATACAGAACGCAATTTTTTAAACTTAGGAAAAAAAAATCCTTCACACTTTAACTGAAACATATTTTGTATGTCTGCTCAGTGAAAATTACTATCAAGGGAGTCAAAAGATAAGTTAAACTAGAAGAAAATATTTTTAAAATAAAAGTCAGTATGTGACTGATACTCAAAATACACAAAGGATTCTTCAAACTCAATAAAAAAACAAAACAAAAGTCAACAATCTTATTTAAATCTAAGCCTAAAGCCTTAACAGACACCTGGCCAGAGATTTATACATGACATCTAACCACATGAAATGCGACTCCTCACTCTATGCCAGTGAGGACATGCAGTGTAAAATGATGTAACACCATCATCCTGCATGTGTCAGGATGGCCCAAACTGAGAACACTAACACCACCAAAGACTGGTCAGAACGAAGAGCGACAGGGCCCCTCATACTTCACGATGAGAATGTCAAAAGGTATGGTCATCCTGGAAGACAGTTTGGCAGTTTCTTATAAAAAGTGAACTTCTTTTAAATCACATGACCTAGGAAATTATATCCCTTTGCATTTACTAACTGGAGTTGAAAACTTATGCCCACATATGTACGAGAGCATGGGTATCTATAAGCAGCTTACTCCTAATTGGCAGAACTTAGGAAGTAAACACGATGTTCTCCAGTACTGAAATGGATAAACTGCTTGACATCTGGATAAAGAATAATATTCAGCACATGAAAACAGTGACCGATCAAGCCATAAACAACATAAAGCAATCTAAGCGTACATCAGTAAGTGAAAGGAGCCAGTGTGGAGAGGCTGTGCACAGTAGGATTCTGATGCTGGCCAGGGTGGGACCTGGGACAGTGAACAGATCAGAGCTCCAGGGATGAGCAGAAGAGAAGAATGGACAAATAGGTCACAAAGGGCTTTAGGGCAATAACTCACATGGTAGTGGAGTTATTGGTACTGTAATGGTGAATATATACTGCTATAAACTTGTCTACACCTTTAAAGCAGAAAACACTAATAATAAATTATTGACATATGATAAAGACATACCATAGTAGGCAACAAGTGTAGTGCACTTCTGGGAGAGAGTGCTTGGCTAGAGGCTAGCCCAAGTGAGGGCAGGGAGATCTGGCTAGAGGCTAGCCCAAGTAAGGGCAGGGAGATCTGGCTAGAGGCTAGCCCAAGTGAGGGCATGGAGATCTTTACTTTCTGTGTAGCTTTTCTATGAACCTAAAATAAAAGTCTTAAAAAGAACAGCATTAGGTTTGACTAGATAAGCTTCTAAAGTATGTGATCAAAATTAAAAGATGTATTGAAAACACATTTAGGATCTGTGGTAAGAGAAATCCTTAATACATACAATCTCATAAATGAAGAGAAATTGATAATAAACTCTAGAGATATGGAAGAAGATAGCACTGGACTGTTTGTTAAACATCTAAATATATCTCCCCATTCTTTCCATTAAACAGAAAGGCTGGGCAGATGGCCACCCAGCTAGAGAGCACATTTTATAGCTTCTCTCGCAGTCATGTGTGGCCCTGTAAGTTGAGTTGCTGCCAGAAGAATGTGAGTTTAAATATTGTTTACAACTTCTTTCTCACTTGTTTGACAGCAAATGATTTGCTTTTAATCCCCCCTCTCCCATACTACATCTTCCTCACCAGGAAATGGAATGTGGATTACTTTTGTCAGGCCAGTAATTATAACACCAGGAGATAATAGACTAGTGTAGATAATAGAATAGATTTAAGGAAAATTTGTGTCAGAAATTACTATGATAATCAGAGCCAAGGATGTCATGGAACTGTAGGCACAGCGTAGCTAATATTATCCTGACATCAGAACAACTATGAGTACAGGCAGGGGACTCTCACAAGATCCATCCTATTGACATTCCCTCCCAGGAAGAGTAGAGAAGGGTGACTGGACCACACTCCAGACCACAAGCACTCACTCCTTCCTGGGCACGCTGCTCCCCATCTGCATGCACTCCTGTCCAGCTACACACCTTCATTGGAGGGTATAAGTACATAGGAGGTTACCTGAAGGAGGGAGGGACTTCATCTATGGAGCACTTAGGCCATCACCCTTGATGGACTAAAATGTCACTCATCCTCCCATAGGTAACCTCACCCTTTACCCTCACTGGCTCACCAGCCCAAACTTTTATGGGATTGTTTCTTCCACCTGTCATCAGTGACTATCCTGGGTGAATGCATGTTTGTTCCTCTCTCCACAGGAACAGTAATGTAACAAGCGATTACTTCTTATTATATAAGAAGAAGCTGTTACTTTGGTTTTCTTATGCCACCCACTTAACCTGTCTTATAACAAACGCATCTCATAATGAGAGGGTGAGTGCCATGTGAGGAGAGTTTCTTCTCTGCCTCAATAAAAGGCAATTAAAATCAGCATGAGAAAAGTAACAAAACTGATTAAATCTGGTTTTAAAGAAGCATTTGAAGAAAGCAACACTTATATGTTGAAAATGTAAATTAGTAATTTTTGATGAAAATAACTATACCAGAGTGCAAAGATAGAAGACTATCATCATAGAAGTGTATATAAAATAGAGACTGGAGCCAAGGTTCGGTAATGTAAATGTTAGGGTATTTCTACACAGTGGAATACAATGAATTGTCAAAAATGATGACTGATCCAACACTCAGGTCATCTTTTGTGACAATAGCAGCCACTTAAAAATTATCTTGTAACGGGGTTCGGTCCCTCACACCTGTAATCTAAGCCCCCTGAAGGTTGAAGCAAGAGGATCATCAGGAGTCTGAGGCCAGCCGGGGCTGCAGCGTGAGATCCTGTCACACGCAAACAAACAAAACTAACAATCAAAAAAACAAAATACCTACCACTACCAACAACAAATTAAAATAATCTTCTGAAAAGGTGTTTATAAAAAATGATATAGTTCAGCAAAGAAAGTGCACGATCTCTGAACTCCACTGAAAGACGAAGATTCTGAGGCATGGTAGATTCATCTGACAATTTTATCAGTGTGCTCAGTTCTGGGTAGTAAGAAAAGCACCTTGCCTTCTCTGTCCATCTCCTTATCTGTAGAGAGTGTTTTCCTGTACCCAGTGCTTTGTTAACACGGAGTCAGATTTTAATAGGGAAGGAACTCACCTACACCTTTAGTCTGATCAGCAGAAACATGATTGCCTTGAGCTGTCAATCTCTCATAAGGTCCCCTGAACCCTGGTTCCTTCCAAACTTTTCTATTGAAATAACTTTTAGGGTGGGGGGAGGGTATAGTGGATATTCGGGATAGCATTTGAAATGTAAATGAAGAAAATATCTAATAGAATAAGTTAAAAAAAAAAAAGAAATAACTTTTAGTAGCTGAGAGAACTTTGAATTTTTTTTATCTCTCACCCCTTGAAATTTCTGGAGAACATAAAAACCTCTAGGTGTTTAGAAATCGGTTCATTCAAAAACAAACAAACAAACAAAAAACTCAAAACAAAAACAAAACCTCATGTGCATTTGTTATTTAACTTGTAGTGTAACTTATTTTTACTAAAACACAGTTACTCTGATAGAGTCCCCACCCAGTTCCTCTCCCTCAAATGGGCCATATTTGTCTTACAGCCTAGCCAAGCTGCAAAGCACACACACACACACACACACACACACACGATAAAAACAACATATGCTGTGTGTTGGTGAAATTCCAATCCTGCAACTGTCTGTCCTTTGAAGCCAGGGAGTCACCTAAAGCTCCATTTCCTCTTCCGCACAGGGAAAGGTGCAGAGCAAGGCTTAGGGAGCCTCGCCTGTGGAATGCGCATGTGGAATGCGCATGCGTAGCAATGTAATGCGCACTTCCACCTCACCCTGTTTGCTGTTATGACTTGACAGTGCTGCACTTCTGTTATTAATTCCTATTCTACCAACTTCCCCCTAGCAACTGAATAAATACCTGTAATTGAGCTTTCCTTAGTTGCTGGCTGGTAATTTGAGCTTTTTGTTGCATCATATTTTCAATCCGTTGATTGACTTGCTTTTCCTTCTTCAGCTCATTTCCGTAAAATCTGGACCCCTGCAGACAAAGCGAAGCATAAGAAAAGTTTTAGAAGGCAAGCATTGCTGTAGTATGCAACTTAGTGGCTAACAGTGTGATTCTGGAGTCACACCGATTTCAAAAGTTAGTTGGGTAATCTGAAAATTACTTCACCTTTTCCCATCAGTTTCCTTAAGTGTAAAGGATGTTTCCCTAGCATGCATGAGGCCCTAAACACATGATGCATGCATGCACAAGCACGCAAGTGTGCACACCCTCCTAAACCATGTAATTCTTGTGAGACAGTACTACATAGAAGCAATCTGAGTTAAGATCTGCATTAGAACACAAACGAAAGCAAGGAAGCCCTCACTGCAGTCTGTCACGTAGCATAGGTCCCAGCAACGGGCTCATCAGTGTTCTCCTTTCCTTGTCTCTTTTCAGAACTTTATTTAGTATTAAATCATAAACAGATTCGCCAGTGAATCAATTCTCAATGGCTCCACCACTGAACACAAGGGGCTGTCAATTAATCAGGTTGCAGACAATGAGTTGTTTCTACATTTGGCTATCATGAAAATGCTAGTATAGAGATTTATAAATAGTTTTGCTTGGGCATACATTGTCATTCCTCTTAATATGCATTCAACAGGGTATTTCTGTGTCATACGGCAATGCATGTTTAACCCTTTGAGGAACTGTCAAACTGTTTTCCATGACCGAATCATTACTGTTTCTGCATATGAACTCTGTGCCAGCTTCCCCATACCCCGGGCCATACTTTCCACTACCTTATTTATTATAGCTATTCTGGCTAACAGTAGTGGGAATAGCATCTCCCAGGGATTTTTTTAAGTTGCCTTCTCTTAGTGACTAATGATGCTGAGTATCTTTTTGTGTTTGAGACGTGTGTACATCTTCTTCACTTAAATGCCTGTTCATATCGTTTGACCATTTTTGACTGAGTTGTTAGTGCTAAATGGTTACCTCAACTTGGCAAATCGTAACATTCAAAAACACAGTCTTGCCTTGCAGCTTTGATATGGTGATATATAAATTCATATAATGGAGGGAGAGCTTGTCTTAGTCAGAGTTTCTATTCCTGCACAAAAGATCATGACCAAGAAGCAAGTTGGGGAGGAAAGGGTTTATTCAGCTTACACTTCCACATTGCTGTTCATCACCAAGGAAGTCAGGACTGGAACTCAAGCAGGTCAGAGAGCAGGAGCTGATGCAGAGGCCATGGAGGGATGTTCTTTACTGGCTTGCTTCCCCTGGCTTGCTCAGCCTGCTCTCTTATAGAACCAAGACTTCCAGCCCAGAGATGGTCCCACCCACAAGGGGCCTTTCCCCCTTGATCATTAATTGAGAAAATGCCCCACAGCTGGATCTCATGGAGGCATTTCCCCAACTGAAGCTCCTTTCTCTGTGATAACTCCAGCTGTGTCAAGTTGACATAAAACTAGCCAGTACAGAGCTATAAATAGACAAAGTGGCTCTTTATTTAGTAACTCATAAAAATTGTATACATGTTATCTGTATTCTATAGAGCAATTCCACTTCTAGATATCTCTTCTACAGTTGCACTTGCACACATATAAGATTAGTAGATGTAAGCGGGGTATGGTGGCACATGCCTTTAATCTCAGCAAAGGCAGGCAAAGCTCTATGAATTTAAGGCCAGTCTGGATTACATAATGACTGCCGTGACAGTCAGGGCTAGACCAAAAAAAAAAAAAAGAAAGAAAAGAAACAAAAAACCCTCACTGCAGTACTATTTATAAAATCAAAAGATAAAAGTGACTTGTCAATCAGTAACAATTCTGATTAGATCAATAAACTACATCCACATACACAAGTATAACCCCCCCATTCAATTATAATATTCTTTTATGTGGGAGGAAAGAAAAAGAGGAAAAGATGTGCCTTCTTTTGCTTTTATATGCATATTATACAAATTCTAAGTAGAAAGCTTGGTAGCAAGAGCAACAGATTTGAAAGGCATTTACACATTTTGTAGCTTGATGCTGTATTAAAATATTTTTAATTAATAAAAAGGATAGTAAGTCAAACTTAGTGGCTTTATACTAAAAACCGAATCATAGGTATTGAAAGAAGCGTGAACACACCTTTGTGGCTTCCATGATAATTTTGTTAATTTTCTCCTTATCCAACCCTTCCATGCCTGCCTTGTTATCATTTAGTCC
Source organism: Mus pahari (assembly GCF_900095145.1). Lineage (NCBI taxonomy): Eukaryota > Metazoa > Chordata > Mammalia > Rodentia > Muridae > Mus > Mus pahari. The sequence continues at coordinate 27,627,233 of NC_034600.1, forward strand.
CATGCGGAGCAGAAGGTCGTCTCTGAAGTTGGTGTCCTTTTCCTTTGTGTTATCCATGATGCAAACACAGTAATTCTTCCTTATTATCTGCAAAGGCATACAAAATACGTACTGCTTCAAAAAGTGTGCATACAAGGGCTGGAGACAACAACCATTAAGTAGAGGGCTCGCATCATGCAAGAGGCTCAGGGTCCAACCCCCAGCATAGCATCTGAGAGGGGTGGCACACACTTGTAATCTTAGCACTAGGGAAGCACAGAAGAATCAGAAGTTCAAGGTCTTCCTCAGCTATATAATAAATTTGAAGCTAGTTCAAGCTACATGCAACCCTGTCTGAATAAACAAAAACATTTCTTAGTTCTTGAAAAATTCCTCCTCAGCTAGAGGTGGTGGTGAACACTGTTAATCCCAGCACTTGGGAAGCAAAGGCAGGTAGATGGATCTCTGTGAGATGGAGGCTGGCCTCGTGTACAGAATGAGTTCCAGGAGAGCCAGGGTTACACAGAGAAACCCAGTCTTGAACAACACTCCCCACCTCCCGCCCCCCGCCCCACCACCCCTCAACCAAATCCAAAACCAAAACCAAAACCAGACCCTACTCAAATCTTTGCCATTATTATCTTTAGCTTTCTGTCTTTTGGGAAACAAGGGATGAACATTTCCTGCATGTTTTGTGCCAGCTATGCTGTTTGCTGCCCTACATATACGTGCTAAATAGCCCCAAAAGACAGATGATACTATTCCAGATAGAAAAACAGGAGTCTCAGAACAAGTCTGCTAACATAAATTTGCTGGAAAATGACTACACATTTGTTAAAAAAAACATACCCAAGTTCATACCTCATTTTTTTTCTATAGAAAAGCTTTTTTTCATGTGCTTCCCGCCCACCCAAATTCATACCCAACATCTACTGCTGGGTGTGGGGCCTACCCTGAAGTATGGTTAATATACCCAGGAAACTCCGTTGGGGAAAATACATTTTCAGTTGCAAGCAGATATCAAGTACAGATTGCTTCTTGGTGAGGGTTGGGGACTCAGGTCCTAGTCCCCTTCTCAGCAGTGGGACCATCTAGGCTTAGATGTGTACAGGCAGTGTGTGTGACCACAGTCTCTCTGAGTTTCTATGTGAATCTGTCCTGTTCGGAGGACCCTGTTTTCTTGGAGTCTTTCATCCCCTCTAGCTCTTACATTCCTTCTGCCTCCTCTGCTGCAGTTCCCTGACTCCTAAGGGAATGGTTTGATGAAGACCTCTATTTAAGACAGTGCTCCAGAATCTTTTACTTTCTGCATACTGCCCAGTTGTGGTTCTCTGTGTTAGTTCCCATCTATGGCATGAAGTTGTTTCTCTGATGAGGGATGAGTGAGGGACTCATCTATGGGTATAGAAGAATAGGAGATATTATATTGCTTTATATCATATATGGTTAGGACAGTGGTTCTCAAAATGTGGATCACAACCCCTTTGTTGGTCAAATGACCCTTTTACAGGGGTCACCTAAGACCATTGGAAAACACAGATATTTACAATTCACAACAGTAGCAAAATACTTTTATAGGTGGGGTCACTATAACGATTCTAATTGTGGTCTCTTTCAGTTGGCTTATTGCTCTCTAGCTAAGACTTCAAGTACTGTATTAAATATGTGTGGAGAGAGTGGGCAGTCTTCTCTTGGTCCTCATTTCAGTACAAATGCTTGAAGTTTCTCTCTGTTTAGGTTGGCACTGGCTGTGGAATTGCTGTAACATACCTTACTGTGTTGCTGCATGTCCTTTGTATCCTTAGTTTCTCCAGGACTTTTAACATAAAGGGATGATGGATTTTTGTCAAAGGCCTTCCTGCATCTAATGTGATGATCATGTGGTTTTTATCTTTTGGTCTGTTTATGTGGTGCATTACATATATTAATTTATGTATCTTGAACCATCTCTGCCTCTCTGGGTTGAAGCCAAGTTGATCAGACAACTGGACAATAATTTTGATGTGTTCTTTTTTTTTTTTTTTTTTTTTTTTTTTTTTTTTTTTTTTTTTTTGGTTTTTCGAGACAGGGTTTCTCTGTGTAGCCCTGGCTGTCCTGGAACTCACTCTGTAGACCAGGTTGGCCTCGAACTCAGAAATTTGCCTGCCTCTGTCTCCCGGGTGCTGGGAGGAAACTTTTAATTGCTGCTTCTATTTCATCAGGGGTTATAGGTCTGCTTAAATTCCTTATCTGATTTTGATTTAACTTTGGAAAGCCATATATGTCAAGAAATTTGTCCATTTCTTTTATGTTTTCCAGTGTAGTTGATTACAGATTTTTAAAGTATGTCATTATTCTCTGGATTTCATCTGTGTCTGTTCTCATGTCCCCTTTCCATCTCTCACTGTATTAATTTGATTTTCTCTTTCCTTCTACTAGTTAACTTGACTATGGATTTGCCAATCTTACTGATTTTTCTCAAAAGCACCAACTCTTCCTTTCATTGATTTTTTTGTATTATTCTGTTTTGTTTCTATTTCATTGACTTCAGCCCTTAGGTTATTTTTTGCCATCTTGAGTGTTTTTTGCTGCTTCTGCTGCTGTTGTTGTCCTAGAGCTTTCAGGCGTGCTACCAGGTTACTAACATGAGATCTGTCCAATTTTGTGATGTAGACACTGAGTGGTATCAACTGGCCTGTTAGAACTGACTACATCCTGACCCCTAGGATAGGATGTGTTATGTTTTCATTATCATTCATTTCTAAAAAGTTTTATGGTTTCTTTCTTGATTTCTGTCTTGACCCATTTTTCATTCCATAGTGAGTTGCTCAGTGTCTATGAGTTTTTAAGCTTTCTGCTGTTGATGATATCCAGATTTCATCCATGTTGGTCAGATAGCATACAGGCTCTAATTTCAACTTTTTTCTTCTTTTCTTTCTTTTTTCTTTCTTCCTTAAGATTTATTTATTTATTTAATTTATGTGAGTACATTGTAGCTGTCTTCAGACACACCAGAAGAGGGCATTAGATCCTATTACAGATGGTTGTGAGCCACCATGTGGTTGCTGGGAATTGAACTCAGGACCTCTGGAAGAACAGTCAGTGCTCTTAACCACTGAGCCATCTCTCCATCCCTTCAATTTTCTTGTATCTGTTGAGACTTACTGCTTTGTATACAAGTACATAGTTTTGGAGAAAGTTCTATAAGCTTCTGAAAAGAAAGTATATCCTTTTGTGTTTGGGTGAAATGTTCTATAAATATCTGTAAATACAGGTCTATTTGATTTATGACATTTAACTTCAGTATTTATGTTTAGTTTTTGTCTGGATGTTTGCAGGTGAGAGTGTTCTACTGAAGTCAACCACTATCACTATGTCAGTACGTAATTTTAGCTGTAGTTGAGCTTCATTTATAAACTTGGTGCTCTTGTTAAACCTCAAGTTTTTATTCACTATATAGAGAACAAATATAAAATAACACTACCATACATGCCAACAGTTCTCTACATGCCAACTTCTGTTGCAATCATATAAACTATATATAGAGCTCAATTCTAATAGCAAAACTATAGGAAAAAAAATCCATTCACTCCCAGGAAGTGATTACATGGCAATGTTATACCACTTTTAAAGCTAAGAAAAACCATGGAAGGTTCAGGCAGGAGGAATACTTGAGTCCAACAATGAAGACCAGTCTGTATAAAACCATACATATGAGCTAGCAATATAGCTCAGTGGATAAGATGCCTGTCATGCAAGCCTGACAGCCTGAATTCAATCTCCACTTCCCACAGTGGACGCAGAGAACCAACTTCCAATAGTTGTTCTTTGACCTCCACACATGCTCTGTGGCATGCTTGTACCAGTTTTACACAGATAGATGCACAGACAGACACACATACATCAGACACACACAATAATGTATTTTAAAAAGTTTTACTCAAAAATATTTACATAAAACTATATAACAACCTGCACAACAGATTTAATGATCCTCAGGATTATTCTTTCTGGGTATTTATCAGAAAGAGAAAAATTCAAAACCTCAGCAAGGTTACATGCATTCTGTCTGATAACTCAGCTGGTGAGCTGCAATTGGGATGGCATCCAAGCCTCTATACTGAACTCTAATGAAGCCCCCATGCCATCAGTGACCTCCAAATCAGGGTTCACTTATACTACACATAAATGACAGGGTGAACAGCAGCCATGTACCTACGACAATGAAAATAGCCTTTGTAAATTTGAAGTTGCTCTTAATAATGCTGCTCTCATCCTGGGTATGACTAGGAAAAAATACAAATTTTTTTTTTTAAATTCCTTTTTATTTAATCGCTTTTTTTTTTTTTTTTACACTCCAGATTTTATTCCCCTCCTCGTCCATCCTCCAACTGTTCCACATTCCATACCTCCTCCCCCCCTCCCCTGATTCCACTAGGATGTTCCTACCTCCCCACCCCACCAGACCTCTAAACTCCCTGGGGCCTGCATTCTCTTGAGGGTTAGGTGCATCCTCTCTAACTGAACCCAGATCTGGCAGTCCTCTGCTGTATATGTGTTGGGGGCCTCATATCAGCTGGTGTATGCTTGGTTGATAGTCCAGTATCTGAGAGATCTTGGGGAGTCCAGGTTAATTGAGACTGCTGGTCCTCTTACAGAGTCACCCTCCTCCTAAGCTTCTTTCAGCTTTTCCCTAATTCAACCAGAGGGGTCAGTAACTTCTGTCCATTGGTTGGGTACAAATACCTGCATCTGACTCTTTCAGCTGCTTGTTGGGTCTTTCGGAGTGCGGTCATGCTAGGTCCCTTTTTGTGAGCACTCCACAACCTCAGTGATAGTGTCAGGCCTTGGGACCTCCCCTTGAGCTGGATCCCACTTTGGGCCTGTCGCTGGACCGTCTTTTCCTCAGGCTCCTCTCCATTTCCATTCCTGCAGTTCTTTCAAACAGGAACAATTATGGGTCAGAGTTTTGAGTGTGGGGTGGCAACCCCATCACTTACTTGTTGCCCTGTCTTTCTGCTGGAGGTGAAGGGATCTTTTAGAGGAGATTTTAGTACTCTGACTTAGAAGGGCAGTTCCATTAGAGAGGTAAAATTCTGGTGTGTTGTGCAGGCCTCCTCTAATTCCACCATCTGGGAGGCTGAAGCAGGAAGCTTTACAGGTTCTAGGCCTGTTAGGGCTACATAGCAACACACTATCTAAAACAAAGAAGTATATACTATTTACTCTCAAACATTGCTATATATTGCACCTTGCTGGAGATCTTTACACAAATCTTGATGCTCAAGTCTCAATCCATACAAAATATGCCTGGGAGATTTGGATAACAGCATTGAGATAGGCACATGCTTTCAATGTCCTCTCAAGATGCTGGAAAAGTGTAGCTGTTATCTCTAATGGTCTTCATCTGAAGGAACATAGGCTGGTTTTCTGCTTTCATTATTAGAACTCTTTTCCCTTAACTGTTACATTCAGTCTAATATTTTACTTCAGCAATTCTGTTTCTTGACATTGTTCTAGGAAAGCAGGCAAATGTAATTCAATTATAATAACATACCATAACAATTCAGAAAAATTCCTCCATTTAATTTGTCTTGCCCTTTAAATGTTAAAGTGCATGAAAAGAAACATATTGAATAACCATGACTTTACATATACTTTACATATTAACATATTTATATTTGTTAGCTGGCCAAACCTTCAGAATTGATTTGGCTTCTTAACTGTATCAGAACTGAGCTGTTGCCAACATCGTGAGAAAGGTAAAGTTGGTTTACAGCTACCTCCCTGCCTGCTGATGCATTCATTTTCATCAGGACACACTTAGTGTGGTTTATATGCCAATGACTTCCAGGTTAATAGTGCTAGCTCAGTGCCTGCCTGGGACCTTAAGTTTTAGTATGTCCAGAAAAGCAGGGCAGGGACTTGCAGGGAAGACAGCAGCAGTCAGAGAGAATGAGAGGGTAAAAGTGGGTGAACATGACCCAAATCCATTACATACATGTACAAGACTATTAAATAGAAATGTTTCTAAAAACCTAACATGTCCAAAAAAGAACTTCCCTGCTCAAGCCAGCTCCACCTGCTCCTTTTCTCCTTTCAGGTGAGCCCAAGTCCTTTCAAGTGCCCAAGCACACGGCATGGGAGTAACTTGGGATCCTTTCTTTTTCACACATCCATATCCAAACTATCAGGAAGTCCTGTAGACTCTTTCAACACCATCCTGAGTGTAACTGCTTCTCACTTCCCTCACTGCTGACATGGCAATGGGAACTACCATTAATCTCGGGCCTGGATGACTACAACACACGCTCTGATTCTGCCTCTGCTCTCCTACTGTTTGATTATCAACTCGGAAGTCCAACTGATTCTATTTGTTTCTCTTCCACCTTCTTCCCAAGAGAAATGCGCATGCAGGCGTGCATGTGTGTGTGTGTACGTGTGTGTGGCTGCGCTTGCGCTCGTGCACGTGCTTGCATTTTGTGGAGGCTGAAGCTGAAGTTAGGTTTTTTTTCTCATGGCTCTCCACTTTAGACTGAGGCACAGTCTCTAGCTAAAGCTGGAGCTCATCAACTCTAACTAGTTTAACTAGTCAGCTTGTGGGGTGGGGGAGCCTGTCTTTGTTTTCTGAGTGCTGGGATTCAGATGAGCACCAGCGCTAACACCTCTCTGGCTTTTCATGTGGGTTCTAAGGATCTGAACTCTGGTCCTCAGGCCCAGTGTTCCATCCACAGAACCATTTCCTCAGCTTCCCAACTAAGTCTTTAAAGACAAATTAGGTTGTAGCATTTTTTGGCTGCATAGTGTACAATGCTATTCGATCTCATTTCAGAATTAAGTCTACAATCCTTAAAACGACTTCCCTGGCTCCAAAGCGTCTAGATCGCTGGGTGTGGTGCACACCTTTGATCCCAGTGCTGAGGAGGCAGAGGCTGGTGGGTTTGGGAGTTCAAAGCCAATTTGGTCTACACATTGAGTTCCAGGACAGCCATGGATACACAATAAGGTGCTGTCTCAAAAACAAAGAAACAAACAAACAGAACACCTACAAGGCACAACAAAGACAGATAAGAATCTAGGCCCTTGCTGTGTATCAACTCCCACGGTTGTCTGACCCTTGCCTCCTCTTTCAAGGCTCTCTAGCCACAGTGTCCTCCTTGCTGGTTCTCAGTGTAGCCTGTCACATTCTAGTCTGGAGACCTTTGGCACTGTCTGTCCTGCATAGGACTTCATGTACATCAGATAGCATCTTGGTTAAATTTTCACATCTGTTTCAAGTCTTTGTTGAAACGTTGCCTTTAGGGCAGCAAACCCTGGCTTGAAGATTGAAACCACATAAGCTATCAGACCAAGCTAATAGTTATGCATTGTATCCTAAATATTCTCTAAAGGTAGCAGTGTGAAGAGTGGTATAACTTTTAAAGGAAGGGGCTCTAACAGCAGGTCCTTGGGGGTGGGGTGTCATGATGTTTCCATCAGTTCCTCACCACAGGACTTGACTCTCCAGAACTGTGAGCTGAAATAAACCCTTTATCCTTAGAAGGTGCCCACCTCCAATGTCTGTCAGGACAAGAGAGTGTAACTAATGAGTAAAAACTCATGAGATTTAGTGTCTGAATCCCCAGCAATTTTTTTTGACATTATCATCTATGTTACTGTAGTGAGTCTGCTTTTGCATTTTTATGAATATTTACCTAACTTTTCAAGGTTTCTTAAAACTCTTATTAGTTCTGGTCATCCTCTTTTTGTTACTTCTTCAGTGAGTCTATCTAGAAATTTCTGGTGAAGATGTTCATATAACATCACAAGTATAATGACTTCCCTATTTTTGCAGGAAGTAGAGAGTCTTATTTCAGATGGCTTCATTAGATCAGCAGATACTGTTAAGGTCTCAGCAAGGTACCTGATATGTGATAAGCTCTCAGTTACAGTTATTCTTGCTGCAGTTATGAATCCTAAGCCAAACTTCCAGAGCTGTGAGATTTACTATAGTCTTACTTCTCTCCAGGTAAAGACTATAAAAGGGCCCAGGGTAAGAATCCCCAAGGAAAACTGAAAGCTCACAGATAACACAGGTGGGGTTTGTTTATACTCAAATTAGTATTTATGCTATGATTGCTGAGCATCATCACAAATAGAATAAACCAGATGAATGGATACAACTGCAACCTTGAAAAGAACGATGGTCAACATTTTTATAGCCTGAAATTACACGATAGAGTCTGGTTCACTAAGAAGCAAATAGAAATGCACAATTCTCAGTGTGCTGACTAAAGGACAACCTGCTTCTGTAAAACAAAATAAAACAGAAGTGTGCAGCTCAAAGGAAAGAATTCTTGGTTCCTGTGGTTTGGGACAGTGGTTGAAGAGTACATTTTCTCTGGAAATCTTCAAATTCTTCCCAGTCTGATTCTATTGCTGACTAGTCAGATTACCATTTAAAAACACAAAGCAAACCCTGTGTTTGGTGGTAATAAGGATGGAAACTTGCAATGTTTCAAAAGGAATTCTAAGGGAGCGGTTTCAGGATGGGGGCTTCTTCTAAAATGTACACAAAAGCATGCAAACAATATCATGAGTACTTGACATATTGACCAAAGTAATCTGAAGGAATTTACCAGCAAGCCTGAGGAAGAATCTAATCCTGGGGAGCAGACAGTGGGAAGGGACAAAGGGAAAGAAACACGGAAGGGAAATAGAGATAAGGCAGGCTCCGGTGTGGAGAGTGTTTTCATTTCCAATATATTGTGAAGAATCAAGCCCCATACGGAGAAAACCTAAACATATATTAGACTATTATTTTTACAACTCCCAGATGTTCAAGTATTTATGTTTTCATCAACAGATTAAATGCCTCGTGCAATATTGTAAACTGCAATTATTCTTTTACCATCCAATTTAAAACACAATGAATAGAGATTATTCTAAATTAAGTCTTCAAATTAATAATCAAATAATTATTAGTAACCTTAAGATCCCTTTTCATTTTTATTTATTATAAGTTATATCTTAAACTTTAAAGATAAGTCACAACCCCAAGACATTAACAGATTATTTTTCCATGTTTCTTTCAAACTATTATACATACTCATAAATGAAACCATATGTCCACAGTTTTATATAATGGGAATGAAAACACAGATGCAACACTGTGTTTTCAAAATGCAAAACACTTGGCTTGAATTCATTTTTTAAGTCGTCGTAAAAGGAGCTCAGGATGTATGCCAATAGCATAAGGCTTGCTTACAAACTCAAGGTCCTGAGCCCTGAAAAGGGGGAGCGGTCAAAAATAATTTAGCCTGAAATATTTTTTCTATGTATATGTATCATATAGAAATGATACAAATAATGAAGCCCTGTATGCTCTAAACTATGCAAAAGAAGACTCAAGTTGTTACCAGAGACAGGAAATTGCTTTTGGGGACCTGCGGTGGTTTGAATGAGAATGGTCCCCAGAGCTCATATATTTGAATGTCAGGTTCTCAGGTGATGCAGCTTGCAGCTCAGACATGAGTCCTCAGCTACTGCTGCAGCAGTGCCATGGCTGGCTGGCTGGCTGTTGCCATCCTCCCCATCACAGTGATCACTGACTATCCCCTCTTAAACTGCACACAAGCTCCCCGTTAAATGCATTCTTTTATAAGATGGCTTGGTCATGGCTCGTCACACCAATAAGACAGTAACTATTAAGATACTCTTATTTATTGATTTAGGGACAGGGTCTCACTCACTATGGAGCCTGAATAGCCTTGACTAGTCATCGATCCTCTTAGCGCCTGTACCTCCAGACTGGTGGGATTACAAATGTGCAGCACCATACCTAATCCATATACTCTCTGATTGTCATTAGCCTATTTATTTAGCTGGTTCCAGTGAAGAATGGGGTAGAAGCCAATCAAAAATATCTACTCTTATCTACAGAGATATAATTGGAAACTATCTCCCTTTCAGTCCCAAGATGTCCTTGAACTTTGGATCCTCCTTCCTGGCTCTGTAACAGTGAAAACTCACCCAGGAAGGAAGTAAAGACAGAAAATTTAAAACTATGAAAAGCTAAATTTATGTTGTGTGTGTCTGTGTGTGTGCTCGCTCGCCTGCATGTTTGTGTGTGCAGATGTACATTTGTGAATATGTGGTGACCAAAGAACTACCTCAAGTATCGTTCCACAGGCACCATCTGCCTTTGTGTGTGTGTGTGTGTGTGTGGTTGTGTATGTAGAGGTCAGACAACAACCACTCCTCAGGTACTCCCAGCATTTGCTTCAGAGACTCTGGTTGGCCTAGAGCTTAGCCAAGCAGGCTAGACTCACTGGCCACTAGGTTTCCCAGAACTACATCTCATTACTGGATCCAGGGACATGCCACGATGCCTGGCAGTTCACACAGGTTCTGGGGATCTGAACTTAGGTCCTCACATGTGTAAGGGAAACATTTTACCTACTGAGCCATCACCCAAGCCCCAGCTACCTTTCGTTTGAGACGGGGTCTCTCACTGGCCTGGAACTCATCATCAATGGCCAGACAGTGAGCTCCAGCATCAATTCAGGCCTGGCTTTTTTTTTTTTTTTTCCTTTTAAAGATAGATTCTCAGGATCAAACTCAGATTTACTGATTGAGCTATCTCCCCAGTCAGCAAATGCGTATTTTCTGGAAGCTCACTACTTTGAGGACTGTTGACCCCAGGGAAGCTAGCATGAAGGCAGGCTGACAAGTTCTTGGCTACTAGATCATGGCAGCAAAAATATCTGTTCATATAGAGGAAATGCAGAGCAGATGAATTCTGTTTCATCTGAGATTTATGATAAGGTACACAAATTCTAAGGGACGGGGACATATGTCCTCAGAAGAGGATAAAAAGAAAGCCTCTCCTGTAGAACTCTTTCTGATATTGTACTGTTATAATATTTAATTTTACAATCTATAAATTTGCTATTCAAATATAAAATGACAAAGGAAAGCTGGGTGATGGGGCAGGGTCATGTTGCTAATGAGAAACTGAGTTAGGATGCTATATTCTATGTTACTGGAAGGAACCAAACATCCACTAAACTCAAGATGTTCTATACAAGCTGTTCTTTTCTTATTCTCTCACGACTCCGTCTTGCAGACAGTTCTGAGGCTGATTCTGAGTCTAACCTTGACATGGCTCTCTGGTTTGCTGCAGTTGATTTCTAAGTTTTCCCATAGTACCATCAGTGTATGGCAGAGGTGTCAAACTCCTTAACAACATAACCCCTCTCAAATGAGAGCTTAGCTACAGTGTCAGACTGACGCTTTGTTTTCTAATGTGCAACGCTCTATAATTTCATGCAGATCTACCATTACTGAGGGGGTTTGCAGCCTCATGGGGGAGCAACAGTGTCAACCAGTCAGTCCGCCCGGAGCTCCCCAGGACTGGACCACCAACCAAAGAGTACACAGGGAGGGACCCATGGCTCCAGTTGCATACATGGCAGAGGATGGCCTGGTTGGACATCAGTAGGGGGAGCGGCCCTTAGGCTTGATGGGGTTCAATGCCTCAGTGTAGGAGAATGCAAGGGTGGGGAGGCAGAAACGGGTGTGTGGGTGGGGAAGCACCCTCATAGAGGCAGGGGATGGGGGGATAGGACGGGAGTTTCCGGAGGGAAGACCTGCCTGGAAAGGGGATAATATTTGAAATGTAAATAAAGAAAATAGTCAATTTAAAAAAATAACTGAACACAACCCAGCACTACCTTCATTTCCTTTGTCTTTAAATCCCTTAGCAATGTCTGGGCGGGGTCAGTGAGATGGTTCCGTGGGTAAAAGCGCCTGCCTGCCACGGTCGCCTGGCGCCAGAGTGGAAGGAGAACTGACTCTGACCTCTGTGGAACAGAGGTCTCCCTTTGGAATGTTAGCATTTTCTCTGGGAACAAATTCTTCAGTCACCGTATTCAGTGCTTTAGGGTATGAGTCAGTACCCCCATCAGCTCTTCCACTGACTAATTCCAAAACCACAGCTCTCTCAGAAGGGTCACTTCACAAAAATCAGCACATAAGGAAGTCCAAGGCAGGTAATAAAGTCACCTGAAAGATTAAAGCAACCTGCCAAGGCACCTAACATCTGGGAGATGCAGGCAGGAAGAAGGTTCGAGGCTATCCTGGGCTACACAGTAAGAGCCCCAAATAAAACAAGGTTTTTTTTTTCTTTGTTTTTTGTTTTAAGAAGGAATATAAACATTTCAGAATAACAGATACTACTATTACTGATAACAATAATACATGTTAATAAAAGAATCCATCAACCTAAATCAAGTGTGGATTGTTAGATATAAAGGAAGAGCAAGAAAGGTAAAAACTGGCAATGCCTATTTAAAATGCCCACGTCTATATTACTAACCATTTAGTATCATAATTTCCCTTAGAGACAGAAATATGACATTGACGTTTGCAGTAAGGGCACGGAGACTAGCTTTGAGAGATAGGCTAGCAATCATCACAGGACCTGGAAAACTGGAGGAAGGATTCAGGGGCTCTTGGAATACCAAAGGGGGAACCAGGAAGGAAATGAGAATCTACAAAAAGGTGAGAGGTTAGGGATGTAGCTATATGTTATGGCACCTGATTTGCACACACAAGACTCTGAGTTCCATTCACAGCACAGAAAACAATAAAAGACAAAACAACGAAACCTACCCAATACGCCAGGCTAGAGGATAGTGACTAAGTAATCCTCATGGCTGCCTGTTATAGTTTTTCCACCAACCTGTCACTGACAGGTATAGGAATGACCACAGAGAGGCAACAGTGACTCATAATATACAACACCTCAGACAACAGCAATGCAAGGAAAAGGGAATTATGGGAGAAAGAAATACCAGCACAGGCAAAAGCAAAGTGGGATCATTCTTATGCTAAGACTAGATAATGGCCAAACATAAACTATAAAATGCTACTTCCAGTCACATAAATTTTCTGTTCTGCACTGGCTGTTCTAGGTCACTGGAAAAGTGTGCTTAACAGTTAAAAGTCTCTAGAAATCCTCTTAAGTTTATTACAGCTTACTAAGACTGGGTTGTTATACTGATTATGAGCCTACCTACATGTTAACATCAAAGTCCAACTGGAAACCATTAGTCTGCAAGGCATACATCCAAATGAAGCACAACTGTCTTTTTTGTGTGCTAATACAAATGATTAGCTAACATGTAAGAAATCCCCACATCGTTTCTATACTTACTTGTGTTGTAATCAACTTTTTTTTTCTTTTTTTTTCCTGAGACAGGGTTTCTCTGTGTAGCCCTGGCTGTCCTGGAACTCACTCTGTAGACCAGGTTGGCCTCGAATGTAATCAACTTTTGTGAGTATATTTACAAAAGTATTATATTCTTTACAATGTTATTAATGTTAAAGATAAATTACATGGGAGTTTCTTGAAAGACCTTTATATTTTTGAAACTACAATTTCCATTACTAGAAATGTAGGCTGATGGATTCAGTACATTTTATATAAATTAATATCTACCTGGATACACTTATACATAGTTGTAGTTATAACAGCACAACTGAGATACATGCACAGTGAAGAAAAGTTATTATACCAATAGTGCTATTATGCAATTATTTATTTATTACTATACATACAAAGTCATGGTTATTACAGATGAATCCAGTTAGGATTAATACCCAAGACTATTCACTTACTTGGAACCTAAGGCAAATCACCATAATATCAGAAGATTTCATGATTTTTAATGCGCCTGCGAGGAACACTGACAGATGCTACAATGACCTATTAACCAGAATAGAGAAAAACATAGTGCAGGTCACATTGGAAAGTCAGAGAAACTTGGAGTGGAAGTTCTGTGAATCTTAAATGTTTCTGAGTTTCATGTTGGGCACCATAGCTCGCAGATGGCAGAGACAGAGGCAGGAAGATCTCTGTAAGTATGAGGCCAGCCAGGAACACAAAGTGGAACAGTCTTGGAAAATCATTTTTTTCAGAATTTTATCTATAGGTCATACTGACCAAGCCATTGAGACCCATAAGTTTTGATTTAATTCTACTGTATGGTAGAATAAGATCAGGAAACACAAATTATCTTTTGTTTAAAGTTCCAAATGAACATTGTTTTAACTAGGGCTTAGGGCAAATGCCCATAAAGCCAGTATGAAGATTAGATAAGAGAATTAAAGAGCTGGCTTTATCTCTAATAGGAGAAAGTGCTACCTTCTTTTAACTTATAAAAGAGCAGTTTAGAAATTAGTGACATATGTACCTTTTAAATCTAGTTTTTTGCTATACTTTCCTTGAGAATAGGAACTCCAACTCATGTCTACTCTTTCTAAACTTTACTATATTCAAATCCCCGTAGCGGTCAACATACCTTGTCTGCATGTGCTATTCAAATTATTTGAAACTCTTATACATCCATTAATTATACTTGATACACCTTATGTGCTCAGAACTGTTATTAAAATCATTTTAAAATAATAAAAGTATTAAAATTATTTTTAAATTAAATTAATTAAATTTTAAAATAATTTATTAATTAAACTAATTTAATTATTAATTAAATAATTTAATGATTTAATAATTTAAATTTAATAATTTAATTTAATAATTTAAAGTATTAAAATTACTTAAAATGGTTGAAAGCAGTTATAAATTTGTTCATCAATGGAACTTAAATTCTAGTGAGAATATTTAATATATACTGTCTAATGCATACATTTAAGTCTTTATCACATGCTAGTATGTTTTTTAAAAGGATGATCAGTATCTGTGTGGGACACATCAATAGGTTTCTACAACTATGTTATTCCTTGGAACTTCCCCTCCCAGCTCATACAGTTAAAAACAGACTATAATGGAAGCAATGTGCACTAGATATGCTGCTAACTGCTTCTAGTCGAAGTCCCACTACCAACAAACCACACACACACACACACACACACACACACACACCAACCTTAAATACCATACTTTTGGGGAAAACTGATTACAGCATTGGCTGTCCAATTATCAGTTTCTTTGAACTGATAAGAACTGAAAAGAATGAGACCACAAAATCTCACAGATAAAAGACAGCACTAGGCCCCAGAAGTGGACAGAAAAACACCAAGGCCTCATTTTAAGTTTCCAAAACACACAAAACCAGTTGAGGATTCTGAGATTTCTGAAATAATTTTTTTCATATTGGAAATAATTTAAATGTATTACTGCCTCTTCTGGTCAGAAGAGCCTTGGCAAGAAAAGCAATTCTAGTACCTGACTGGTCAACTGTAATAGGTTGTCTGACTGCTGTTCCCTGGGTGGCTCATTCTGAGCCATGACGGTCCAATGACGGTCCACCACCATCTATCTCCTTACAGCAGAGACACTCTGCTGAAGCCACTCCACTGGAGAATGTTTGGCTTGAAGCAAGGCGGGAGAACTCAGACACACTGCAATGGAGTGTAATCTAATACAAGCTTTATGAAGGACAATATTACAGTGTAAATTAAGAATTCCAGTAGGGTATTTTCAAAAATCTGTCCCCCAAAGAGATTCATCCAAGTGCACAAAAACCAAATCAAACCAAACCACAACAAAAAGCTAGAGAGGAAAGAGTAGGTTTTTTGTTTTGTTTTGTTTTTACCCTTTATATAAGTGGGAATGTGTCATATAATCCTTCTTGGTAGACGGCAGTTTGGTATAATTGTCATTACCTATGCATCATAACATAAAGAATGCGGAGGTGCACATGGCGGTTCACACTTGCAATCCCCGTATTTGGGAGACTAAAGCAGGATTAGCAACAGGTCGAGGCATTGTCTCAAAAAACTAAAAACCAAACAACAGAACAAACAAGCCAGGAAAACCCTACAACATAAAAAACTGGACATCAACAGGGTAGGGGAAGAAGTGCTGTAATCGGCACTTCTCTCAATCATAAGGAAGAAGAGGAAGAGGAAATAAGGACACTAGCAACCCTGGATTGAAAGTTAATTCACGGAACTGCATCTGAGGAGGTGCTAGGACACTTTAGCTAGTATAAACATACACCCACCCATGCAGATATTGGGGGGGGAGGGGTTTGCATATAAAATGATACAGAAGAAAACTTGAATGATCAGTTCTGTTGCCACCTAGGTAATGATTCCAGTCATGGAAATAAGGTTACCAATTCAGCTGTGTTATTAGCATGTTATATTTAGTTCATCTCTTCTTATGATTTGTTTGTTTAGTTTAGTGAGACAGAGTCTTGGTATGCAACCTAGGCATGGCCTCTAACTCACAGTCCCCAGACAGCCTCGTGCGTACGTGGATTAGATGAATTAGAGGTACCGAGCCCCAAGCAGCTTGTTTTTCAGACAGCCACAGTTCATAGATTACTACCTCTACTTCACATGGTAACAGCTCCAGTTTCAAGTTTGCAAAACTGTTCATAGTTTTTAGAGGTGGGAACAATTTTAATAAAGTAGTTAAATTTCCAGATTAGCTAAAAGGAATTATTTAACTCAAAATGCATCTTTATTTAACGATTATTGTAGGAATAAGGAACACACAGGGCCTGGGTTCCCCAAAATTTATCTTTGAGGTGTCTATCATCACTCTCTATTGTTGATCAGTAAAACAGCAAGCATTTTTATTTGCAACACCACTAGGGATTTTGGCTTCTAGATGTTGGCAGTAGAATACAAGGCACAATAAGGGCTTGGGATTGCTATTGGTGTGGAGGAACCAGGAGAAAGAGTTAATGGGAAAACTCGACTGGGGTAAGAATGAACTCTGAAGTCTGGATACTTGGAGCTCAACTCCCAAATACATCTTTACTATGATTTTTTGGAAGAAAAAATTAACCTTTCTGTGATTAAGCTTCTTCACATAAAATATTATAAATAGAAGCTAATAATGAACTCTAAAGAACTGGTTTTGGCAAAACAAGGCAGTAGATGAGGAAAATGGGAAATGCTAACTATCAGTGCCTGAGTTAAAAG
Organism: Mus pahari; assembly: GCF_900095145.1. Taxonomy (NCBI): domain Eukaryota; kingdom Metazoa; phylum Chordata; class Mammalia; order Rodentia; family Muridae; genus Mus; species Mus pahari. The sequence continues at coordinate 27,644,132 of NC_034600.1, forward strand.
CACTGTGGGGTGGATATCTTATCTACAGAACTCACTGTTTGATATAGTTAGTGGCTTGGAGATACTCACCTATAGAATCGTTTTTATACATTCCCTCCCAGTGAGGCATTACAAAGCACAGAAAAAGGTTTATTTGGACTTGAATCTAAAAGACTTAGGTTCAAAAAGCAGAAAAGGGTTTTTATAGACTTGAACATAAAAGAGACTTAGAGACGTAGGTTCAAATCTTAGCTCTGCCACTTAGTAGCCATGAGACACTGGGTAAGTTACTCAGCCTCATGGTGCTTCAGTTCATTATCCTTTATGGGATAATAGGACCAACAATGTTCCACTCACATGACTTTTAAGATAAAAGTCAGATCACATATTTAAGGTGTCTGGCTGACACAAATAATACTGTGTGGATATAATTTCTTTACCAATTAAGTGCAGTCACAATTCAGATCTTCATACTTCCTTATTTTCTGTATACATATCTGTGTCTTTAGTGACTGTACATTTTCATATGGATATGTGTATGTGCACTAACAGGTATGTGTGAACATGTGCGTGTGTGTGTGTGTGTGTGTGTGTGTGCGTGCGCGCATGTGACTATAGAGGCTAGGACAACTTTGAGTATTTTCCTTAATTGCTTTCCACCTTGTTTTTGGGGACAAGGAAGGTCTCTCACATAGCTTGAGAATGCATGATTTCAGCTGGGCTGGCAGGCTAGTGAGCTCTTGGGATGCACATGTCTCCACCCAGACAGCTCTGGAACTACAGACATGCACCACCCTGCCTGGCATGTCCATGGGTATAGAGATGTAAACTCAGGTCCTTAAGTCTGAGCAGCATCTTTCCAGCACCAAATCTTCCCACCGTTTCTCAACTAACTCAATAAGCTACTTTCATATCCTTTTGGAAAATATAAAATATTTTTATAAAAATAAAAAAAGACCAGGACAATTTCTTCATTGACTATATAAAACCAAACAGCAATTAAATCAATACAGAATTGGTATAGATATAAATATATCAAAGGAAAAGAATGAAGCCCAGTAGCAGGGCTATACATCGGGGTTTGTAAATGTCATAAAGGTGGCATATTTGTGTAACAGTAAGAATAGACTGTTCAAAAGAAGTCACTAGATATGCACTCACTGATAAGCTAAGCGGATATTAGCCCAGAAACGTAGAATACCGAAGATACATTATGTAAAACAAAAGAAAACCAAGAAGGA
>NC_034600.1:27645913-27674733 GCF_900095145.1 Mus pahari
ATAGGGAACTTTCAGGATAGCATTTGAAATGTAAATAAAGAAAATAATAATAAAAAAAATTAAAAAAAAGAATAGACTGTTTAGGATGGTTGCTGATGGTGCACACCTTTAATTGCACAGCACTTAAGAGGCACAGACAGGTGAATCTCAGTGAGTTCAAGGCCAGCCTGGTCCACAAAGCAAGTTCCAGGGCAGCCAGGGCTACACAAAGAAATCCCGTCTTTAAAAACCAAACTAAACCAAATCACTAAACAAACAAACAACTAAAACAACAATAGCATCCACCCCAAAACAAACAAAGAATAGTCTTCAATAAAATGCCAGGTCCAAATGCCCAGCTGCAAAAAAACAAAAACCAACAATTAATTTCTTACTTCATTTTATACACTAAAGTAAACCCCATATTTTACAAGATCTAAAAATCAAGCTAATGAAAATGAGGAGCACTGCACAAAGATTAGAAAAGGTATATGCTGTCCAGCTGGACAGCGGTCGTTTTTATTATGAAATACAGAAAACTTCTACCCTTCATTCCTGCATGGCTATTGCAGTGCACTGATTTCTGCTAACAGTTATAATGCAAACCATAATTTCTAATGTGGTAATCTAATTACTAGACAAAAATCTTCCTGTACTTAAAATATCTTAGCCTCTAGTACGGTGGGCCAAGGCAGCGAGGCAATTTCTCAAACATTAACACTAAATACAAGGAAGCAATTTTTAACTGAGCGAGCGGGAGCTAGGTGTTGGTGGTCACAATTATTCAAAACCTAAATGAGTCACAAAATAAATTGAAGGTTCTTTTTAAAAATTAAACATAACACTCTTTCTGTGATTCTAAATTGCATTGTGAGGTGAATTCCTCAATATTTACAACCACTTTCTTTAAGAGCAGTGATTCTAAAACTTAGTACAAGAGCCAGAAAGTCTAATCATATTTGACTTAGTAAGCAAACTATTCTAAATGCATACTCTTGTAATTGACAAAGTTGCTTGCCCTCTTCTCTCTCTCTCTCTCTCTCTCTCTCTATATATATATATATATATATATATATATATATATATATATATATATCCTTGGTATCCTTGGATTATGATTTAATACCCTGACAAGTTATTCTTAAAATCTTTATCTCTTAAGGTTTTATTCATTTGAATGTCTTTCAGTTATGTCTGTCATGATTTTACGATGGAAAATCATTTGTATCTGACATACAGTAGATTTAGATTTTACTGCATTTAGTGACTCCACGAATGCATCTACACAAGTACTTCTCAGGGTTACTTCCTGTCATTCTGTGGAGTGTAGGACTCTTCTATTGCTCCCAGAGTTTTTTGTTTTTTCTTAGTCGTTGTGCCTTAACATTCCACCCCACTCCCAATCACTCAAAATTTCTTATTTTCCCATCTGGGTAGCAAGCAGAAATTCTTTCTGCAGTTTAATAAGGAATTTCAAAGATGGAAATGATCAGGAATTTGATAGCTACCTATTGCCTAATTCCTTATTATTTAGTAAAACTCGCGTTTTGATCTTAATGATAGAAAGTTTCTATCCAAATTATCCTGTCTTCCGGGGAGGAAAAAGATGGTTAACGTGGATCTCCGGGGAGATACCTGTTCACAACTAAAAGAAAACTTCAGATTATAATATGACCCTTATTTCCCTTTTTAAAAAGTTCTTTAAATGTTATTTGTTCTTTGACAACCTCAACATTAATTTGCACGAGATAAAAATTCTATAAATTAACAATGTGAAAATAGTCTGAAGGAATTCTTCTTTCAACAGCAGTAAACGTCAAGTATTAAGTCTACTTCCGAAGACACAGACAGTAGTCCTTCTGAATTAGCAGTGACGGTTTTAGAGAGGAAACAAATCTTCAGTTTGCGACTGGAGAGATCATAAACTCCTAACCTGAGTGAAGCAACTGAGCCCGTATCATTTTTGCCCAGGCAAGTTGCAAAGATGTTCCCGGGCTTTCCGGAAAGCAGCGTCGCGCAGCCCACCATCCTCACCTGAGGGTTCTCACGTCCGGGCTCGTTGGCTCGTCATAAACACGCAAGGCAGAATCGGAAGCTAGGCTTGGACGGAAGGGGCACGCAACTGTCAAGAGAAGCCCACTTGCCTTCAGAAGGTTCCCCTAGGCAACCAGCCTTTCGGCGCGCCCAGGACACACACCAGTTGCCTAGGATTGCGACTACAACTCCCAGGAGGCTGCGCGGCGGACGGAGCGCCGGCCTTCCCAGAATGCAGCGCAGCGGCTTCCCGGTTCAGCTCTCTCCGCTCCCCGCTCCGCCTCCTTCCCTACCCGTCGTCACCCGGGAGGGCCGGAGGTAGGGAGCGTCGCGAGCCGCCGGGAGGGGCCCGGGGCGGGGTGGAGGGAGGATGGGAGGACGGAGGGGAGGGAGCTGAGAGAGGAGGGAGGGTAAATAGTGGACCCGGCAGGAAGATGGCGGCTGTAGCGGAGGTGTGAGTGGATCTGGGTCTCGGCCGTTGGCTTGGCTCTTCCCGTCTTCCTCCCCTCCTCCCTCCCTGACTGAGGTTGGCATCTAGGGGGCCGAGTTCAGGTGGCGGCGCCGGGCGCAGCGCAGGGGTCACGGCCACGGCGGCTGACGGCTGGAAGGGCAGGCTTTCTTCGCCGCTCGTCCTCCTTCCCCGGTCCGCTCGGTGTCAGGCGCGGCGGCGGCGGCGCGGCGGGCGCGCTTCGTCCCTCTTCCTGTTCCCTCCTCACTCCCCGGAGCGGGCACTCTTGGCCGTGCCATCCCCCGACCCTTCACCCCAGGGACTAGGCGCCTGCACTGGCGCAGCTCGCGGAGCGGGGGCCGGTCTCCTGCTCGGCTGTCGCGTCTCCATGTCGGATAACCAGAGCTGGAACTCGTCGGGCTCGGAGGAGGATCCGGAGACGGAGTCCGGGCCGCCTGTGGAGCGCTGCGGGGTCCTCAGCAAGGTGAGCCGCCCCGCGGGGGATCCTGGGATCCGCTGTCGGGACTCACCTGCGGGGAGGCGAGGGGAGTCGCTCCGGGACCTGGGGTGGGGCTGGACTGGAGGCACCGACTGTCCCGGGGCGGGGGCTGCGGAATGTGCTGGGGTGCGGGGCCGAAAGGTCGTCTTGGAATGAGTGCCTGGCCGGGGATGGGATAGGAGGTGCTTGGGACTGTCCTTACCCCTAGCCCCCCAGTCCCTGGATCCTGACAGCTTTGGCGGAGGACCTTGGGAAGCTTGTATTAAATCTGGGATCTAGTTTGGGAGGCAAGGTGCATCTGGTAACTTGGAACCCAAGGCCGCAGCTGTCTGGGTGTAGGAATCTGGGTTGGGCAGCCGTGGTGTCTGAAGAAGTGCTGGACACGAGGGCGGTTAAATCGACCTTTCCGACTGTATTTTGGAGGCCCCTACCGGAATGGGGGCAGGTGGTGCTCGGCTCTTAATTGGTGTAACTTAGGCAAACCAATTGACTGGGTTTGGCTTTGAAATCTGAGATAGTAAACTTTGAGGTGTGAGTGATCTCTGGTGTAGAAAGTGTGTGCGGCACTTTTGTACTTTACCCCACCTTGTCCAAGTTCGGAAAAGAGCTATTGAATTGACACGCAGTAGATAAGAAATATTAATAGTAAGTTGGAACGTGTCAGAGTGAAGACCGACCTTTAGTTCAGGAAAAGGAGCGATATTTAGTAATGCAGTATTTGTACAGAAAGGAAAGACATTTTTTGTTTTGCCTCTGTACTTTTAAAAGCTCCATTTCAGTTTTTTTTGTTTGTTTGTTTTTTAAGCCTAGATGGAATTTATAGGGCTGGAAATGAGTGACCTTGTTAATATTTCACAGTGTGTTGTATTTGACGTTTTTGTTGTGGGCAGACTCAGTCTTTTTGACTTCCCTGTCCTTTCCTGTTAAACTTTAAGAAATGCTTAGAGCAAGCAGTTAGTTTACAGAGGGAGAATCGGGGTTGGCCCCTTAACAAGCTGGTCATAAGATACCAAGTCATGTGCTCATGCCCATTAAGAAATCATTCGGCTTCTAGTGTTCTTGAACATCATTTCTGGAATTGTCTGAAATTTAGGCTATTACAGTATCTACAGTGTCCCAGATTGAAAAGACCTGGGATAGACTTAAGAATGTCAGATGCAAGGCTTCCAAGTGTTAACTTTTATTTACATAGTAGGGAATTATGTTGTATTTAATACTGTGATTATTTTTGAAATTTTAATGTGATGCTTTCAGTAAAACTCTCCAGTGTTTATTTAGATTTAATGCATATTTATAATTTAAGAATCTGTATTAAACACATTGTGTAATACATTTGCATTTTCTTTTTTTTTAAAGATTTATTTATTTTTATTTATATGAGTACACTGCAGCTGTCTTCAGACATAAGAGTGCATCCTTACAGATGGTTGTGAGCCTCCATGTGGTTGCTGGGAATTGAACTCAGGACCTCTGGAAGAGCAGTCAGTGCTCTTAACTGCTGAGCCTTCTCTTCAGCCCCACGTTTGCATTTTCAAGTTGACTTGTTTGTTTGAGACAGGGTTTTGCTGTCTAGCCATAGCTGTCCTAGAACTCACTTTATAGACAAGGCTGACCCTAAACTCACAGAGATCCACCTGCCTCTGCCTCCCTAATGCTGGGATTAAAGGTGTGGACCACTGATGCCTGACTTATTTTTGACTTGTTGATCATCACCTTTTGGATGTCAAACAATTGTAATGACGAATTAAATAAAAGTCATAAGCTCTGTGATCTATTGTACACAGCAGTGTATGAAGTATAATGTGAATCTGAACCTGGGACATGACAGAATTGTGTTCACTTAATCCTAGCACCCAGGTTGCTGAAACAGGAGGATTGCAAGTTTCAAGCCAACCAGCCTACCTATCTAGAAAAGGCTCTGTCTCCCAAAATCGTTCTTTAAAGTAGGTTCTAATTGGCTATGTCTGTGAAAGGGGAGTTGTTTGAATTTTGACTGTTCTCTGTATATATACAACCATCAGTAGTAAAACTTTATTAACAGCTGTAAAGAAAAATTTCCTAAAATTTTAGAATGTATGGGAGGGAGAGGCAGAGGCAGAGGCAGGTGGACATCTGTGAATTCCAGGCCAGCTGATTTACATAGTGAGTTCCAGGATAGATAGAGCTACATAGTAAGGCCCTGTCTTGAAAAAAAACCAACAAACCAATATATGTATATACATGCATTTATATATAGTGCTCTCTCTCTCTCTCTCTCTCTCTCTCTCTCTCTCTCTCTCTATATATATATATATATATATATATATATATAGTTATACCTAATGTTTTATAGAGATTTTTATTATATGTGTACATGTTTGTGTATGCATATGTGTACCCCTGCTTGGAGACCAGAGATCTAAACTGAGTGCCTTTCTCAGTCTTCTGCCTTGTTCTTCTAGACAGGGTTTCTCACTAAACCCAGAGCTTGCCATTTAGCTAGGCTGGTTTTAGTCAGCAAGCCCAGAGTTCCTTCTGTTTTACCTCCCCAGCCCTAAGATTATAGGCATAGGCCACTACTGAGCCTGGAATTCTTCTGTGGAAGTTAGGGACCAAACTCACGTCTTCACGCTTGCTTAGCAAGTGCTTCACAGTCATATGTCTAGTTTCTATTTTCTAGAAGGTGCTTTGTTTAGTTTTGGACATTGTTAGAGAGCAAACCCAGTGGCATACGCATGCTAGGCCAGTATTCTGCTGTACTGTGGCTGCAGCCCCAGGAAAGGAACCTTACACTGAATAAGTCCATGCACACTGGATGATGCATGCTTTTAAGATTAAAGTCTCTTGAAATTTGAACCCTTTGTAATTTACCTGATAATATAAGCAAGAGTTAGTTTTCAGCATCTGTTCTTTTCCTTTTGTTGAATTATGTAGACAAGTTCTAATATTAATCCATTTTCTTTATTGATTCATAAACTGGAAGGGGTTTGGAATTGACTGGATTGAAATTTGTATCAAAAATAGGCCAATCCAAAACTTTTTTCCTTCCTTTCACATGGTAGTCAAATATTTATGAGACATAGTTTTTAATCATGTCAGTTCTAGAAATACTTGATAAGTAGTAATTCCATGTAGTTATGAAATATAAGATGTAACATGTTAGAGGAAGGTTCATACCTTAGCACGTTAGAGGAACTAAGCCTGGGTAAATGAGACCTTAGCCCGCTCCCCTAAGTCTCCACATGGTTACCTTAGATCACCATGAACTTATTAGTCGCTTGCTGGCTGTCTTGCTTGAGAGGAGGTCTCACTACGTAGTTCTGGCTGGCATAGAACTTGCTATTAAGAAAAGGCTAGCCTCAAACTTACAGGGGTTCCCCTGACTCTGTCTTTCTAATGCTGGGATTTAAAGTATGGACCACCTCTTCTGGTTCTTTATTTTGAAATAGAGCTTTGTTACACAGGCCAGACTGGCCTCTAACTCATGACTCAGCTCCCAGAGCTTCAGAATGGTCAGATGGACATGGCTCTTTGAGTTCATCCCGAATGCTGTCCTTTCCATAAAGCCTTTTATTACATGAATATTCAGTATCTTTCCATTGGGTCTCTATATTATTTTGTGTGGACATTTTGGTTCTTACTCTTTGTTGTTGATGTCATTGTCACTGTTGTTGAATTTGTGATCATCAAACTTAGCAACAGGAAGGACTCTGTTTTCTTATACTAAGATGCAATCCTTGTTAACTTGTTGAGTGGAACCAAATATGGGGAGGAAAAAAAGGCAAAACCCTGCTTTCTTGGTTGTAGTAATAGCAAATATTTATTGAATTCTGAAGCTTATGTTATTTGTTGGTTCTGCTATAAGAAAATAATACAGATTATAAACACATAGCAGAGTTCCTCTTTTACCTTAGGTTCTAGAGAGAGAGGTTGATGGATAAGCTTCCTTATCTGTGCATAATTATGCCTCAACTGAGTTAATCGGACAAGCTGGGCAGTGTTTTAAATTTTTCTTATGTAATCTTAACTCAGAAAGACTTGATTGACAACAAAACACATAGAGGACAACACGGCCACAGTTATTAACTAATAAAGGGTAATAATGACAGCAAGGTAGGATTAAGCTATGGAGGGTCTTAAATGCTAGTTTGGCCCATTAATATGATAAAGAATAGGAAATTGTTCATGTAAGTTTCAAGTCTGGAGTCTCAAGTAAGTGAGTGTGCTTCATAGTATAATAAGATTACTCTTAAAAGGAGAGGTTAAGAGGGGTAACGTTACTAAGAGTTCTCTAGAATCTAGGAAACTGAACATTTTATTGGACTCATTGAAAATTGGAAAGACAAAGCAAATTTAAGGTTGATGGCAAAGAAAGATTAATAAAATTAGGTGATAAACTATTAGGAAGGGAATAGTCAGGTATTGAGTGTCCTGTATGCCTTTGCTAGTTATTTTCATTATTTTATTCAGCCATTCAAACAAGATGTGAAGAAACAAAAGTTAAGTAGCCTGTCTGTTCCCCCAGCACAGGTATCAAAATTGGGTCTGTTTAAGTCTTGTGCCTGCTGTTCTGTTCATATATCTGATGCTAAGCCAGCTTTAGTCTCCATGACTGCAGAAGTAGTAATACAATCAAGAAACAGGAACATAGGGAGGAATTTACCTCCCGGGAGGAGGTGATTTCAGTTGTGTTTGTTTCAAGTGCATAGCTAAGTGTTGGTTTAGTCATAAGCTGTTAGAACTAAGGAAGTAGTGCCCAGAGACCCCTTAGAAATGAGTGAGTTAAATTGTCAGCATGGGTGAGCTCCCATAAACGGCTTATAATAATGAAGATTAGATTTAAAAGCAAAACCAATCTCAAATGTGCCTAATTACGAAACAGAAACATAAAAGATTTCTCAATGGGTAAAGAGCCTGAGCTAATGCATTGTTTAACAATCCAGTTTTAAATTAGTTTTTAGAATTGTTTATGTTAAAACACCAGACATAAATAAAAACATGGAAAATCAAATATTCCTATGAAACTAGATTTCTGCCTTTGGCAGTTTCTTGATTGTGATTTTTAACTCTATATCAGGACCTGAGCAGCCAGAAGTCATGATGGATGATCCAGTGCCTTTGAATACCAACTTTTTATTAATATTTCTGGGTTAGAATAACATAACTATTTGTAAATGAATTAATCATTTTAAACATACAGTCATCCATTCTGTAGAGGAAGAGTTAAAACTAATGTGAGCTTAATAAAGATTAATGATCTAGAATTTTTTCTTTGTAGTTATGACCATTTCACTATTTTCATATGGGACTAGCTTACAACAAGAGTAGAATTTTGATGGTGACTGGAGTTACATACTTCTTCAGAAGACTTAAAGTATGTGGTGTAGGAGAAAGACTAACTGATCTGTTCAGTATGTTAACACAGGGACCAGAACAATTTAAATGCCAAGGTGATGAAAAAGGGAGGCTGAAAGTATGCAAAGATCATGACAGAACTTTATAAATGTATAAGAAAATGTTAATTTTTTTATATTCTATTAAAGTAAAATTACTGAAGGTCATTATATACTAGAAACATCTTAATTTCCTTTTTACTCTTTAATCATTTTACTGTTTATTATAATTGATATGCCCTTTTCAAAGTTTTGTGTTAAAATTTTGGTAAGTTTCAATTTCTAAAATGCTGACTTAATTTTTTTCCCTTTTCTTCTTTCTATCCCTAGTGGACAAACTATATTCATGGATGGCAGGATCGTTGGGTAGTTTTGAAAAATAATACTTTGAGTTACTACAAATCTGAAGATGAAACAGAATATGGCTGTAGGGGATCCATCTGTCTTAGCAAGGCTGTGGTCACGGTGAGTACCTGTCCCCACTGAGGAAGTATTCACCAGGCATCAACTGTGTAGCAGAACTGCTGTGGGTGCTGTGAGACACTTGCCCTTCTGGAGCACACTACTGCATACTACTATTGTGTATAAGCATAAAGGTTTTATTCAGTTGGCTTTCAAACTAGTTTAAGTGTTTTAGAACAAAAAGGGTAGTAGATTACTTCATAACTGATGAAATTGGGACAATTTGTAGGTTATTAAAGAAGTTACATTGGAAAATAACTGTTTATGTAGATTATGTAGCAAAGCACATATTCATTTACCAGCTTTTTCACACAGATATTGTAGAGTTGAGAATTCTGTGTTAACTGTGTGCAGAATGCATGGTCTGCAATTTAGTTTCCATAAAGGAGGGCAGGGGATAAACTTTGTTGTTGTTGTTGTTGTTGTTGTTGTTGTTGTTGTTGTTTTGAGACAGGGTTTCTCTGTATAGCCTTGGCTGTCCTGGAACTCACTCTGTAGACCAGGCTGGCCTTGAACTCAGAAATCCGCCTGCCTCTGCCTCCCAAGTGCTAGGGGGATAAACTTTTGTTTTGTTTTATTGAGACAGGATTCCTCTGTGTAGCCCTGGCTCTCCTGGAGCTCACTATGTAGACCAGGCTGGCCTCAAATTCCCAAATGCTGGAACTATAGTTATGTGCCAGCAGGGGGTACCCTGAAAGAATAAACACTTTTGAAAAGTATAAGCTCTTTCTAAATTTTAAGATTTCCTTTGGTATATTTGAATTATGTCACCTTCTTTTAATACCGTTAAAAGAGTACCTCACTTTTTTTTTTTTAAAGATTTATTTATTTTTATTTATGTAAATACACTGTAGCTGTCTTCAGACACTGCAGAAGGGGGCATCAGATCTTGTTACAGATGGTTGTGAGCCACCATGTGGTTGCTGGGATTTGAACTCAGGACCTTCTGAAGAGCAGTCGGGTGCTCTTACTCGCTGAGCCATCTCACCAGCCCGAGGACCTCACTTTTATTGAATCATTCTTAGTGGAAACTAAACAGTGTGTGATCCATCACTTAAATAATGTTAATATAAATAGTACTGCATTATGGGTTTCTCTCTGTGTAGCCCTGTCTGTCCTGGAACTCACTCTGTAGACCAGGCTGGCTTCAAACTCAGAAATCAGCCTGCCAAGTGCTGAGATTAAAGGCATGTGCCACCACTGCCCAGCTTCAAAAGTCTAGTTTTCTTATGGTAAAATTGCTTATAAAGTAAAAGGTGCTCTTGGAATCCTGTTACTGTTTACATTTGACTTACATATTGTTGATGTTGTGCGTTCAAGAAAAATCTAGCGGTATTTTTCCATCTTTTTTGTATGTTCTATGCACCACTCTTGTGTATTCAAGTTAGAAAGCAAAATCTTAATTGAACACCAAATTAGTAAAACAGGGATTGTTTGGAAGTGGTTAGCAGTTTGTCTTTCCTCTTTTTTTGGGGGGTGGGGGGCATTATTTGTGTGCACAGATTAATAAGTGGAAATATTCTTTATAATCTTAAGAGTCTTTCTATGATCCTTTCCTATTCCCCTCTTTTTACATATTAATTCCAATGTTGATTATTAAAATAAGATCTAAATTTTATCTGTTTCATAAGTAGTAGTATTCCCAGAGTGGATTTAAATGTAGTTAATTCTGTTTTGCACTATAGATTGTACTAATTCTGTATTTGTGTGAGAGAAATATTAATAAGCATACTCATTGCATCTACTTGGGAGAAAACATAGGTAATTGCAGATATCTTTGTTACAGTTGTATTTGTATGCAAACTAGCTAGATTCACTGGGCTAAGCAATAGTGAAAAGAAAGAAAGTCATAAAGTTGGTCTTTAGACCAACTAGTAAATAGATACAGGCAGAAAGGCTACCATTTATTTTTGTGGTTGTTTTCAACTTCAGTCTGTTCCTTGCTTTTAGGCCTCATGGTCTTTTAGTATGTATTTCAAGGAGATTATAAAATATAATTAATACAAAAAACTTTTTTAGGGAGAAATTTATAATTAGGTAGTTTAAGATTTTTTTTGAAAATTAATACTACCATTCTTTGTTAAATAAGTGTCTGTTGTTATTTATGGGCTATTGTCTCTATCACTTCTTCTCTGAAGATGGAGTAAATATTAACATGGAGTAAATATTAATATTAAATTAATTTGTTACATGGTGCTGTTATGAAATTGATCATATTCATATAAGAACAAATCTGGGCTTGAAGAGTTATAATTTGTTTGCATGTGTGATAGTGAGGATGAAACTCAGAACTTCAGATCTTCTACCAGTGAGCTGTTCCCTATATCTCTTCATTATTTTTGTAGTGATAGGATAGGGTCTCATGAAGATACCCAGGCCGTCTCTCAGTTTAGAGTCTTGCAGCATCAGCCTTCTGAATAGCGAGGTTGTCAGACCTGAGACACAGGCATAGGTGCTTGCACTGTAATGATCTTTAAATGTTATTTATTGGTAGATCTAGGTTGTGAGCTTTTTACCTTTATAATGGAGCCTCATCCGTTATTACCCTAATTCAGTCCATATAAAAATCTTTGTTTTTTGGCCCTTTGATACCTGGGTGAAATAATTTAAAGAAACATTGTTTTCTTTGAGAGGTGTTTGTTTGTTTACTTATTAAGTGAATGGATTAGGAATATGTGGATGAAGAGAAAAACAGTACCCCTTCACTTTGTAAAAGGGAACTTTTTATACATAGTGTACGTGGAGAAAGTTAAATTTCTCAATTAGTAAAGCTTAATAGTTATTTGCTTAAGATCCAGCCTGTCTTATAAAACTTGTCATATGTTTGTTATAATCAAAAGCAAATGTTTGCTCGACATGGTGGTGCAGTCCTATAATCCAAGAGCTTAGGGTTGATGCAAGGAATATCCTTACCTCTGTATCTAGCTTGTCTACAGAACAAGACCCTGTTTTAAAGACACGCATGCACACGCACACACACAGGCATGCACACACACACATGTGCATGCACATGCACACAAAGGCACACACACACTCCAGACATTTATGGAATGTTTAAACTTTTATTTAAAATTCTTTTAAAAAATAACTGAATATTATTAAAAATATGCTATTTAAAAGTTTTAAAGTAAAACCTTAACCTATTTTTTTCATTCCTACACTCAAAAAACACCCAAAGGTATATTTTTGGTGGTCCTTCCTGAGACTGTTATATTATAGTTTATTTTATAGTTTTGGTTTTTACTTACACTGATCTCTTATTAAACTTCCTGTTATGCCCTTGACTTCTCTTGCTGTAAGATTCCTACTGCCTGCTGTGGTGATGCTCTTCCAAGAAAGCATTGCTGTCATTGTAGCAGCTCACACTTGTAACCCCAGCACTGGGAGGCTAAGGGAGGCGTGTCATAAAGTTTGAGGGTCGCCTAGACTACACAGTAACATCTTGTCTCAAAAACACAACAGAAGACTCCAAAAAATGGAATGCTACTTTTACATTAAATATTAAAGAAGTTAGGTTTGGGAAAATATTAAAATACTTGTCAAACTTTTAGATTAATAATGGGACTAATTATTCTAAGTTGATTATTTTATTCATTAGGTTTACTGACTTTATATCTTCTAGATAATTTATATTCTCTGACTTTCTTTTATTTAATATTTGTGTGTGTGTGTGTGTGTGTGTGTGTCTGAGCATTTTGCCTCCAGTGTGTATGTGCTTCATGTGTATGCCTGCTCCCTGTGGAGGCGAGGTGGTGGTGTTGATCCCCCAGAACTAGAGTTAGAGTTTTAAGCCACTATGTGGGGGCTGACCACTGGATCCTCTGTAAGAGCAGCCATGCTGACTCTTAACCAGCAGCATCTCTCAGCCCTTATAAGGGCTTATGTCTGTTCGTTCTCTCTCTCTCTCTCTCTCTCTCTCTCTCTTTTCTATACTTTTAACATTTTTATACTAGTGCTCATACTTAAAGGCTATCTTGCTATATAGGTAGCTACATTTTTCATGTAGATTTGATGTTTGAATTTTGATTATTGGTGCAGCTAACTAACCATGCATTTGAATACCATTACTTCATATCCCCTTTGAAACTGCAAGTTTTAGTATATGTTATAAAATCTGTTTTGAATATTTTTACTCTCTTATGTTCATCTGGCATAAATATGCCTTCTTTTTAAAATCATATTTAAAATTACTTTGATATTATTTATCAGTCAATTTCTTAAACTGTTAGTAATATTTGTAAAGGACAAAGAAGTGGGAAATTATTCATTTGTTTTTATTTGTTTGCATTTACTGAAATTAGAAGATGTTTTGTGAAATATGTATAGAGAATTTTTTTGGTATGATGAAGCCAGTAATATCTTTAGAGCTGGTGTATTTGTAATATTAGCTTTCATTTTGGACAGTTACCTTTGTGAATTAATAACCCTTAGATCTTTTAAATTACCTAGTTCCTGTTCTTTTCATCAGAGATTGCTTATAGGGACACTTATTTACCAATTCCATGTTTTAAGATTTTTCAGAAAGAAATCTGAGAGGTAGTGAAAATATTTGCTGCTGGAAATAAAAATAACATTAAAGCCAAGTAGCTCTCAGGTCAGTAGGGATTATGAGAGGAGAAGCTGAAGGATGTGGGCGAAATTAAAGAGGTTGGGGCCAGCAGTAAATAAGACTCAGCAGGTAAAGGAGGAAAGGCGCTGGATCAGAAAGCCCCAGGACCTGAATTTGCTCCCTGGAACCTAAGGGTAGGTGAAAGTAGAGACCCAGCTTCATGCAGTTGTCCTATGACCTCCACATCCTGTGCCATGCTATGAGTTTCTACACACAAATAATAAAGTTGGAAGTTTTTTAAATTTTAAAATTGAAGAGGCCGATGAAGATATAAAAAGATAAAGCAAGGGGGAAAAACATTGAAAATTGAGACCATCGAAAATAAGTTTTAAAAGGGCTACATGAAGAGAGTAGTATCTCAATTTTTTCCTTTTTCCTTTTTTGTTTTGTTTTTGAAAACATACAATATATTCTGATTTTCTGATTGCAGTTTCCCCTCCCTCAACTCTTCCCAGCTCCTCCACACCTATCCAAATCCATACCCTTTCTTTCTTCTTTTCATCAGAAAATAAAACGGGCATCTAAAATAAATGAATAAATAAAATGAGATAAGATAAAAACAAAGTATAGGAGAAAACAAACAAAAAGCCAAAAATAAAAAGCATAAAAAACACAGACACATAGACATACCCAAAAATCCCATAAAAACACAAAACTGCAAACCCTAATATATAAGCAAAAGATCTATAGGGTAAAAATATGCCCAGACAAGTCATTGAGACAAAAATCCTCTAAAACGATCCCTGAGTTTGTTTTGTGTTGTCCATCTACTGCTGCATTTGGTACCTGACTTTAAGTGTGTTTTTATGCACAGTAGACTTCCTTGGAGAAAACCAATTTTTCATTTGGGAAAGGTTATCACCAATTGGAGATAGCTTCTGGGTTAGCAGTGAGGACTTGTCTCAGAGCTGGGACCCCATCTGTCTTAGGCTTGTGCAGGTCCTGGGCAGGCTGCCACAGTCTGTGAGTTCACATGTATATCAGTCAAGTTGTTCTCAGCAGACAGTTTCCTTGGTGTCCTCCATCTCCCCTGACTCTCACAATCTTTTCTCATCTTCAGCTGAGTTACCTGAGTGAAGAGGGATTTGATGGAGACACCCCATCTAGGACTATGTGTTCCAAGATTTTTTACTCTGTACATTGTCCGGTTATGGGTGCCTGTATTTGTTCCATCTACTGCAGGAGGAAGCATCTCTGATGATGGCTGAATAAGACACGGTCTATGAGTATAGCACGACGTGGCTAGGACTCATTTTATTGCTGCCTTGCTTTAGCAGAGCAGTAGTATTTGGTCTTTCTGTAGGTCTGTGGCCTATCTCATGCAGTTAGATAGTACTTTGTTGCACCTACAGCCTTGTGCCACTAATGCACCAGCATATCCTGTCTGCAGCTCACTATTGTAAGTCAGAGGTTTTGTACCTGGGTTGGTGCTTACCTTTGTCCTCTGGTGGTATGCACAGTACCTTCGGCACCCTGAGCAGTAGTCAGTAGGGTGAAGGCTCTAGGTAGGTATCAGCTCAGCGTCTCTGCTGAATGAATTATCAGCGCTGAGAATGTTCATTCTTTCTGCTGGTTATGAGAGAAAACCTGTTCCGTGCTTGATTGTTCAACTGTTCTGAAGATATTCTCCTGTGTGTGTGTGTCCAAATTTCCCTTTTTTTTTAAAGGACACATATTATACAGGAATAGGGACCTATTCTACTTCAGTGTGACCTCATTCTGACTAATAATAGTTTTGAATAAGGTCATGCGCTGAAGTTCTCAGGGATAAGATGTAGACTTATGAATTCGAATTGACATCATTCAACCCATGACAGTGTTAGTTAAGAGTGGAGCCAAGTCTTCTGCTTCCCGGTTTCTGGTTTTTATCACATGCATGAGCATAGGAAAAAAGCCTGTATGAGATGCATTTTATTTCATGCAGGATATACAGGAACATGACTTAAATTTATAAAGCAGCTCTTTAAAATTTTAGTTTGACCCTTTTAAAAATGTATATTATTTGAGAATTTCATGCATGTGTGCAATGTATTTTGTTCATCCCTACCTTCACTCACCCTTACTCTTCTTGGACCTCCTCAAACACATTCTTCCCCCAACTTCATGTCCTCCTTAAAAATAACACATTGAATCTGGTTGGTGCTCCCTATATGGCCATGGTGTAGGGCCATCCACTGAAGCATGGGCATTCTATAAAGAATAACACTTTTTAAAAAAATCCTTTCAACTCTTCATCTAGGGGCAGGCCTTAAAAGCCTCCCTCCCATCTATTTAACTTTGATTGGCTTGATCTTGTACAAGTCTTGTGCAGGCAAACACAGCTGCCATATGGGCATGAATGCAGTGGTCCTGCCATGTTCAGAAGGTACAGTTGATAGTAGTCTTCCTGAAACTCTGGCTCTTAGAATCCTTCTCCCCTTCTTCTGTGAAGCTTGCTGAGCCTTCAGAGGAGGGCTGTGGTGTAAATGTTGCATTTAGGACATAGCACTCCACCATCACTCAAATCCTATTAGTTCATGTCTTGTTTTCTTGATTTTCTTCTGAAAATCACGTTTTATTTTTATACTAATTTTTAAAATATAATATGAATAATCTACAATATCAAACCTCAGTTCATAGAGCAAAATTCTACTTTTGAGAATAATGAATTTTCCCAAGTTTCAGTTTCCTTTTCTCCCCTCCCTCCTCAAAAAAATATTTTAAATAATTGTTTAAGTTTCCTACGTGTGTACAGTTTACTAGGATTGTGATTTAGCTGGCTGGTAGAGTACTTGTCTAACAAGCACATGGCCTTGTATTTCATGGGGGAACAAAGAACTAGAGTAATGTATGTTTCACGTTGCCTTCCACTGTACTGGAATTACAGGCATGTGCCACTATACTTGGTTTATATGGAACTGAGGCTCAAACTCAGCTCTTTGTATGAGGCTGGCAAGCATTCTTCTACCACCTGAACATCCATTGTTGGCTTAACCCATTCCTCCTCAAACAGATTCAACTGGGAGATAAGATCTGAGCATGGAATGATCATATATTTAAAAGAAGTGTGTGTACACTAAATATAAGAGATTATCAGTTTTCTTTATTTTGTGAAAGACTTGTGTTGGAAGCAAAGCCTACAGGTTTTGTTTTGTTTTGTTTTTTGTTTTTTAAATAAGAGAAACTGGCATATCAAAGGGAGACAGATTCTGGTGACAGATTCTTAGAGCCAGAATATGATCCTTCATACCATGATTGAGTAGATTCTCATGCATTTCTTATGAGAGGTCCTTCCATCAAAAAAGTACATATATGGTTGATACTTGATGTTTTTACCTATTCCTGACAGACTTTCTTTGATGTACCATGTCTTATTTTATTCTAGTTTTTTGTTTGGAGTGTGTGTGTGTGTGTGTGTGTGTGTGTGTGTGTGTGTGTGTTGCATGATGTGTGTATATTGCATGACGTATGTTTGTTGCATGATGTCTGTGTGTGTGACATGCACATAGATGTACAGACTCTTGCTTGAGCACATGCTGAAGTCACAGTAGTATCCTCTGCACCTTACTATTTGGTGTCTTAGTTAGGATTGCCATTGGTGTGATCAATCAACATGACCAGAGCAACTTGTAGATGAAACAGTTTATTAAGCTTCCTTACAACCATTTGTCACTAAAGGAAATCAGGACAAGAACTCAAACAGGATAGGTATCTGGAGGCAGGAGGAGACCATGGAGGAGCTGCATGTACTGGCTTGCTCAGCAACCAGCCTGAGGAGTGGCACTGCCCACAATAGACTGGACCCTCCCACATCAATCCCTAGTTAAGAAAAATGCTTTATAGGCTTGCCCACAGCTTGGTCTTATGGAGACATTTTCTCAATTGAGGTTCTTAAATTACTCTAGTTTAAGTCAAGTTGCCTTAAAAGGAGACATTGCACCTGGGAACAGAATCTCTCACTGAGCCAGAAGCTCAACAATTGGCTGGGCTAGCTAGCCAGCAAGCCTCAGGGATCCACCTATTTCCCCCATAGGCAGATGCCAGCATGCTTGGCTTGACATGAGTTCTGGGTAACCAAGATTGGACCCTCAGGTCTGCACAGTAGGCTCTTTACCAACATACACTCCTCCATGCATCGCCACCTAGTCTTTATACAAAATCTACTACCTGTGTTATTGGTTTCAGCAATATGAATGAACAATAGGTGTAAAATGTTTAGACTAAAGGGAAAATATTTATTATAATGGTTGATCAGAACAGATGAACAGAACAGTTCTTCCCCTAATCTGGCTGCTTTTCTTACTGGCACTTTGACATTCTTTACTGATCGTACAGCTCTCATCTGGAATGCCTTTCCAGTCTCCAGTCTCCTTTTAAGACATAACTCTTCAGTTGAACCACTCCAGCTGTGTGTGCTTTTAGTATAAGATTTTCAAAAAACAAAAGAACCAGATGATGTTCATGTGCTTAACACTGTGCTAAATGTTTTACAGATTATTAAAAGGTGAAAATCATTATTTCTGTGGGACAAACTAAAGATTAGAGAATAGGTACTTTTCAATATTCAATTTCTAAAAAATCAATTTAGTACTTAAGTTGTATGCATGGCCTTCTGGATAGCTGAAAATATGGTTAATAGCTTTTCAAAAAAGAGAAAATGACTGTAAATTTTTTATATTAACTATCACCTTCAGCATTACTTGAGGACAGATAATGCCAAACTACAATATAATTACATTTTACTGTAGCAGCAGTTTCCTACAGGCTTCCTTCTCACTGCTACAAGGCCTTGTGAGCAAAACTAGACATTATGTGTCACTGAAATAGAAGGAGCACTAGTAAAGTGAGAGTTGGACACGTTACCAGACAAACTATTTCTTCATTCAAAATCTAAATAGATCTTCAACAAAGTCACGAGGTAGATCAATACATAAGCCATTTTAAGAGCCGGAGAAGCCGGGCAGTGGTGGTTCACGCCTTCAAGCACTCGGGAGGCAGAGGTAGGCAAGAAAGAAAGAGAGAGAGAGAGAGAGAGAGAGAGAGAGAGAGAGAGAGAGAGAGAGCGCAAGCAAGCTGTATAGAGACCAATTTTTGTTAAAACAGTAAATGTGATTTAGATTATCTAAATAAAACCTTTCTAGGACCCCCCCCTCCCCAAAATACCCACAAAAAAACCCAAAAAACTACCCAGAGTTCGTTGGACAGAACCTCTAAGACTACAAAAATAAGACGAAAACAAAATTTATAAATGAGCTAGTGCACAATATTGGGGAGGAGTTTACAAATCAAGTAAGGAAACTTCCTCATACTTCTGAAATATCCATGAAAAAAAGAAAACTAGTGGTCTGAATTTCAAATAGAGCACAGCACATTCATCGAGGGTATGGAAATTAGTAAGGACTTTCACACACTGGAAAACAGCCAAGAAAATGAAAGTTCTTAGTAGAAATGAAAGTGATAAAGAGGGACTAATACTCCTGTTAAAGGAAAAAGTTCTAATCCAGGAACACTTTCAGGAATGGGAAAGACTTACTTTGAAAAGGTTACTGGATAACTGTATCTTGGATGTTGAAGGTATGGAATCTTTGCATATGCCTCAAAGAATGATCCAACTTGAAAAAGAACTGAAACTATTAAGTTTAAGTTGATTATTTCAAGTATTTCATCCCTGTGTCAGAAAAGTAAAGCAAAAGAATTAAAACTATCTTAAAACTTATTGGAAGCACAAGAGACCTCAGAAAGCGAAGGCAATGCTGAGTGGGGATGCATGGTTGGCTGTATTACTGTATCTGATTCATGTTACATTACAGAGCCATAGTAACACACACACACACACACACACACACCAGTGAAACAGAATAAAAAAGATCCAGCCATAAACTCACACAAATACAGCCACCTGGTGTTTAACAAAGATGCCAGAAATGTTCACTGGAGCAAAAACAGTTCTTAAGTAACTGATGCTGTGGAAACTAACTTTTTGGATAGAAGAACGAAACTAGATCTTTATGTGTCACCCTACACAAATATTAACTCCATATGGCCAAAGACCTCAACATAAGACTTGGAACTCAAGGTTTGTGAATGAAAAAGTAAACTGCTGGAAACTAAAATCATAGGTAAGAGTTTTCTGACTAGGACTGCGGTCATTCAGGAAATAAAGTCAGTCAGTGATCAAAACACAACCTGGGGAGGGTAAAAGGCTTCTGACAGCAAATGAAGCATTTAACCAAGTGAGGAGATGGCGTGCAGAATGGGACATCTTTGCCAGCTGTATAGCTAAGTGTTCCTATCTAGAGTGATCTACAACAGAAAACTTGAGGAGAGGAGGAAGGTACTCCAGTCTTAAAAATGAGAGAGAGAGACACTTAAGACCTAAAATCGGGGTTTTCAAGTCAAACAAATGGCCAATAAATATTATTTAAATGTTCAGTGTCCTTACCTATCAAGGAAATAATGGCTATTACAAGAAAACAAATGTGAACACTCACAGGTGAGAGTTTAGGGGAAGGAGATCCGTTATTCAGTGTTGCTAGGAATGAAAATTGATGTGGCCACTTGAGAAATCAGTGTTGAAGTTCCTCAAAAAGCAAAAAATCAAATTACCATATTGGTTATGACCCAGCTATACCACTTTTCGTTGACTCTACATTTAAAGGATTCCATATCCTGTAAGACACTTCTGAGATGACACTTTGCTCATCTGTGTTTAGTGCGATTCTATTCATAATA
The DNA here is from genome assembly GCF_900095145.1 of Mus pahari. NCBI lineage: Eukaryota > Metazoa > Chordata > Mammalia > Rodentia > Muridae > Mus > Mus pahari. The sequence continues at coordinate 27,666,028 of NC_034600.1, forward strand.
ATAGGAAGTGAAATACACCTATGTGTCTATCAACCAAGAAATGGGGAATGAAAATGTGGTGCATATGCAGAATGAAACTATTCAACTGGGAAAGAAAATTGAACGTGACATTTACAGGAACAAGAATGGATCTAAAAACTACAATGTGAGATTTACCAAGGCTCGGAAGTGTAAACATTACATGTTATCTCTCACGTGCAGATCTTAGCTTCTGACTTTTATATATTTTATTTTCATAGGAGTAAGTGTGTATAGACAACAGAAAACTTTTGAGGACCCTGAAAAGTGGAATTAGGGAGGAAGGTTAAATTTCCTCATGCATTATCTGAGTAGAGGAAAATACTGGGAGCAATAGGATTTAATGAGTAACATGACAAGAGTCATGGGGAAGGTGAACCAACAGTAAACAGGAAGGTGCAGTAAAGAAGCCTGCTACTTTGTAAACTAGCTTGGAAAGAAAGAAACAGGGTGCTGAGATAGCACAGCACTGCATGATCTTCTAGAGGACCATCACCCACATGGTATCTCATGGTCCCTAACCCCAGTCCCAGGGGATCTGATGTCTTCTAATTTCTGTGGGCATCAAGTATACAAAATACTTAAAAACTGAAAAAAAAAAAGTTAAGTAAATCATTGTTTTAAAGGGTTTTTAAATTGATTTTATGTATGTGAGTACACTGTCACTGTCCTCACACACACCAGAAGAGGGCATCAGATCCCATTGCTGTGACTGTGAGCCACCATGTGGTTGCTGGGAATCGAACTCAGGACCTCTGAAAGAGCAGTCAGTACTCTTAACTGTGGAGCCATCTCTCCATCCCAAGTAAATCATTTTTGAATGATAACTTCAAGTTAGGTTATTTTTTTATATTTAAAAAACTAGTTTGGAAAGAATTTGTTTTAGAGACTCCATTAAGGTCATTGAAATGTCTGTGATCAAGTAGTAATTATCAAATAAGTTCTAGTAAGTTCTTTATTATTCCAGTAGACTTATTATTGTAAGGATATATCTTAAGATCTCTTCAATCATATTTTTAATTAATCTTTATGGATTATAATATAAAAGGTGTCATATCTGACCTTGAGAATCCCAATGCCTACCATTCTGCTTCAAGTTGAATAATAATGACAAACCCTTAGATTTCTTTCATGAATTTGATTTTCAAAAGTAACAGGTCTTACTAAATATAATTTAGGAAGGTGGTAGATGCTAAATTGTTATTTTTGGCCAAAATAGGCCAGAGTTTAGGCAGAATAAAGAATATCAAAGATGTGTATTATTAATTTTCTTACTATAATTTTTTTTCATATTAGGAAGTATACTTTGGGTTTTTTTGAACTGGTAACTATAGACCTTAAATGCGATGAGTTCCACATATAATTTGTAGGCATGATGGAAAAAGTACATTGCATTTCTAACTCTGAAATGAAATTTAGTCTTTTATTATCAATGTAGGTAGAAATCTTGTCAATATTGTAATAAATCTCTATGACCCTTGCACTAACCACAGTCTTAACACATGACATTTCACATATTGTACATATCTCACAATTTTTTCTACTAGCAACTGTATAAAAATATATTCATATATAGTGATAAACACATACACACACACACATATATATATATATATATATATATATATATATATAAAATCGCACTAGAACTTTTTCTTAGGAGATCTAGGTAACAGTTTTCTTTATAGCCTTACATGTTTTGTTTTGTACTTTGGAAAACATTGTCCTGAAAGGAGTCTGAAGATTTTCTCAGATTTGTACTGGTGCATAGGAATCCTTATATCACAAAGCATTGTTTACAATACTAGTTCTCAACCTTCCTAATGCTGCAACCCTTTAAAACAGTTCCCTATGCTGTGGCGATCCCCAACCATAACATTATTTTTGTTGCTGCTTTATATTTATACTTTTGCTACTGTTCAGCATCTTAATGTAAATATTTTTGGAAATAAGATGTTTACCAGAGAAGTCAAGACCCACAAGTTGAGAAATTCTAGTATAGACCATTTATGTAGGTCTTGTTTTATTTGAACCTTTATTAATGTCTTCATGTAATTTTAGGTGGTAGAATTGCTTTCTGAATTTACAAGTAAAATGATATCAGAGCCAGTGACAGAAAGAAAAAGACACTGGTATTCTTTCTTCCTAGCTCCAGGCGTCCTCCCTGTGGTGTCAGGTCTTACATCTGACCACTGCCTCTGTCCTGAGTCTCACCTTTACCAGGCTTCCTGCCGGGATTGCATTCCTTGTCAGGATATTTTTTAAAGCATTTTGTCAGGCTTTCTCTTTACTGCCACAAGGCTTCCCCTCGTGTTTTTCTTGCTATATGTAATGCTAATTTCTTTTTTCATTTATTCCTTCCATTTTATCCTTCATTCTTCATTCATGTGTTATTTTGTTGAAAGCCTTCTCTGGTCTCTATCACAGGTTATGTCAATTTTTTCCTTGCTTGTTTTGATATATTTGGACATAATTTTGTACATTTTTTGTGGGGTTACATTATGATAATTTGTTACACATATAAAATGTCTAACAACCAAATCAAGGCAAATAACATTTCTGTTTCTTTAACATTATTATTTTTATTTATTTTTTGCTAGTGAAATGCATCATAGGTGGTTTTGACTGCACCCTTCATTGAGCTGTTTTCCCTCTCTGTGTTTTGGTGCCCCGTAACCTTTCCAGCATTCTCTTGCCGATTCTCATCTCTAATGAGTACTCCCATTCCCCCTTCTAAATCACCCTTTTTACATGAGAGAACATAATTACCTCCTTTTATTATAGACTTCTCAATATTGTTTACCTTCCTTACCCATGGTTTTTTACACATGACATCTTATATTTATTTTGTGTTTATTTGGTTAATACAAGCTCAGAACATTTAAGAATTAGATCTGTTCATTCTTACTTTTATATCTCCAATTTCTTAAATAATGCTTGGTCAATCATAGGTGTTTATAAGTATGTCATCAGTTGGTTGGTTACATTGATGCATTGACTGAGTGACTTAGATTATGGTGGTCCAGTAGGAATTATTGCAGATACAACACAGATGTAATTAAAAATTTTCTAGTAGCCACATTATTAGAAAAAAATGAGATTGATATTATTATATTTTACTTAATAAATCTAAAATATAATTTTAATATGTAGTCATAAAATAATTGAGTTCTTATTTACTAAATCTTAAAATCTATTTTATTATGTATTTTATCATGTTTCAATTCAAATTATTACTTTTTATCCAACTATATAGTAGCCACATGTGGTCATTGACTACTGTACCGAATAGTCTAGGTTTAGTTGTTAAAACATGGAAAATAAGAAATCAAACTGGCAGTGTTAATACTCAGCCTTTATTTGAGAATAACAATTGAAAGAAGAGTTTTATTTCTTCGGAGATCCTCAGAATTAAGATATAAAAGCAAACTGCCATTGGTACTCATTAATGAAATAATATGACATGAATTATGCCTCCCTGTGGGTTTTCCTGAAATATTTATGTCAGGTATGTAAACAAAAAAAAAACAAAACAAAAGGAAAGTATTGTTGAGAGACATAGTTTGTGAGTGGAAACTAGTTCTCGAATGATCTTGTCAGACAGTTTCTTCCTAGGTTGTACTCTTTCAAGCTGTTAACAGTTTTTATAGCAAGCTTTTATCTTGGCATCTTGATTTATAGGGTAGTCTAACAAGGTATTTCTGGCAAAGTATCCTTGTATCTTGTTTGCACCCTTGTTTTTTATGCTAAGTTGAAAACAAGTATCAGTGTGAGTCATGTCTTTATTTCAGGATTGTAAGAAAGTGTAGGAGGAAAAGTTGTTAAAATGAATGGATGAAAGAGGGGAATGAGTAGAAATCCTCAGAGGAACAGGAATAATTCATGCCTTAGGCAGTGTGGATCAGGTAAGAACAACAGTGGTAAGTGGCCTAGCAAGGGTTAATGAAGAGGACAATATAACTGGCCTGGAGTAGTCCAGGGCAGAATATTAGCAAGAGAATGGTGGAACTGGAATCTATAGAACCTTGCAAGTCATTGTATGAACTCTGACTTCTGTTCTCAGTGACTTGAGTTGCTGAAGGCTTAAGAGGAGGCTCAGTCAAATCCTTGTAACAGGATAACTTTGAAACCAGATAGCCTGAGAAAGCTATTAAGGTAGAAATGACAAGAATTAAAGTCTGTAGATGAACTAACTCTTAAGGGCTGTGAGAGGAGTGAATGAAATAATTCAGATCTGCTAAGCAACTTAGAGAACTATGGAAACCTGCCGAGTTTGGAAAGGTTAATACAGTGATGACTGTTCAGTTGCATTATGGTTTGTCTTAAATATTCAGAAGAAGATAATAGTGACATTAGGGAAATCAAAGTTTAGAGGTAAAAGAGTAGCATGTGTACTATGTTGGGATGCATAGATGTATCTTGTAGTCTGTGCAGTCTTGACTGCTGCTTCAGACCTCTTTAGTTTTAACGTTTGGGCTTTGATTTTCATTATAGTTTGTTATTAAGTACTAGATGAGCATTGTCTCTTTATCACTGTAATGATGCAAGATGAAGCATCTGACTTTCAGAAAATCTTTTCTAAAGGAAGAAAGCAGGGAGCTGACTTGACAGTGACTATGTAGCCCATCTCTGATTTCTCCTGTCTTGGCCTTCTTGGTCCTGGAATGAGAATCATCTCCTGCTGTGACTGCACCTCCATACATTATTTTTTGTTTGCTTGTTTTATAAGTGAAATTATTTCACATGTAGAAGTTGTAAGGATAGCCTTAGTTGGCCACTAGGTTAGCATCACCGCAGTGCTGTCTGTCATTCTGTCCCCCACACACTAGTAATACCGGATTTTTCTGGGTCATTTGAGAATTCATTACCTGTTTTCTGCCTCCTTTAGTGCTACAGTCTATAATTTTTATGAGTTAAATAATCTCTTAGATTCTTTTATTTGTATTATAACTATTTCAGTGAAAATGTATAATTTTTTTTCTAATTCATATATTCCAATTTCAATCTAATAGGACTGAAAATGTAGCTTAATGATAGAGTACTTGCCTAGTACACATAAGTTGCAGAGAGTTTGAGGCCTGCCTGGCAGTACACATACAAAAAAAATCTAATTTTATCCATAGCTTCAATGATGTTCTATAAGGTACATTTCCCCCTTCAGTGTAAAAATCTAGTCTAGAATGGATATTGTAAGTAGGTGCTCTGTCTTCTTTTTCTTTTGAGCTAAAGAAATGACTAGCTTCTATTGTCTGGCATAGTACAGTTTTGAAAAAACGTTTATCAGGCCCTTTTTAAAAACATTATTAAAATTCTTAAGTATATGTTACTTTTTTCTGTAATATTTCTGTGCATGCAAATGTTCTTGTCATCTGTCAATAAGACAAAAAGGCCACCAACAGATTGGGAAAGGATCNTTACCAATCCTAAATCAGATAGGGGACTAATATCCAATATATATATAAAGAACTCAAGAAGATGGACTCCAGAAAATCAAATAACCCTATTAAAAATGGGGTACAAAGCTAAACAAAGAATTCTCAACTGAGGAATACCGAATGGCTGAGATGGACCTGAAAAAGTGTTCACCAAAATCATCAGGGAAGTGCAAATCAAAACAATCCTGAGATTCCACCTCACACCAGTCAGAATGGCTGGGATCAAAAATTCAGGTGACAGCAGATGCTAACGAGGATGTGGAGAAAGAGGAATACTCCTCCATTGTTGGTGGGATTGCAAGGTGGTACAACTACTCTGGAAATCAGTCTGGCAGTTCCTCAGAAAATTGGACATAGTACTACCGGAAGATCCAGCATTCCTTTCCTGGGCATATACCCAGAGGATGTTCCAACTCGTAATAAGGACACATGCTCCACTATGTTCATAGCAGCCTTATTTATAATAGCCAGAAGCTGGAAAGAACCCAGATGTCCCTCAACAGAGGAATGGATACAGGAAATGTGGTACATTTACACAACGGAGTACTACTCAGCTATTAAAAACAATGAATTCATGAAATTCTTAGGCAAACAGATGCCTCTGAAGGATATCATCCTGAGTAAGGTAATCCAATCACAAAAGAACACACATGATATTTACTCACTGATAAGTGGATATTAGCCCAGAAACTTAGAATATCCAAGATACAATTTGCAAAACACATGAAACTCAATAAGAAGGAAGACCAGAGTGTGCATACTTCGCTCCTTCTTAGAATGGGGAACAAAGTACCCATGGAAGGAGTTACAGAGACAAAGTTCAGAGCTGAGACAGAAGGAAGGACCATCCAGAGACTGCCCCACCCAGGGATCCATCCCATATACAACCACCAAACCCAGATACTATTGCATATGCCAGCAAGATTTTGCTGACAGGATCCTGATATAGCTCTCTCTTGTAAGGCTATGCCAGTGCCTGGCAAATATAGAAGTGGATGCTCACAGTCATCTATTGGATGGAACACAGGGCCCCCAATGAAGGAGCTAGAGAATGTACCCAAGGAGCTGAAGGGGTCTACAACCCTATAGGAGGAACAACAATATGAACTAACCAGTACCCCCCAGAGCTGTATCTCTAGTTGCATATGTAGCATAGGATGGCCTAGTGTGCCATCAATGGGAGGAGAGGCCCTTGGTCTTGCGAAGATCATATGCCCCCCAGTACAGGGGAATATCAGGGCCAGAAAGCGGGAGTGGGTTGGTTGGGGAGCAGGGCAGGGGGAGGGTATAGGGGGCTTTGGGGATAATATTTAAATGTAAATGAAGAAAAATATCTAATAAAAATATCTTTTAAAAACTCCCTGCTATAATCTATGTGATCCCACCCATCGCTGTGTGTATTTTGATGATAAATTGTGTTAGAATCCTGTCAACACCGAGTCCATGATGGTGTTTATATGGTTCCACAGCTGGTGTGTACTTGTCATTCCTTAACCTTAGGGACAGAACTGGGAGCATCATGCATCCTTGGCAAACACTATACCACTGAGCATATATTTCTCACCTTACCCCCATCATATTCCTCCTCCTCTTCCTCCTTATCCTCTTCTCCTTTCTCATCTTCCTCCTTTTTCCGATTTCCTCCTCTTTAACATTTTTTTTTTAATGTAGTTTCCTATATTTAGGCTGAAATTTCCCAAGATCCCCTATACCTTCTCTGCCTTGATCCCAAAGTCAGCCTGGTGGCTTTGGAAGAGAGCAGAGGACGCAGATTTGGGTAAGGGTGGGAACCTTGGAATTCAGGAAGACTGTCTTCCTTTTTCTGTTGTATTTTCTTTTCCTAAGCCTTTGATGATGACCTTTACTTTAAGGTGTTCCTTTAGCTTAGCATATCCAAGTGGAAAACCTTTAACTTTTTGCTGCAAGCAAAAATTATTATTCAATTATTAATAATAAATATTAATTACTATTAATAATTATTTTTCTTTTATTTATTTTTTTAAACTTTTATGTAGTTTTTTAAGGCATCAGTGCTACTTCTCACTCTTTTTATTCTTTGTGTGGTTGTGAACATATGAATGTTCCTGCCTGCCCATCTGTCCATTCCGCCTTGACCCCACTGCACGACTTAGTTTCACCTCAGTTGCCAGTGAGGTACTAATCTGCTCATCTGTCTCAGCATCTAGCTGTCATCTTCTCACCATTCTTTCTTTTATTTTAATGTCCATTCTCCTCATTTTAGGTGGAGTTTGGTAAATAAATAGAAGTGAAAACAATTCAGTCTGTGCTTGTTTATCCACAAATCTTAACGTGGCTTTTGAAAATGTTGTTTATTTTCTGTGTAAGGGTGTATTGCTTGCAGTGTTAGTGTACTGTGTGTGTACCTAGTGCCTGCGTTGGCCAGATGAGGGCATCAGTTTCCAGGAACTAGAGTTGCACCAACTGGGCTCTGGGAATGGAACCCTGGTCCTTTAGAAGAACAGCCAGTGCTCTTACCTGCTGAGCAACCTCTCCAGCCCCAACCCTGTAGGTTTGTAAAATGAACCATTTTTTCTTCTAATAAAGCATTATTTGACTATTTTTATATAATTTTTCCTGTATGTAAATTTGTTTATTAACATTCCTTCATTGTATCCCATGAAGGAAGTATGTTGTACTTGGGATGGGTAGGACAAAGAACTCAGTACAGCACACTTTTCTTTCTTTCTTTCTTTCTTTTTTTTTTTTTTTTGATATTTTCTTTTTTTGCATTTCAAATGTTATCCCCTTTCCCAGTTTCCCTTCCTCCCAGAAACACCCTATCACATCCTCCCTCCCCCTGATCCTATGATGGTGTTCCTCCACCCATCCACTTACTCCTACCTTCCCGCCCTCATTCCCCTACACTGGAGCCATCAATCAAGCCTTCATAGGACCAAGGACCTCTCCTCCCCTTGATGCATGACAAGGCCATCCTCTCCTACATATGCAGCTGGAGCCCTGTGTACTCCTTTGTTGATGGCATAGTCCCTGGGAGTTCTGAGGGGTCTGGTTGCTTGATATTGTTGTTCTTCCTTGGGGTTGCAAACCCCTTCAATTCCTTCAGTCCTGAACCAAGATGTCTGTACTGGCTAGCTTTGTGTCAACTTGACACAGCTGGAGTTACCACAGAGAAAGGAGCTTTAGTTGGAGAAATGCCCCCATGAAATTCAGCTGTGGGGCATTTCCTCAATTAGTGATCAAGGGGGAGAGGCCCCTTGTGGGTGGGACTATC
>NC_034600.1:27675913-27739069 GCF_900095145.1 Mus pahari
TTTTTTTTTTTTTTTTTTTAATGAATCAGTAGTTGCAGGAAAGGTTTGAAATATTTAGGATACTTAGAACTAAAATAGTTTTTTTGGGTTTTTTTTTTTTTTGTTTTTTTTGTACAAAATACTTTTCTCTGCCGTCTTTTGGTTGTCATAATCTCCATAATGACATTGGGCAAGGCATCGGTTGTGCCTCTAAGGAAAGGGTGTGTTACTCATGCAAAACAGAAAATCAAAATATTCTCATTACCCCCAGCATTGTTAAGGAGAGGCAATGGTCTGATGAATTCAGATGAATTCGAACTCGTTCTGTTAGGTATGCTAAATATGTGCGAAGATTGAGGTACTGAATAGACCATGAAGGAAAGAAAATCAGGATTTCTGTTGAATTTGAGTAGAGTCAGGATAAAATTATCTCATCAAGGTGAACACAATTTTTTGTATTTATGTAACACACACACAACTATGAAATGTTTCCTGCCAAATTATCTAAAATATATTTTATGTTTTTATATACATTGGTATTTTAAGATGTATATTTAATCTCCATACATGGAGTTAAGTAGACATTTTAGATAATAAGGCTGTACTGTGTGAAGGTTAAATCAGTATGTTTTTTAATCCTGATTTAACTTTTTCTTTGAGAAAATTATTTGTTACAAGTGTGTACATATGGACGTTTTATATAATATAAACATTTGGGTGCTTTTACTGCAACATGTATGGCAAGTTCAAGAAAAGGTGACCCTTTCAGGTAATACTCAACCATTTGACATTGTGATACATTGCTGTCTGCAGAGTTTATCATCAAGAACCACAAAATTGCATCACACGCCACTACAACCACACTCCCACCCATCACACACTGAAAATCTTGGTGTTTTAAGTAAGTGTACAGTTTTGTGTTAGGCTGCATTCCTGCTTCTCCTTGCCCACTGGCGTGGGTCGCCCTGTTTGTGAAAGTGCTTTTGGAGCCAGTTGGGGAGAACTAGTAGAGCCATTCTTTCTATATCCATAGGGAGTTTTAATGTGTTGGAAAGCTGAACAAGATTCAAGCATTTAAAAGGAAAGTTAGAAAAACAATTGCATTATATTTGGTGCTACTAGATATTAAAATTGCCTAGTTTTAATCTAACTCCTTATTTTGATTCATAAGATATATTTTCTATATAGAATTATTTACAAGGGATATATTTACCATATGATTGAAATATGTTTCTCATTATAAATCTTTTAATTAGCAATAGGGTATGTTCACTGATACGTGCTGAAATTCCTTAGATGCATGGTTGGTTAGACTTAGTCTCTCTGTATATGGGTCACTGATACCAGCTAGTTTCTGTATCTGAAGACCATCGTTTTCATTCCCAAGACTGTGGAGACTTTCCCAAGATGATGATACTGTACTAGGCCTGAGCGTAGCCCATTGACCTCCTTACCACCTCTGCCTTCCCTGGTGTTACCATGCACAGTGACAGTAATTCTATGTATTCCGGGACAGGACTTGGCTTAGCCACAGTGCAGCCAAACTTAGTCATCTTCGTATTGAATAAGTACTTGGAATCATTTTTAATAAGTTTTATGTTGCTTTACTGTCTTCTACCTGCTTAAGCTGTAGATTCTACTCCCAATTATATTTTATTTTATCAAGTATATTTTCATTTCTCTTTTATTTAATCAATGTGTAAGGTAAATAGAATTAAAAACTAGCATTTTTTTTTTCTGCAAGAATAAGCTGCCCTTGAGACATTCTGTATGAGTAGAATAGCTCCCACATATAATCTATAAAGGCCAGATACTTAATTTTCTCTCTCTACCCACCATCTCTCTATGGTTACCTCCCCAAGTAGCATATAGGCATAAGAATTAGCCATTTAAACTGCTTATTACGTTGTGTGTGTGCCCACACACACTTTGATTCCTCTTTAGACTTTTGATTCTGGAACATTACTATAAATAGAAGTAGAGAAGGAAGGCCGGGGAGATAAAGCTGTCAGTAAAATGTCTACTGTACATGCATCAAGACCTGAGTTTGGATCCTAGTATAAAAGCCATGTTGAAGTATTCCTATCACCCTAGTGTTAGTGAGCAGGGCATGATGGTAGGAATATTCCTGGGAGCTCATTGGCCAGTTAGCCTAACCAAATTGATGAATTCCAGGTTAAGTCAGTGTATTAGTCAGGGTTCTCTAGAGTCACAGAACTTACGGATAGTCTCTATATAGTAAAGGAATTTATTGATGACTTACAGTCTGCAGTCCAATCCCAACAATGGTTCAGTAGTAGCTGTGAATGGAATTCCAAGGATCTAGCAGTTGCTCAGTCCCACACGGCAAGCAGGCAGAAGAGCGAGAGCCCGACTCCCTTCTTCCAATGTCCTTATATGGTCCCCAGCAGAAGGTGTAGCCCAGATTAAAGGTGTGTGCCACCACACCTTTAATCCCAGATGACCTTGAACTCGGAGATCTCCCTGTCTTAATCTTCTGGATTCAGTCACCACTGGGTCTCAAGATCTCCATACCAAGATCCAGATCAGAAACTTGTATCTCCCAGCCTCCAGATTAGGTTCACTGGTGAGCCTTCCAATTCTGGATTGTAGTTCATTTCAAATATAGTCAAGTTGACAACCAGGAATAGCCACTACAAGTCAGAAACTCTCCCTTTAAAAAAAAGATAGCAATGAAGGAAGACACCTGACATCCACCCCTCTTCCCACACGCAGGTGCAGGACCACATGCGTACATCACACACGGGACTTCTCTAGTTTCTAGTGTCAGCAGTGTCAGCAATGGCTGGTTTGCAAGGCCCAGCAGCAAAGCGGCCCTGCCATACATATACCATAGGTAGTACAGTCTCAGCCAGGACTTTTTTCCTCTTACCTAATTTGTTCTGATTCTTTTCTGTGCTTATGCAGTGCAAGCTACCAGTTAGTTTTTCCATAGATTCCTCATGTGAACCAGGTCAGTTTCTGTTGTCTGTAATTTAGGGTGCTGATTGATTCATGTTTATTTATTTTGGGTATGTAGGATATACCATGTATTCACAAGAAGATCAGGGAATATCTTTCTGGAGTCTCTTCCATGGGTTCCAGGGATCAAAGTCAGGTAGCCAGCCTTGTGCAAACACACTCACTCACTAGCCCTCACTTTATGTTCTCTACTTTTGTATGGTTGGTTTTATTTTATTTGAAAAATTACTTTATTTATTTACTTTACATCCCGACCACAGTTTCTCCTCTCTCACCCTCCAATCTGCCCCTCCTCCCTTTCTCTTCCAAAAAACTCAGGAAGGCCTTTCACAGATATCGACCAGCCTTGGCATATCAGGTTGCGGTTAGACTAGGTGCATCTTTTTCTCCTTTTGAGGCCAGACAAGGCAGCCTAGTAGGGGTAAAGGTTCCCAAAAGCAACATAGTCAGAGGCAGCTCCAGCTCCTGCTGTTCGGAGTGCCACGGGACCATCTTGCTACACAACTGTTAAACATGTACGGAGGGCCTAGGGCAGTCCTCTGCAGGCTCCCTGGTTGCTTTGGGGCCCAGGTTAGTTGATTCTTAGGTTTTCTTGTTGTGTCCTTGACCCCTCTGGCTCCTACCTTCCTTCTTCCCGTTTCCTGCCAGGTTCCTCAAGCTCTGCCTAATGTTTGGCTGTGGGTCTCTGCGCCTGCTTCCACAGTTGCTGAGTTAAGCCTCTGAGGACAGTTATGCCAGGACACTTGATTTATGTATATATTTTATCCTAGTGCCTTCCATTACTTCTCTCATCCCTCTTCACACACCATGATCCTTTCCCCATCAACTGTTAAACTATGTCAACTTCCCTGACTTTGGTGTGTGTGCTTCACTGAGTTTATTGGATTGTTTGCAGAGTGTGGGCGAGGGGCATAAGCAACACTAAAGAAGTGTCTCCCATCCCCTAGCAATCATTAGCTTCCTGGAGCTCCTCCTCTGGGGGATAATGTTTCTTGAGCCCCTGGAATTCACTTTTGAACAATAAGGGGAAAAGATAGTAAATGTTTTCTCTAAAACTTCTTTTAAAATTATGGTTTTGGTGATGTTCCCACTACTTAAGCTAACTCTAATCATTTGATGAACAGTAGTCTGTGTTTTTTAAATAGATGTTTATAGATTATATGTCAAATCATTTGTGTGAGTAGTGAATGAAACTTGGATTTTGTATATATAACTGACAAGTGTCGGAGACATCTTGAAATACATTTCAGTAGAAAGATTAAAAAGTAAGAATCTTTTGGCATAGAGTATGCTCACATTTTTTTGATGAAGGGAACGATATTCTAAAAATATAATTAACTTGGTTTTTCACTTTCTACTTTTTCCACAGCCTCATGATTTTGATGAATGTCGGTTTGATATTAGTGTAAATGATAGTGTTTGGTATCTTCGTGCTCAGGATCCAGATCACAGACAGCAATGGATAGATGCCATTGAACAGCACAAGGTAAGATCACTGATGATCACCTGCTTGTGGAAGTCTACCTAGTATTCTAGGTGATAACTCCTTCACAGTAATCTTGACTTGTTAATCCCAAAGATGGAAGGAGAAAGATTGCTGACCTAAGTCGTCATGGTGTGCTTAAAGCAAGCTTTTTTATTCATGTGCCCGGGCTGCCTCTACCTGAGGTGGGGCTCAAGAGGGCAACATGGGATGAGAAGAAGACAGTGCTTTTGTAGCTCGGGTGGGGCTCTAAATGAGAGGGCTCGGCAGGCAAAAAGGCAGAGTTACAGGAGCTGAGCATCATTAGTCTACAGGTTAATCCTATCCACCCGAAACAAAGACATGGTTGCAAGGTGGGCATAACAAAGGTAGGTATAACAAGGCGGTCAGAGAACCTTTGGAAACAAACGCAGGGTTGCAAGATTATTATAAACAACTTTTTAAACAAAAGCATGAGTAGATTGCCATTCCTGGAACAGGCAGTATAGAACCATTTGTAGTTAATGTTACAAGTGGGGCAAAGTTACAAGTTAGGCATAGCCAAGAAACAGGTTTAATCATAAGCAGAAATGAACCTCGTTTGTCTTTATTATAAGGTGGCCTTTAAGCCTAAGATGGAGGCAGGCTAGTTCTTCAATGTAAAGAATTATGAAGTATATTACTGAAAAATGGAACTTTGTTTGGTGGAGTGGTAAAGATTAAGGCAGTCAGATAGACACTTTAGAATGTTGGGTTTTTTGGGGTTTTTTTTGTCTTTTGGTTTTTGGTGTTTGTTTGTTTGTTTTGGTGTAGCACTGCAGTTGCACAGAGGTATTTATTAAAATAAATATTTTTATTATTAATTGAAATAAAAACATAACCTATTTCATAAACTAAAACTTGATTTGATTTTTTTTGTTTCGTTTGTTTGGTTTTTGAGAGTCTCTCTGCCCAAGCTGCTCTTGAACTCAGAGCCCTCTCTCCCTCCTACTCCCAGGTGGTGTGATTAAGGGTGTGCCTCCTCGTGCCCGCTGATCTTCTGTTGTTGTCTAGGATCTGCTTTATCAACAATGTTTTTGAAATTATCTTGTTAAAATGAATTAATGAATAACATTCAATTTTAAGAACTTAATGCTTAAAAATGTCAGTGTTCATTTTTATAGTCATTATAATCATTTGAGCAGATTTTTTTATCGTACAACCATTTGAAAATCATTTGATTTTTTTTTTTTTTTTATAACTATGAATCTTATAGAAAGTGTCCAGAAACTGGTATTACTGCTTAGGGCATGCTCTATGACTTAAGGCTAAGCTTTGTGGTCTGTTTCACTGGTGAGTAGTCTAAAGAACCATACCAGTAGCCCTCCTTAGTCCTAGTGCACTAGTATGGCAGAGCCTGGGCAGAGTTCTGGAGTCATTGTACCATCCTTCAGGGACTTAAGAGCATTTGTGCCTGTTTGCAGACTTGTCTTTACTTGTTCACATGACTGTCAACACATTTAGAGTTGAAAGACCTGTTTTATTTTTGGCAGCCACAAGACACATAGGCAGCACAAAACAAGAAAAACCAGGTCCATCTGATACGGCATGAGAACATTCTTCTTGATACCAGTGATTTGTTAGCTCTCCTTTCCCTTTCTTGGTTTATTTTCAGTTAATAAAATAAATATTATGTTGGTTTAAAATGTTTTCTAAGTCTTAGTTGTGTTTTGGCTATAACTTCATAAGAGAGCATATACATGAAAAATGAGGGTCATTTTTATTATTTAAAAACAAGATGAACCAGTATTTTAGAATCTCATTCCTTTGAAGCCAAACTGACTTGGACTCACAGCAGCTTCTGCCACATGTGACTCTGGGCATTTGTAACTAACCTTCCAGACTTCCCTCCACTGTCAGTTGGTTGTGCTTCTGGTCAAAGCTATAATAGGGGATAGATAAGCTCTCATTTATCTTTACATAAAATATGCATCATTATAAATTATGTATCTCATATATATGTGTGTGTGTGTGTGTGTGTGTGTGTGTGTGTGTGTGTGTATACACATCCATCTCCAAAGTGACAAATGTCCCTGCTTATAGTATAGTTGAAAAAGCAAAGGCTTTGGAGTCAATAGATTCAGTAAATTATAGCATATTGTCTCTGGAAGAAGAGTTGAACATTCAATGAAAGTGGCTAAATGTATACACCTGGAAAGTTGATTATATTCATTCAGGGCCAGCTCTCTCATTGGTGATTAAAGATGTCATTTAAGCAGGACCAAATTGTATATTTTTATCAGATTTGACCTTTAATGTTTTGGTCAATTGATTTCAACTTATGGCTATTCTTTTCTCTGAGAGTTTATTTTGTTCTCTCTCCTCAGTATAGTCCAACCCAGATACTATGCAAGTTTCCATTTTTATTTTCTATTTTGAGTGGAGATAAGTACATAAAGCATATAGTTTATGTTATTGATTTCTTTGAATCTCATAGATGAGACTTAAGCTGATCTTAAGTTCTTTGGAAAAGCTAAAAAAATACAGCTACTTTTAAAACAAATAAATTTTGGTATTTCTATTCATGCTTAATGTACAAAAACAAAGTATGTGATGTGTGACAGCTAAGCAGCATGTTAGTTGATATGTAAATTAACTGTAAATCCTAAAACTAAATTATTTTGATTTCTTTAACTAACTAAAGGAAAAATTTCAAATGTTACTACCTTTAATTTACAAATTATCTTCTTTCTTTCCCTAATAAAGCAGATAGAGTAATGTATTTCCTGGGTCAATATCATTAAGGACTGTTGACAATTTCACTTGGAAATTTTACTAAAGTAAACATGAAGTTAACTTGATCTTTAGAATTAATGCCAAATTATTGAGGCGACGATGACACTGAGACCTGCCAGTTTCTAGAGGTCACTGAGTTCCAGTTAGAGGTCACTGAGTACCAGTTAGTGTACCATGTGCTTTATGTGGCTTATCTTCTCTCTGCCACCCTGGAAAGTAAAGAAAGTAACATTTTACAAGGTGCTGACATATTTGTAGTAAAATTAAATATTTTGTGTATTATGCTACTAACTTCTAGTTCATTCTGATTTTGTTTTGGAGGATTTATTTTGTTTTTTTGTTTTGTTTTCTTAATTCTACACAATTTTTCTCCCTCTAGCTGTTTGAGTCTACAGAACTCACTCTGTAGATGAGGGTGGCCCTGAGCTCAAGAAATCTGCCTGCCCTTACCACCCGAGTGCTGGAATTAAAGATGGGTGCCACCACTGCCCTGCTAGTTCATTCTATTTTAGCATTTGATTTTATATTAATTCTCTTTTGTATCAATTACTACTGGTAAACTCATTGCTGGAACACAGTTTTCTTAAGACCAATTCTTAAAAATTAATACATCATCTGAATTCTCCTAGCCTATGTGTACAAACTAACAGAATTTCTCTTCTTGCTCTTGGTTGGCCATAAAAGGCAATGCGTTGTATAGACTAGTGGTTTAGTACTGCTACAATCAGATCCATATATATATATATATATATATTTTTTTTTTTTGGCGTCATGCCACTACTATGTACTAGATGTATACACTTGGTAAGTTTCCTATAAAATGAAATATGATAGCATGCTATATGTTTCCTCTTTCTCCACCTCCAAATAAAAACAAACAGGTGAGCAATATAACCTACTCAGGATAAACAAAAAAATGTAGAGCTTTAATGATGTGGACTCTGATCATTTCAGCTCATTCAATTCACAGTTACTTTCTCTGTCTATTACCTGCCCTTTGGATAGCTGGACAGTCCACTTGGAAGAGTAAACATATCTTTCTGTTCTGATGTCACTGGAAGGTTATTTTGGTTTATGTTTGTTTGTTTATTTGGTTTGGTTGGGTTGGATTGGGATGTATTGGTTCTTGTGGTGGGTTTGTTTTATTAGAAGTTCCAGACAGGTTTTATTAATATTTAACATCTGGAAGGACTGAAGGTTTCTGTTCCTTCCCAGGATCCTCTTATACTCATTATACAATAAGCTCTATGTCAATATATTTCATACCTATATACAGCACATGGCTTTATTCTCTTCTCTCTGATTCTCAATAGGTGCATGTATGAGAAACAAGGGTTTTGTATTATAAGACTTCTTGACTCATATATATATATATATATATATATATATATATATATATATATATGAGAATATAATTCTTACCTGAGGTAATTGAAGCACAGAAAGATTAAGTAGCCTGTCCAAGGTTAGACACTAGTTAGTAAAGGAACCAGTCTTTCCAACCCAAGAGGGTGGGCTTTTAGCCAATAAGTTCTTCTGCCATCCTACAAGTATATATTTTCAGGAAATAACTTACTGACTTAAGTCATGGACTTCTTGATTCAGGCTATTCTCATATTTTAATAAATCTTCATGTTTATGGTGTTTTTTTTAAGACTACAAGGTAATATGGGCTCAGATATATTAATTTGTAAGAATTATCAAATTGGGCACATAAAATTTACAATTTTTTGAAGTCTCCCAAATTCTACCTTTAACCTTTAATGCCCAGTGTTAGAGTGATTACTAATTATTAATACAGTAGGAGGGTCCTATACTCAGTGTCTACTTACGCTTTCCTTCCTTAGTATATTCATCCCAGAATAACCTGCTCACCGGGAGCAAAAGTCTCAAAGAGATGACTTCTGTTTGTTTCTTGTTATATTAGATATTACATGTTTTAGTGTATGTTAAATAATAGCTGTTATTAAAATAAAGTACTCAGTTCTAAAGTCATTTTTAAATCAGATTTGTTTTCAAAATATACAGAAAAGGAAGGCCATGTATATATGAAATGAGTAATTTCATTTAAAAACAATTTTTGGCTTTGTTTTTTTTTTGAGTCAATTTATATTTTATACAACAGTGAATATCTTACTAAGATAAAAGTTTTATTTTATATTTAAAACTCTTGGCATTTTGCCTTTCAAATGAGAATGGTGTTTAATCTTTGTAAAATAAAA
Organism: Mus pahari; assembly: GCF_900095145.1. NCBI lineage: Eukaryota > Metazoa > Chordata > Mammalia > Rodentia > Muridae > Mus > Mus pahari. Next base: position 27,685,334 of record NC_034600.1, read on the forward strand.
ATATATGAAGTTTAGGTGATTGGTTTGTATTTGGATTAAATGAACATTTTTCTGGTATTGGTATGCCTCTATATTTAAGGGCCTCTGTGTGCATTTTTTGTTTCACCAATTTATGAAAGAAGTGTATAAATGATTTATTAGTGTCATTTTTAAGAATTGTGATACATCCCTGGTGTCTTTGACAGTTAAAATTCTTGTGATAATGACTAAACACAATTGCAAATTTTTAATTTCAACAAATTTAAAAAAATATCAAAAGTAAATTGAGAACATTTTATATGAGCAGTGAAAAAGAAAAAAAAAATTTTAAAAAAATCTGAATCATTCGATTTTACCAATGAAGACTCAGGATCCAGGTGCTGGGGTGAAAGTCTGCTAGCTCAGGGAGGCAGAGAAAGGACCCAGCTGACCTTCCTCCTCAGCCAGTGTCCCACAAACATTCTCTTCTCCCATGCCATCTCAAAAACCTCTTGAAGTCAATGACTCTCCTTTCTACTTCCTGTGTACCTCTCTATCTGTCCTCCTGACTTCCACTTACTCCCTATGTTCACTTTCTGTGAACTGGTTGCTTGCTGCGCCGCTTGACCTGTGGTTGACTTCATTTAATCCTGTTTACAATAGTCAAGCAAAAAACTCTTAGATTACAAATGTGTGCTAGAGCTGAGCTACATCACAACTAAAAACAGGTTTTTCCAGAATATAACACAATCTCAGGGTTCAGTGCGATCAAACATCCTGTAACATTTCCCCCTTTTTGTCTAAATAAAGAGGAAAGGTTTTTAACTCTAACACAGTAAAGCTATTTATAATGATGAAACTATTTCTGCTAAGCTTTCTGCAATATCCAACTTGATTGTATTTGGCATTTATCATACACGCAGCTGAAGACATTAACTTGATAAGATTTTTTTGTCTAATCATAGAAATTCCTATGAATCAGTTTGAAAAGTTCAGGAAGTCTGTCGGGTCTGTGTGTAGGCTTGAGTATAGTCTTCAGTACTACAACACCAAGAGTCCATGAGGGTGTGAAGCTGCAGAGAGTCACTCAGGACTGAGAGCCATGAAGTGTGCAGATATTTGAAAAGTTGAACTTAGATGTCTACTTAGGTCAAATGAATTAAAATTCTGAAAAAATACAAACACTGTTATGAAAGATCGTTCACTTTAATTATGCCCTTTAGCTTATGAGAATAGAGGCCAGTCTAAGTTCTAAAATAAGTGATAAAAACACTCCTCCATTTCTGGTGGGATTGCAAGCTTGTACAACCACTCTGGAAATCAGTCTGGCGGTTCCTCAGAAAATTGGACATAGGACCCAGCAATACCTCTTCTGGGCATATATATATACCCAAAAGATCTTCCAACTGGTAATAAGGACACATGCGCCACTATGTTCATAGCAGCCTTATTTATAATAGCCAGAAGCTGGAAAGAACCCAGATGTCCCTCAATAGAGGAATGGATACAGAAACTGTGGTACATTTACACAATACTCAGCTATTAAAAACAATGAATTTATGAAATTCTTGGGCAAATGGATGTATCTGGAGGATATCATCCTTAGTGAGGTAACCCAATCACAAAAGAAGTCATTAGATATGCACTCACTGATAAGCGGATATTAGCCCAGAAACTTAGAATACCCAAGATACATCTTGCAAAACACAAGAAAACCAAGAAGGATGACCATCGTGTGAATACTTAATCCCTCCTTAGAATAAGGAACAAAATACCCATGAAAGGATATAGGTACAGAGACAAAATTTAGAGCTAAGATGAAAGGATGGACTATCCAGAGACTACCCCATCCAGGGATCTATCCCATCATCAGCCACCAAACCCAGATACTAATGCACATGCCAGCAAGATTCTGCTGAAGGGACCCTGATATAGCGGCCTCTTGTGAGGCTATGCCAGTGCCTGGCAAACACAGAAGTGGATGCTCACAGTCAGCTATTGGATGGAACACAGGGCCCCCAATGGAGGAGCTAGAGAAAGTACCCAAGGGGGCTGCCACCCTGTAGGTGCAACAACAATTTGAACTAACCAGTACCCCCTGAGCTAGAGTCTCTAGCTGCATATGTAGCAGAAGATGGCCTAATTGGCCATCATTGGGAAGAGAGGCCCCTTGGTCTTGTAAACTTTATATGCCCCATAGAGGGGACCACCAGGGCCAAGTAGTGGGAGTGGGTGGATAGGGATAGCATTTGAAATGTAAATAAAGAAAATAATAATAATTAAAAAAGAAGTTTAAATATGAAAAAAATAAGTGATAAAATTGTCCTAAGCACCCAAAAGTATAGAATACCATACTTGATCAAAGAAAGTCTCGGCTGTGCACTTAACTTTTAAGTGCTCTGATTGGTAACAAAATTTGCTTCCTTTCCAGGTTTTGCCCTTGGTACAGTTGATGCAGGTTATTTTTATCCTCCTCTTTTTCTGTCATAGTTCTTGTTTATTTGTAACTTCTGTTCACCCTCCATCTCTCCTCCTTGGTTTGTTACATTCTTTGCTGAGTTTGCTTCAGTTTAAGTTCAACTTTGGCTGCCCTAAACTCTTTGTAGTGCCCAACTGAAGAAGGAAGGAAGGAAGGAAGGAAGGAAGGAAGGAAGGAAGGAAGGAAGGAGGGAGGGAGGGAAAGGAAGTGAAAGGAAGGGGAAAAAGGAGAAAGGAAAAAGGAAAAAAGGACAGGAAGAGAAGAGAAGAAAAGCGAACTTGATTGGTTGCTTTTTCATATAAATTAGTATAAATTGATCGTCCCTGGTCCAGTCTCAGTTAATCATACAATTATGATTTTTTTTTTGTTTAAACTTATGAATGGGATTAAGTTATACTTGTGAGGCCATCATGCTGAGATCATCTAAGGATATAGGAATGGATTCTTTTTCTCTGCCAATTTAAAGAATCAAAAAGCAGGGAAAGCAAGGTCTTAGCACTCCGCCAAGTTTTATTAAAAGCAGAAGTGCACAAAGAGACAGACTCCCTATGTAGAAAGGGTCCAAAGTCGGATTCCAAGTTTTTCTGGCAGAGCTCAAACTTTTCTGTGTTTTGAGTTAGGGTGGGCTCTCTTTCTGCCCCAGAATTGGCTAGTTTAGGCTATTGTATTGGAGTACATAAGCCATGCAAAAAGAGAAAACTGATTTGTTCTCACCCCAGAAGCCCTCATGGCAGGTTTGAGTCTTCTGGCAGGAAAAATCCCATTCTTTGCCTTGGAAAGAAGCAACGGGAAGTGAAGTGCTTAGTTGAGAAGTACACTGAGCTGCCTGGAGCTCTTGTCTCCTATTTGCCTCCTAGGGCTCTACTTCTAGTCCTTCAGAGTGCAATGCCATGAAAGTCTGACACTGTGGTATAGTTTTATTAGGTTTATAAGTGTTTAAAATGTTTAGTCACATATTTCCCAGGAACGATGTGACTATTACTACGTTTCTTTAGCTAAGAAACAGATGAGGGCAAAAACAATGTTTGAGTTCTATCTCATATTGCTAACTAATATAGATGACTTTAAATATGAAATTACATGTTATAAATATATGCCATTTTGTACAATAGCTTAATGTTGTATAGAATTTTCCTTTGGGAGTGAAACTTTCAGGCAGTCATTAGAGCAGATGGGTTCTGCTTTTCTGTTTTTGATATGGAAAAGTAATGGTGGGTGCCATTGCTTACATGTATGGATGATAGTAGAAACAATTTGCTAAGTTTATGCATGGATTAAACACTAGCTGGGAAAAAATGTTTCTTTTAAAAACGATCAAAGGATACAGAATGATTCTTTTCCCTTCAAGTCTTTTAGTGGTCTAAAAGCTCTAAAGTCTTCAGGTCTAAATAGCTCTTTATTTCTATTTCCTTGATTCCCTGATCAATGTTCTTTGTCCATCTGATAGTGGTAGCACTGAGGCAGACTGGGTACTAGCATGAATGAATGGGCTAGTAGTGTTTTCATTACAAAGAATTCTATTATTTTTCAGACACATGAAACATATAAAGTAAGGCTAGTGCTAGGAATACTTACATTACTCTACAGTTCTTAGCCCGTTAGTTTGGTTGGATATAGTCCTACCCATCTGATACGTTGAGGAATAGAAGGAGTAATTACAGGCTTAAGTAAGTGTATTGTTATTAGAGTATCTTCAAATATAAGTGCTACTCCCAGCTTACATAGAAATGAAACCCAATGGATCATGTGATCATTGATCAGTCAGTAGGATGCTATCCAAAAAACAGTACCCTAAAACAGTACTCTATTTAAAAAACAGTACTCTATTTCTACTTAATTTCAGCTTTTTTTCATGGCTAAAGAGTTGTGTATGTTCCCCATATGGTTAAATCTGACAAATCTTATGATGCGTTTTAAATCCATCCTGCAAATTCTCTTTTTGTATATATTTTACAGGTTTCTGTGGTGTTTTAATTACATGAGAAAAATACAGAAAAAACCTCTACTTTTAGTCTTACAAACCTAAACAATTACTCTTCATTTAAAGCCATTCCTTACTTCATGTACATTTTCCCTTTCAATCCATTATTAATGGGTGAGGATTTGATGAGATCACAGAGCAGAAATCCTTTTCGCCACCTATAAAAACACTGTGCTACCAAATCTGCCTAATATAAGTGACTACTCTGAAAGTCTGAAGCCCTTGGAAAGCTTCCAGTGTCTAGGGTTGAGGATAGGCATAAATGGTAGAACATTGTTAGTTTTTAGCTAGTTTCAGCCCCTACAACAGTAACAGTTACCCACCTTCAGCCCCATAGCTGTCAGGTGTGTACCTAGTTTGTGGGAACAAAGATTAGGACAAAGAACCCTTGTCTTATAATATGGAGGTGTGTTCTGTGATTTTTTTTAAAAATTTTTTTTAAAGATTTATTTATTTATTATATGTAAGTATACTGTAGCTGTCTTCAGACACTCCAGAAAGGGCGCGTCAGATCTTGTTATGGATGGTTATGAGCCACCATGTGGTTGCTGGGATTTGAACTCCGGACCTTTGGAAGAGCAGTCGGGTGCTCTTACCCACTGAGCCATCTCACCAGCCTGTGTTCTGTGATTTTTATTAATGTTCTTTATTATAGCTTCAAGCAGAGAGGTTGGAAGTGATTTTTGCATTCTTAGCCTCACATTGTAGCAAGATTTTCTCCTTTATTTTGAAGTGATTTTTTAAAAATTATTTGTTTGTGTGTGTGTGTGTGTGTGTGTGTGTGTGTGTGTGTGTGTGCCTTGGTGTTTTACCTGTATATATGTCTGTATGAGAGTGTCAGTCTCCTGGAACTAGAGTTATAGATGGTTGTGAGCTGCAATGTAGGTGCTGGGAATTGAACCCAGGTCTTCCAGAAGAACAGCTAAAGCTCTTAGCTGAGCCATCTTTATGGCCCCTTGAAGTAGTAACTTTCAATTACATTCCCTCAGTTTTTTTTTTTCTTTCCCCTTTTGGTGGCAAAATGATAAGAATTAAGAGTTTTTAAACTGCTTAGTGTATAAGGGAAATTGCAAAGTGACTTGCATAGGTCAGAAACAACACAGACACAAAAACGTCAGTCCGAAGAAGACTTTGGCTTTACACCTCAGACTCAGAGATGACGTATGGACCTGGCTTTACACCTCAGACTCAGAGATGACGTATGGACCGCAATACAGAGTAGTGAGAAAGCCTTGAGGGAGAAAGGTACAGTTGACAGAGTGCAACACTGTTAGATTTAAAGATTCCATTTTACATCAGCAAAATAATTGTAATTCATACAAAGAAGTAGGAACGGATGATGCTTTTAAAGGAACAAAAAAATAGAAATTATCCCTGAAAAAAATCTGAAGGTTAATCTAGTAGGGAAAAATATTAAATCAACTGCCTTAATGGTGCTTTAAGAGCTAAAAGAGAATCTTTAAAAATATAAAAATTATCAATAAAGAATCTAAAAAGAATCATAAAGAGATTCTGTAACTGAAACATGCAATAAATGGAAAAAAAAATCACCTGGAGGACTCCTAAAGCGCTGCTGGTCTTCAGTCTTGAAGCGCCGCTGGTCTTCAGTCCTAAAATGCTGCTGGTCTTCAGTCTCTTTTGGAATCCCAGAGAAGCAGGGTCTAATACCAGTGACAGAATACCTCAGCAGGAACATATGTGAACTTGACAGTGAGAGAAAAATGGCAAAAAGTAACACCTTTTTCAGTGTCCTTTTATATGTGGGCTTCCACCAAAGGGTATGGCCCAGATTTAGGGTAGGTTTTTCCGATTTAAAACGGACAATAAACCATTCCTCCTGGGTCTGCCCAGCCGCTTGGATTGTAGTTGATTCTGGAGAAAGTCACCTTGACAACCAAGAGCCAACTATTTATTATACTCTCAGCTTGCTGCATGTGCTTGACAGTGGACACTCTCAGTGTCCTGAGTTGGTTGCCTGCCACCATGCCTTCCTCAGCATTCTGGACTCTCCCTCTGGAACCATAAGCCATATGAAACACTGATGTACAACTTGGTCTTGGTGTTTCATCAAAGCAACCAGTAGGGAAGTTATTTTTGGAATGGTTTGTTGCTATGAATAGCTTGAAGGTAGATAGATAAGTTTGGAACTCAGGACTTAGTGTAGTTGAGTATTGTAAGCAGAGCTTATTGCTGCCATTCTGTTAGGTTCCTAGAAGACTACATGCTGAGAGGAATTGGGAAAATGGAAGCCTGGATTATGGTATTTCAGAGGGAAGCAAGGACTATATTGGAAACTAGGCTAGAGGATATTCATGTGAAATTTTGGTAAAGAATCTGGTTGCTAAGACCAGAATCTGTGTGCTAAGATCTTTTCTGAGGCTAAATTAAAAAGTAATTTCTTTGGGCAAGGAGATTTCAAGATAGCATAATATCAGATGTGTGGCATAGTTATTACTTACAGTTCTTATGCAGTGAAAATACAATGAAAAAAGTGAATGAGACAGAAATACAAAGTATACATTTTGGAAAGAAAAAGTGTACTAGGGAGCCTAATTGTTAAGGGGCACTTTTAAGGGGAGGCCTCTTTCTCCTCAGGGGACAGTAAGAAGGATGCCTTCTTGGCAAGGCCTCACCCAGCTAAGCTTACTGCTTGTGAAAAAGAAATCCCAAGAAAGCAATTGCTTCAAAATACGAACTGTGCTGCTAATGTAGTCAAAGAGCGTGAGGATCCATTCCAAGCTGGCAGCCAGACTTGAGAGTGTATTGGATTTGTAAATGTGAAAACCACAAGAGTGGGGTCAGGGGACGGGGTCATGAGTTCTTCATTCTAGGTTTCAGAGATGCTGAGACCAAGCAACATGTGGCCATACAAAGGCCCTGAGAGGTCAATGGGTGGATCTGTGAAAGTAAAGTCTAGCATTTCAGATGTAGGAGTTGGAGGAATCAAGCTAGAACTGGCCTGGAAGCCTTCTTCCTTTGTGTTGACTCTCATAGTTTTAGAAGATTCCGTGCAAATTATCAAACAAAAGTAGTCCTATCCAATTGGAAAGCCAGTAAACCACAATGATGACTGGACCAGCAAGATAGCCACAGTTGTGCAGTAGTGGTGGTAGTATCTTAGGGATAACCAACAATTATCTGTAGGCTTAGGCATGCTCAATAGGAAGGAATTTTGACAGATGCTGTAAAACTAGCCAGCTACTGGAAAGATTATCGACCCTAGAAAAGATCCCACTACTTTTAGGTCCTGTATGCAATATAATTTCTGTTTTCTAAATATGTATACATATTAAATATGTATACTTAGCTCTCACCCCTTATCAAATAAGCTTCTTTTTGTAACACATAGGCACTGTTACAGAGGTCTACAACTAGTCTATTCGTTGAGAATTAGTGACTTTAGGGTTTTCAACCCCTAACTGGTACATCTGCAAAGCAACTCCTACACCTAAGGCTCAGAGAAAATCTTGGAAGAGTGGTTGAAAAAATTAAAAGGACCAGAGGCCAATGATGTCTACTGTTTGATAGTGTCTCCTAGATGACATGGAAAATGCACCCATGAATTCTCAACAATATGGTTGCCTGAAAAGACCAGCATAATACCATCACCAGTTGACATGCCAATGCAAACAGAAGAATTTCCACCTGACCCCACCACTTGAAGAAGAGCTACAGGTGGTCATTGGCTGCTGAGAAAGGGATAATCAGTTTCCTCCAGGGAAACCCTCCCAGCCAGGGTGTCCAGCCCCAAGTGCTCAGCCCTGGACACATGAATATGTAAGCAAAGCTAATTGGGTTAAGTAAGTTATATATACATGTGTATGTGTGTATATATATATATATATATATATATATATATATATATATATATATATATATATATATATATATATATATATATATTTACATACATACAGATGTGTATGTATAAGTAGCAATAATAACTAAACAATCATTACTTTGGGAGGGAGGGGAACATAGTAAAAGCTGGGGTTGGGAGGGAGATACAGGAGTGATATAAATGCAGTGCTGGTGTAGCTCATGTGTGAAGTATCACCATCAGGAGACCTTAAACAAGAGTGAGGTCTGGCTTGCGGAGGGTCCCCCAGGTGGTGGAGATGTCAGATCCATGAGACACCATCTGAGAAAAGCTGCATATAGGGGATATGACTAGCTCAAGAGAGAATTTAAAATGCAATTCCCAGACATTGGGCATGGAGCTTTGTAATTTGTTCTTTGTCCTGGGTGCGTTTTGGTCTTTCTTTGGTCCAGTATTTTCTCACTGTGCTCTTTCCCTTCCCTTTGAAATAGGAGTGTAAAGTATATCTCTTTGTATATTGGAATTTTGCCACTTGGTTTCTGATTTTACAGGGGTTTACAGTTAAGAGTTTACCTGATCTCTCAAAAGACACTTTGGATTTTAAGAGTGTTAAGACTGTGCAAGACTAGAGAGACTTTTAAAGTTGCCCTAAATACATTTTTCTTTGTAAAATGACCATTAGCCAGTATGGACCATAAAGTGAAAAGTGGTGGTTGTGTTTGTAATTTTTTTATGAGTATAGGTGTTTTCTAATATGTATGTCTGTTTACCGTGTAGATGCCTGGTACCTGTGAGACTGGAAGAGGGCATAGGATCCCCCGGGACTGAAATTACACATGGTTGTTAACCACCATGTTGAGTGTTAGGAATTGAACCAGAGTCCTCTGGAAGTGCTTCTAACTGCTTAGCTATCTCTCCAGCCCGAAATGTCATTTAAATGAGAAATGTCCCCCATAGACATGTATTTGAGCATTTAGTCTCCAGTTTCTGGTGCTATTTGGCAATTTCATAGTACCTTTAACATCTCTGTACAGTAACAGTTAAAATCTAAAAAGGAAATCAACAAAAATTAAATTCATAATAGCATTAAAAAGAATTAGCCTTGGACAGTCTTGAATTAGCCTTGAACAGTGAAGACTGTTGAAATGAGCGGGGTGCTAGAGAGAGACTTGCTGGTTTTTATGAAGGCTGGAGTAGAACTCTGGGAGTGTTTTCTACGTCATAGTGTCTTAGTGATATATAATGTTTAGTTGTTCTGAAGTGTTTGTAATAGTCTTACATTTTTAAGAATTGTATTTTTGAGAATTATAGAGTACATGACATATGTTCATTCAATTGTTATATGCCAAAGAAAACAGGAAGAAACGTCCCTGTCTTAGTTACTGTTGTATTGCTGTGAAGAAACACCATGACAAGCGACTTATAAGTGGGAGCTTTGGCTTTTGACAGGCTTGCAGTTTCAGAAAGTTAGTCTGTAAGCATGAAGGAAGCATGATTGCACCAGGCAGGCATGGTGCTGGAGCAGTAGCTGAGAGCTTATATCCTGATCCACAGGCAGAGAGCTCAGTGTAAAAGGAATTAAATATTCTAGCTAACCTGTATAAAAGACACACAATCCAGTTATTTTATTTACAAGCTGGAAGCCTAGATTGGGCATGTTTTGGAGCTATTTTAACTTATATCCCAGTCAAATGTCCCTTTTTACTTGCTGTTTTTCTTGTCCATGTGCTCATGATCTATCTCCTCCTCCCTTGGTCTCCTTTCCTCTCTCCCCCTTTTCTCTGCCTGCACGCGCGCGCGCGCACACACACACACACACACACACACACACACACCCTAGGTAATGAAAAACCTGCCTGCTTCTATCTATTGCCCAGTCATAGGCTTTAGCCTTTCATTGACCAATTAACTTGGGAAGCAAGGTTACATAGCATATTTGGTATACATGAGGATATCATCATTGGGGGGCAACCAGATCTTGGGGACCAGTATTTAACATTTGAATACAAGCAGCATCAGACCAATCTCCTATGACTTATGACTGGCCCTAACATGTATTTAGGAAATACTAGTCACATACCTTCTAATCCGTCCCAAAACAGTTTCACCAACTAGGATTCAAGTATTCAATATATGAGCCTATGAGGGGCATTCTTATTTAAACTGCCACATTCTATTCCCTGGACCCATATGTAGGCTTGTAACCATTATCATAATGCAAAATTCATTCAGTCCAACTGCAAAAGTCCCCACATTCCTTTATAGTCTCAACACTGTTTAAAAGTCTGAAGTCTATTCTGAGACTCAAGCCAGTCTCTTAACTGTAACACCCTATAAAGTCAAAAGTCAGGTTATATACTTTGAACATACAGTACACAGAAAATACCATTACCATTCTAAATGGGAGGAAAGGGTGTGTAGTGAGGAAATACTGGACCAAAGCTGACTGAAACACAGCAGGGCAAACTCCAAATCCTGTAACTCTGTCTGACATCAAAGAGCTTATTAGGTACTAGCTCTTCAGTCTCCTGCTCCTTCCAGCTTTTCTGAATGAAATACACCTCTCTTGGGCTGTCTCCACACCCTGTCTGCAGTTCTTCCTGGTAAGTTTCCTATGGCTCTGGCATCTACAACCTTGAGCTCTCTGATGCAATTCAGGCTACACCTTCAAAGATCTCATGACAGCTTGTCCAGGACTCCATGCAGGGACGCCCCTGCCTCATGCTTGGCCTGAGCCTTAAGCAGCTTTCCTTAACTTCCAAAGAAGATTCCACAACCTCTTTACTGCTGTATCCTTTATAACTAAAGCCAGAACCACAAGGCTGAAGCTGCCAAGTTGTTCTACTTGCTTGGGATATAATCTGTTCCCTCCTTGAGTTACATTTGCCATAAGATCATTGTTGCTCTTTACAAACAGATAATTCCTTAAGCCTGGATTAGCCAGGAGGGGTCTCTCCCTGAGGGCATCACTCACTTTATACCATTTATCTTCAGGCCTCTCTTTAAACTTCTCAGATCCTTGAGCACAAGGTTTGGCTCCAACACTACATTCTCTTGGGCTCTTTTTCTCCTTAAATTTGTATGTTTTTTATTTCCTTTTTTTTTTTTTTTGCCCCACTTGCTCTTTTTCATTACTAGGTTAGCATGGAATCTGCTCTGTCAATATTAGTCTATACTTTCCAGTTTTACTTGGGGAAGATTTTTAGGACAAGGCAAAAAACAACCACATTCTTTGCTAAAATATCACAAGAATGGTCTCTATCTAGTCACTAATACAGTTTCGCTCTGAAACCTTGAGATGGGCCTCCAAAGCAAATTGCTCGCAGCAATACAATCTTCCACACTTCTACCTTACTTGTCCGTCCATTAAGTCCCGCCTACAGCATTCAGCTACTTTCCTTCCTTCCTTCTTTCCTTCCTTCCTTCCTTCCTTCCTTCCTTCCTTCCTTCCTTCCTTCCTTCCTTCCTTCCTTCCTAACTTAATTTTATCTTTTTTAACGTATTCACTTTATATCCCATGCACTGCACCCCTCCCAGGGCACCACATACACACACACACAGTTCTTCCCCCCATGTTCCTCTCCCCTTCTCTTCTAAGTGGGTGATTGTGCCCCTGGGTATCCTCTCTACCCTGGCACTTCAAGTTTATGCAAGGCTACGGAAATTTCTCTCCCACTGAGGCCAGACAAGGCAGTCCAGCTAGTAGAGCATATCCCACAGACAGGCAACAACTTTAGGGATAGCTCCTGCACTGGTTGTTTCAGACCCACATGAAGGTCAAGCTGTACATCTGCTACATATGAGCAGGGAGGCCTTGGTCTAGCCTGTGTGTGTTCTTTTGTTGGTGGTTCAGATTCGAAGAGCCCCAACGGTCCTGATTAGTTGACTTTGTTGGTCTTCCTGTGGACTTCCTAATCCCCTTGGGGTCTGCAATCCTTCTTCCTATTCTTCCCCAAGCTCCAGCCACTGTTTGGCTGTATCTGTCTTGAGTCAGCTGCTGGATGAAGCCTCTCAGGGCAACCGTGTTCCTGCCAGCAAGCATAACAGTATCATTAATAGTGTTAGGGATTGGTACTTGCCCATGGAATGGGTCTCGAGTTGGGCTGGTTTTTGGTTAGCCTCAGTCTCTGCTCCATCCCCAGTCCCTGAATTTCTTGTAGACAGGATAATTTTTAGGTTGAAAGTTTTGTGGGTGGGTTGATGTCTCTATTGCTCCTCTGGGGTTTCTGCCTGTTAGTTGCTTTTCTAATCCAGAGTCCCAAATGTGGAGTTCCACCAACAAACAGCGTGGTCAGGCAGGCCAGTTACTGCAGTAAGCTACTCCCCACTACCAACTATGTTTTAATTACATTCTGTTGCTATGAAGAGATGCCATGACCGAGTCAACTTATAAAAGAAAGCATTTATTTGAAGGCTTGCTTACAGTTTCAGAGGGTTAGCCCATGATTATCATGGTAGAGACCTTGCAGCAAGCAGGCATGGTGAGTAGAAACTGAGTTTACACCTTGATCCATGTGCAGTAGGCAGAGATCTCCAGACTGAGCCTAGCATGTGTTTTGGAAACTTCAAAGCCCATCCCTTGTGGCATACCTTCTCCCAAAAGCCCACCAATTAGGGACCAAACATTCAAATTTATGAGCCTATGGGGGCCACCCTCACTCAAGTCACCACAGTTCCCAAGTTAATATAGGAAATTTGATCATTGAAAGAAAGGAAAGAAGGAAGGACGTGGGGCTGGAGAGAGATAACTCGAAGGTATTTGCTGCTCTTCCAGAGCATTTAAGTTTGGCTCCCAGCACCTACATCTGACAGTTCATAACTGCTTACAACTTCAGCTTCAGAGGATTCAACACCTTCTGGCCTCCACAGTTACCTGAACATACAAGGTGTTGACACACAGATGCACACATACACATAAGTGAAAAATACTTTAAAAGGTGAAAGGAGATACAAATGGCAATTTGTGGTCTATTTTGCATAATTTAATATTGCTACTATTTCTGGTCTATCTAAAATGTGCTGTGTGTCTAATACAGTGCCTTCATATTCCTAATGACATTTCTGTGCAGAGATAGAAAATCTACCCAATGTTTATTTGTAGCCTGAAGAGACTTCATTACCAAAACAATCTTTAAAATGAGCTGAAAAAGACAAATCATGCTTATCCAAACTTACTACAAAACCATATGATTAATTATCTTAACATGGATCAGAATCTAGCTGGTATGTCTGACCCACAGGCCACGGGCTAAATGCACTTGAAGATAGCTATGAATGTGGCCCAACAGCAAATAGTAAACTAACGTCAAACACATTATGAGATTTCTTTTGTGGCTTTGTCTTTAACTCATAAGTGGTAGCTTTGTAGATGACTGGCAGTATCATGATGTCAAAAAGTTGGGCACTGACTTAAGGTTTTACTGCTGTGATCAGATACCATGACCAAAGTGACTCTTATAAGGACATTTAATTGGGGCTGGTTTACAGGGTCAGAGGTTCAGTCCATTATCATCCAGGCAGGCATGGTACAGGAGCTTCTGAGAGTTCTACATCTTCACCTCAAGGCTGTTAGGAGAAGACTGGCTTCCAGGCAGCTTGGATGACTGTCTTAAAGACCACACCCACAATGACACACCTACTCCAACAGGGCCACACCTTCTAATAGTGCCATTCCCTGGGCTGAGCATATACAAACCATCACAGGCATCCAGGAAGGAAATACCTAAGGTCATCATGAAAACTTGGCAAAATGTTCACAGCATTCATTCTGGCAGTCATTTATTAGGTGTAACTCCACTTTCCAGGCAGTAAAAGAAACAAATTCAACATGAAAATTGGCAGGTTTACTGCATTAAAACACTTCATAGAGCAAGAAGAGCTTATAATTAGAAAAACACTTTCATTTTTCTAATAATATCCACTTTATACAGAGAATTTCTAAAACCTAACTACAATATTAAAAATAGTTCAGCAATGGACAAAGGACTTAGTGATGATTTTAAGTAGTCTTGAAGGTCAGTGTGTAAGGAGACAAGCTTAGAGCCACAGGTGTAGTTAACCACAGTTGAAAGGAGGGAGAAATGCTATGCTGCCATTTTACACAAGATGAAGTGTCTGGAGCTTGTTGGTACAACAATGTGTGCGTTCGTGTCTGTGTGTGTGTGTGTGTGTGTGTGTGTGTGTGTACTGAATTGTGCACTTAAAAACGTTCATCTTGATTCATATTTCAAAACAGGAATCCACAAACATGCTGGAATAAAAGATTTCTTTTATTGTATTACTGATATAAAATATTTAAGAGTAAATGAAAAAAGGTTAACATTCTATGCAGTTGTATTTCTGCCGTTAACAAGACCCTATTTAAGTACTGTGGGGAAGGTCAGATAGGAAATGCTGAGATCAACACTGTGTAACAAGAAATAAAAGAAATAGATTGCTATTCTTCAGCCTGAGTACACAGGGGAGAAATTGTCGGAGGACAAAATCAAAGTGGTTAGAAACCTGTGTCATCAATCTAAGTCGTCCCCAGTCCACTGGATGAGGATTTTTGTTTTGTAATCCTGTGTAGAGATTATGGATGGACGAGATACTCAGGGTTGACAAAAAATACTGGTCTTTAAGAGGTTTTGTTTCCTTCATTGACTTGACACTAGCAACTTGTGACAATAAGTATGAAGCAGCAGCAGCAGGAGACCCTTGGGAGTCTGACCTCTGCAGGCCTAGGTATCAGAGTCCAGGGTATTACAGCTTAGCTTGAGATCTGAGGGTCAGGGCCTGCACGGGCTTTTCTTTGTCCTTATAGTATTTTACCAGCTCTGACTCTCCCTTACCCCTTCCCTCTTTGTCTTTCCCTCATTGCCCCAACCCTTTCATTTCCTATCTTTTTCCTGCCCAGTTGCACCTAGCTGTTCAGCTAGTCCTTTGTCAGTCTGCCAGGACTTCCAGTACCTGCCTTTGTCTAAGAGTCTGAAGTACATCACCAGGATGCCTGGAGGACATGCTAGGGATAGGCACATGAATCTGGAATTGAATCCCGGATCCTTTTCTAACCAGTATTGTGACTCTGAATACAGTGTATAAAATCATCTGTACAATGAGGATAGCAAAGGAGTCAGGAACAACACTCATTGTACTAGTCCAAAGGAACCCTACCCTCTTTACCTTCACTGTTGCTTTTCCCATTGTATTATTTTTTCAGTGATGCTTTCTGGAATAAATGTGTTAAAACATACTATTTAAAAAGATTTTTGGAGTTTTTTAATTATGTGAGGGTGGGGTATGGCATGTTAGTGCAGTGTCACTGGAAGCCAGAATAAAGTGTCTAGTTCCTGAAGCTGGAGTTAGGATGGTTGTTGACTACTGAAGCATCTGTCCAGCCACTCATATCCATTGCTCTCTTAAGATACAGCATCTTGCTTCCCATAAAGACTGTCTTCATATAACATGGGTCCCAGGCTGGTTGATGGTGCAGTTCAGCTGCTTGGGCTTTTTAGAATTTCCATTTCAGAAAAAGTCCTATATTTTGATGTTAATATTTTTGTATTTTCTCTTTTCCCTTAATTTAAACCATGACTAGGTAATTTTTGACACCATATGGAAATGTTTGCCTTTTTCTTTGCTGTGTTGCTTGCTAGTGATCATTAATAGGAAAAAATTAATTATTTAAAGAAAATGCTTTACAATTTTAAATCCAATATTTGGCATATTTATATGCCATTTTTAGGGCTTAGATAGGTTAATGATGCAAAATGATAGTTAAATCTATCTTCCATATAGTTAAACTATCAAACTCGCCTAGTAACTTTAAGATAAGTAAGTTTGTAGACAGTTCTTCTATTTTATTAAGTTCATAACTTTGAACTGTGTTAATTATGATATTCTGAAGTCTAAAAATCCCAAGCACATAGGATAAAGGAATTAGTCTAAAGGTTATGATAGTTCTTTGACCAATAGTAACCCCTGTCAGTTTTTCAGGCATACAATTTGAGTAGTATACTAATGACTCCCTCTACTGGACAAAAGAGCACTGTCAATTTTTTTATTTTTATTTTTTTGTTTGGAGGTTTTCATTTGTTTTTGACATTGTTTTTTTGTTTTCTTTTTGTAAGGATTGAATGTTTTAATATAATGTAGGCATAATCTCATTACTATGATATTTAGAGAGAAATCATGTCTTATATTTGTATATAATATTTGTAATGTGTAATGTAATATATCCCTAGCCAGCTGTCATTTTAAACTCGCAAAGCTGAGAAAGAAGTTTTTGTTTCAGGACAGTGAACGGGGGACTTTTTTTTTTTTAACTGAATCACTTTACATTCCATTCACTGCCTGCCTCCCGGGCACTCCCTCCAACCTCACCCCCTTTCCCTTCTCTGAGCAGATAGGGCCCCCCCCTACCCTGACACATAAAGTCTCTTCAAGGCCAGGCACTTCCTTTCTCACTGAGGCCAGACAAAGCAGCCCAGCTAGAACACATCCCACAGACAGGCAACAGCTTTAGGGATAGCTCCTGCTCCAGGTGTTAAAGATCCACATGAAGACCAAGCTGCACGCCTGCTACATATGTGTGGGAGGCCTAGGTCCAGCCCATGTATGTTCTTTGGTTGCTGATTCAGACTCTGAGAGCCCCAAGGGTCCAGGTTAGTTGACTCTATTGGGCTTCCTGTGGAGTTCCTATCGCCTTTGGCCTGCCATCCTTCCCCTATTCTTCCATAAGAGATCCCAAGCTCCATCCATTGTTTGACTGTGGGTCTCTGCATCTGTCCAAGTCAGCTGCTGTTTGTGCCTCTCAGAGAACAGCCATGCTAGGCTCCTGTCTGCAAGAATAACAGAGTATCATTAATAGTGTTAAGGATTGGTGCTTGCCCATGGGATGGTCTCAAGTTGGGCTGGTTATTGGTTTGCCATTCCCTCAGTCTCTGCTCATCCCCTGTGCCTATCTTTCTTGTAGACAGGATAAATTTTGGGTTGAAATTTTTGTGGGTAGGTGGTGTCTCTATTGCTCCACTGGGGTTCCCGCAAGGCTGCAGGAGGTGGCCTCTTCAGGTTCCATATCCCCAATGAGAGGGGGACTCTTTTTTTTTTTTTTTCCTTTGTATTGAGTCTTTGTGAATTTCACATCATGTACCCCAGTCGCTCTCATCTCTCGGTCCCTCCATATCCACCCTCTGCCTTGCAACCTCCCCTGAAAGGGGTGGGAGGTATCCTAAAGCAAATATTGTGAAAAGGAAAGGCATCCCTTTGGTAACTATTTATATTCTGGGTGAGTGGTCGGGGGTAGAATTTGGGATTTTCAAAATACTCATGGGTAGGTGATTAAAGGTTGTGAGTTCAGTTTCTTTCATGTGGGAAAATGAATGAGATTAAAAGACCACTATTCCTTTCAAGGATTAGCCCCAAAGCAGCACTTGTGAGTATAACACTGTATTGTTATATCAACTGTAATTTCTCCCCATTTTCTTCTACCTCTACTATATTCTTCCCTCTTAAAAAAAAAAATCCAGATATTTCAAATTCAAATTAATGTTGCTTTGATTGTTGTATACAAAATTACTATTCATTTAGAATTTTTACTTGTCTAACAAAGTTTTTCATTTCATATTGACATCTTTGGTAGATTTGACCTGAAAGAAATAGAAAATCAATTTAAAGTACAATGTTTATGTATTAAAATGACTGTCTAGCTATTCCTTTAATATGTGATTGTTTTATTCTGCAGCTCCCATTTTTGTTAAAACTATTATAGTTAACAGATCTAAAACAACAAATCTTCATTATTTAAATTGAATAAAAATGAAATTAGGATTTGTTTGTTTACTAGACTGATTTTCATAATTTATCATGGAATTTATTTAAGGGAATTTATTAAAGTTAAGACAAATACTCTAATCATAATGAACATTCATGTGTTATTCATGATTTAACATATATTTCACCAATATTGTAATAGAATCTGGTTTTATCATGTCCTTGTAATAAAATGGTATTGCCTGTTTTAAGATACTGGAACTTGGAGAAAGAGAGGCTCTAAAAACTGTAGTGTGAGAAACCTTTAGTAAAACTTTTCCTTGTTTGATTACAAGGCCTTCAAAAGTATCACTAACATTTACTTGCTCTGTACAAGACTTCGGGTGTGAGCAAGTAAATGAGAAGAGTGGATACATTTGCATTTCAAGGCCAAGTTGTTGAATTTTGAATATTTTTTAAATGTCTGTAATTTGTATCTTTTAAATTGGACTGTAAATTGTAGAGAGCTGTTTTATTTCATTTCTGCTTAGAAATGACTCTCATAGATATCTGAGATACTTAATTTCTGAAAGTCTTTAGATTTTGTTGTCTTTTTTTATTTCTAATTTTCAGTCTTTGGCAATTACCAAACCCATTCTATTAAAATGTAGAAATACTAAACTTACAAGTTAGCATTCTTGTGAAAACAGAAGAAAAAAACTCAAACAGCTTTAAGGGCAAGTGGAGTACCTATAGGTAAAGTTTCACTGTAGCATTATATTTAAGCTTCACTGACTGTAGAGGGAAATCATTGACTTTCCTCTAAAGAACAAAAGTACATTTACACTATTCCTCCTACAGCTCTGACATTTTCATCTTCATTGAAGCCCTTCCCCAGTTTCTGCTCAGCACCATTCTCTTTCCTTGTGAATTTGACCACTATTGATCCTACGGTTAAATAATTTGTTTTACCTGTTAGTGCAACATGTAGCATTCTAAATTACAGTCTCATCAGAGACTTGAAAGGCAATTTTTGCATTAGTGGGTTGGCTATTTCTTATATAAATCCAAATTGGTAATTACTGTTATAATAACCTTACTGATTTTTTCACCCTCTTAAATATTTCTATTTAATATTTTTAATGTAGACTTTACTTTTACTTTTTTAGACTGAATCAGGATATGGATCTGAGTCCAGCTTGCGTAGACATGGCTCAATGGTGTCACTGGTGTCTGGAGCAAGTGGCTATTCTGCTACATCCACATCTTCTTTCAAGGTTTGTGATCATAATGCTTTAAGGAAATGCCATATGAGTATAGTATTGGACATTGTAAGAGCACAACTTATGGTTTTTATTTTTATTTGTGTTTGTGTATATGTGTCTTTATGTCTGTGTGTGTGTGTTCGTGCACACACATGCATCTTCATACATGTCTGCATGCATATGCAGAGACCAATTGGTAGGAATCAGTCCTCTCCTTTCACCATTTGGGTCCCAGGAGTTAACCTCCAGTTGTCCAGCTTGGCAGTAAGCATTTTGATCCTCTGAGCCATCTGACCAGTCCTTGCTAGGTTTTTCTAGGTTTGTTTTTTAAAAGAACTTTTCTACAATGTAATTTATTTGAAGTTGTTATAAAATAAGGGATAAAATCATGGTGTACACAAATAGAAAATGAACACGTTAGATGTTATTACCTTCATTCATTAATGATGTAAGATATGACTTTACAGCTTGGTTCAAAGGAAAATCTGGAGAATATTAAAATGATTTGCTGATGTAAAACTGACCATCATCCACAGATGATCATTAATAATCAATGTTCAGTGGCAGAGCACTTGGCTAATTTGCAAATGTCCTGGGGTTAGCCACCGCACTGCAAAAGTAATCAATGCTTCTGCACATATCAAAGCTTATTTGCATCTCTTGAGACAAAAGTCACATAACACTATTTGATTTCCTATTCAAAGACTTGTCAGATAATTCATATACAATGACAAGGAAAAACTTAGGTGGTCTAACTTCATCTTCCCCTCAGGGTTTCCCTGACAACACTCATCAATACTACTAAATTACATCCAGCAATAATGAATTTGTCCATTTCAAAGTCTGTCTATGTCTCTTCACAGTGTTTTAGAAGATTATCAGGCAGTATTGCTTTCCTATTATCTATGGGTTTGTCAGTTTCAAAGCCCTCTTCAAACCTGTTCCTAGGAGTAGTACCTTGAACTTTATAGCTCTAATTACCCCATTCCCTCCATGCATGGGTGTCAGCCTAAAAGGTGACCAGATATCATAGGGCCAGCAGCCCAGATTTGTTTTACTTTACTCACACACCCTCTCTTTGTGTTTTGCAGAAAGGCCACAGTTTACGTGAGAAATTGGCTGAAATGGAAACCTTCAGAGACATCCTGTGTCGGCAGGTTGATACTCTCCAGAAGTACTTTGATGTCTGTGCTGATGCTGTCTCCAAGGATGAACTTCAAAGGGATAAAGGTTAATTCAGCTATTACCACTATTTTTCACTTGGAGAATGAGTAGATTTAAAGCCTCTAAATCTTAATGAGTGATGTCTTTAAGTAATAAAGGTAATTATAAGTCACTTTTGTCAGAAACTACTAGTATAACCGATTTCAGTGTCCCTGTGACTCGAATACTTTAGTAACATACTAGTTCATTTCTGATTATCCTTACCAAGTGCCATTTAAATAGTACTCTATTGTTGCAGTAGTATCTTGGTAATATTGAGCACCTCACATTATTTCTAAATAATTTACCCCATGAGGTCTGTTAGAAGATCGTCCAGATGTCAAATCAGACATGCGATTAATTTCTCATACTCATTCTCGTTTCTCTTTCCATTTCTCTCTTTAATTTAGCTCTTTTGCTATCTCTCCCTTCCCCCTTCCTCTTTATGCCTTTTTTCCATAGAAAAAGTAAAAAAAGAGAAAGAAAGAAAGAAAGAAAGAAAGAAGTTACATATTTTAAAAAATGTAACTTAATAGATTCTTACTTTAAATGAAAAATTTGTTATCTTCCATTAGCTTTTTTTTTTTTTCCTTTTTTTTCAAACTGGGTTTCTCTGTGTAGCCCTGGCTGTCCTGGAACTCACTCTGTAGACCAGGCTGGACTCGAACCCACAAAGATCATCTGCCTCTGCCTCTGAGTGCTGAGATGTAAGGCATGCACCACCACCACCCAGCTCTTCTCTCTCTCTCTCTTTTTTTGTTTTTCGAGACAGGGTTTCTCTGTATAGCCCTGGCTGTCCTGGAACTCACTTTGTAGACCAGGCTNGCCTCGAACTCAGAAATCCACCTACCTCTGCCTCCCGAGTGCTGGGATTAAAGGCATGCGCCACCACACCCGGCTCACCCAGCTCTTAATTAGCTTTTAATTTGAGGCTTAAAGTTATTTCCCCTCTGTTAGTGCTGAAGATATTGTTGAAGTCAACACATGTTCAGCTGTTCTCTTAATCCCATCAAGGTGAGAATGAGCTCTCAGTATTAGCAGCTAGCACTGCACCCACCCCTAGTGTAAGTGCATTGCAGGGCATGGCTGCGTTTCTTGGCCTTATGAAATATGTTTGACTTCAATTTTTTTTGTCTTTTTTTGTGTTTTGTTTCCTTTTTCTCCTTCTGTATTAACATTTTATAATTTATTTTTTTCTCCTTTGTTCATCTTGTAGCTATAACTCTGTTTCTTTAATGGCGAATTTAGGCTTATGGTTTACATATGTAACTTACCCCAAGTCTACCTTCAAAGTAATACTATAATAGCACTTCATGTACGATAGTCAAAGCTGCTAGTAGTGTATTTCCTTTTTGCTCCACTACTGAGGCAAGACTGTTCTGAATTTCTAGCCAGCTCCCTGTGAGGTTTCTCATTCTGCACTGTAGGAATAAAGTAACTTTCCTTACCCTCCCATGTAAGAACTGGGTACCACTCCCTGGAATCTTTCAGAAGGATTGTCCCTGCTATTAGTACTACCATTTCTCTTTTAAGTACTAAAAACACCTGCTGGATTATGGTGGTTTCCATGTAGTCCTGTCCTTGCTATTTATCTCCCTGTGGAAACCATTGTGCGTTGTCTCAGCTGCAACTCATCTCAGGAGTCTCCCAGGTTTCCTGTCTTTAATGCACAGGCAACTGGAGAAGTCATAGAGCTCATATCATTTGTTTCCAGCTCTTGAGGATCACTCTTTTTTACTGTTATCTAGTATCCAGTGTCCATTGTCTTGTAGATTCTGCCCATGTTTTAGAATAGAATTTATGATAAAGAATAAATTCAGTCCCTGTTATTCACCTAGCCAGGAGCAGAAATTTTGTCCATTAGCTACAGCCCCACCCCCTCTTTATATTTTAAATAGCTCACTGAGGGAACCTGTCTCAAAAGATTCTACAGAGAGTGATTGACCTTCTCAAGCACACAGGCTCAGAAATAGAGTCTTGTTTAGCATGAGTGAGGCATCAGGTTCAATTCCTATGCCTGAAAAAATGGGGGGGGGGGCGGCAATAACAACAACTTGAACGCTGTTTAATTTGTTCCTATGTAAAATGAATAATGGACTAAATTTATCCATTACCATAAATCTTTAAAAGTGGACAAAATCTATGAGACACTGGACGCTACTTCTCAGACAACAGTAGAAGACAACACACTCACATAAGTGCATGCACACAGACTCTATCACTGAATAGTTCTATCAAGTGCCTAGAAGATCATATTCCAAAGGAGACGAAAGATTGCTCTTAGCAACAACAACTCTTGTTTCCATCAGTTTCATATATAATTAGGTTTTAAAAACAAAAGGTTGAAAATCCCTATTTGGTTCTGGTAAATGATTAGGTAGAGGATATTAAACCTAAGAAACATTGGAATTTAGTTTAAAAATTCAATTTCCTATAAGTGACTTTCCATAATTTTGAAAAGTCACTAAGCAAGTATACAAGGTGAGATTAATCTTTCAAAAATAATTACTTGCAGGTGATTGTAAAGTTAATTAGAGTGGTTAAAGACTAAAGACAGGGAAAAGCCTGAAGTGAATCATTCTAGTAATCTGAGAGTCAGTGATGAGCCTCTGAATCAAGCATGAAGAACAGAGAGAACTCAGTTAAAGGGAATGTCGTCATGATTCATTCTTCTATTGTCTTATACTATTTACCATGAAGTTTTTTGGGTACTTGATATTATCTGTTACAATTTTGTAGTGTGTGTGTGTGTGTGTGTGTGTGTGTGTGTGAACTATGCAAAACTATTAAGCCAAAATGGCTTAAGTAAGTTTTATTTTCTCCCAGTTGTAAAAGCAGTGTTGGCAGTATTGACTTCTCCCAAAGGTGGGGAGTTAACGTCCTTTTCCAGGACTGTCGCTGGCATATAAGCTCTGTCTTCTTGTAGCATCATGTCTGCACTTGTATTTCCAGATATGCTCCTATAATGACAAAGTCAGATTAGGCTCCTCCTGATGACTTCATAGTTACTTAATTGCCCTGTACCGTCACATTCTGAGGTAGTGGCAACACGGATTTCAACATAGAAATTGGAGTAGTTGGAGAGAAATATTTACTTCATTGGTATCTTAGAATATTCAGATATTGAGAAATTGCTCACTGATTATTCAAATCATATAGAAGATCTTAAGAAAAAAATAATTTATCATGCTGTCTCAATATATCAGAAACAAATAGACACATGTTTTTGACCTTTCAGGATGCTGTCATCTAAATTCACAAGCCATATTACTTCTAATTCATCTCATTTCATTGATAGCTGGCTGTCACTGCTTAGAGATGGTGGGACCTGGGAGAATTGTGCTAATAAATGATGTGGACTATACAGTCTCATGCAACAGTCAGCTTTATTCAGAGCATCAGACAGTTTATACTCTGAGGGTTAAGAGTGGTCACATGAGTAAGGTTTTCATGAGTTCAAGCTGTATAATCACAAGAAAAAGCCACACAGGTGGCAAAAACGTATTTTTCCATGGAAGCATATAAAGGATAGTTTAAACATTTAATTGAATAACATCAGCAAGCAATATTGAATAACCTGGAGTAAACTCTCTCCTATCTGCTATACCTGGAGGAGCATGAAACCACATTCCAAGAACAATTCCATGTTTTAAAGAAACTGAGGTCACAAGAGTAATTGTTTTCTTGGAATGTCCTCACAAGCACTCAGGATTGTTCTCACACAACTGCATCCCTGGACATTGCCCTAACACTGGCCATTGGCAATCACAAGCTTTATTACACTCTTAATTGCTAATATTGTCTCAGATCATAGACCCAACATATATGTCTATATGTGTGCATATTTGTGTATTTAGGTTATAGAATAGCTACAGAGATGTAGAATACCTCTGTACTCAAAGGTGCCTTACTAAAGGTAAAGGTAACACAAATAGAAAGAAAGTCACTGTAAGTAGTTAGATCATTTACTGAGGAGGAACCCAGTTGAAGAACCACTGGGAGGCCCTCAGAGCTAGGCTATAGGGCCAAGTTGTAGAGTTGCAGTGTTTGTGTAGCTGCAGGATTGAGTTAAGGGACCAGTTCCAGGTGGCTAGGTCTGGACAAAGACTAAGACTTTGTAGGCTCCTGTCAGTTATTGGAGAAATGAAGCTAGGCAGAAGTCTTCAAGACACCTTGTCATTGCCTGTCTTTCTGCACCTTAGCTCATTCTGCAGGGAGGAAGAAGCTGCCCAGCTCATGGTATTAGCTTTTTAATGGGGTCCAGAGGAAGTTGCACCTTTCGTTGATAAGTTCATGGGCCTGGTTTTTCTGTGTGTTCCCATCTGATCCCAGTCTCCTTTTGATGTGTTTGTGTGTAGTACTGTTTTACTTGTCAGTATAAGGTTTTATCTTTCTGTTTCTCATTGTTGTGTGGGACAGGTGATATCTGCATACATAGTTGAGATGCAGAGTCATGCTGCATTTGCTCTCAAAATGGAGCCAATTGCTGCTTTGCAAAATGCAGTCATCCAGGTAAAGGGACTGCCTGAAAATCGCTGTGGCATGCAGTCTGGAATAGCTTTAAGGGGCACATCCTAGTCTATATGATACCATGTATCCTAGTCTATATGATACCGTGTATCCTAGTCTATATGATACCGTGTATCCTAGTCTTACTGAAACAGAACATTGGGTGGAACAGAGGGAGAATTTAAAATTATATTTTTTATCAGATGAGTCTGGATGACATTTTTAGTAGAAATAGAGCGTAGTTTTTAGTAAACAAGCCTTCTGAAGGCCATAGGGGAAAACATACAGAGGCCATTTAAATTTTTCAAGAGAAACCATCTTTCAAATCATGAGACTAGATAAAATCTAGAGTAAATATAATGAAATATCTGTTGTTGTAGGAAATCCTAGCTAGAGAAGTAGATAATAAACTTAATTTTCATTAATAAGATTTTTTTAAAATACAGGGAGATGTGAAACCATCCTGGTAAATGAAGTAAAGATCTTAAAAGGTACTTTCAGGTACCTTCCAGTCATCCTTATAACATTTGCCAGAGAACTAATACAAGAATGGTTTCATAATGACTTCAATGGCTAGCATAAATCACTGTTCTCTGAGAGCAAATATGCAAGGTAAATTAATGTGATAAAAAGTTACAGATTTCATTTATTTGGTAGTATATATATTTGTCTAAAGCCAACATAAAATCTAAATTTTTTTCTCCTATTAATGCTTTCTGTGAAGAGCATTATTGTAAGTGTGTCATTAATGGGTTTCTTAACAAATTATCAACAAGGTGATAAAAATTAGTAAAATCTGAGAGCATATTTAATTTTGGTACAAAAGTATATTGAATACTTAGAAGGATAAAAGGAAAAGTTAGATAATATCATTCAGCTGCATAGAAATCAGTACACAATGTTATACAAAGTAGCAGCTTGCGATTTGAAAATGTAGCAAAATTTTTATGGGCAAATAAGGTATTTTTCTTACCCTTGGTCAAGAAAGATTAAAACAATCTCTCTGAAATGTAGAACCTGCAGTAAAGAAAGACAGACGATTTGTAAGATAATAATAGTGTAGAAAGATATTCTATTCCTTCTGTAGAAAAGCCCTCAAAATATAAATCAGGGTCCCATAGTGTGGGTCATATCGCTGTGAAGAGACACCATGACCATGACAACTCTCATAAAGGAAAACATTTCTGCAAATACAGAAATAGTCGATTCAAGAATTTCCAGAGGCTAGAGAAAGTATCTCTCATTTTTACAGTTGTCAGTTTTTTATTTTGGTTTTATCTGCATATGTAAGAAGGTATATGGGCACACGTGTCCCATAGTGCCTGTGTTGAGGGAGTTATCTACTTTCATCATATGGGTTCGTAGGATTGAACTCTTGTAGTCAGGCCTGGCGGTAAGTGCTTTTACTTTGCTAGACCATTCTAGGACTAGTAGAGAGTCATAAAATGACCCTACTAAAAGTAGAAAGAGATAAGACTTAATAGTAACCATCAATTCCACAAATGACAATATATTTTTAAAGTAATATATTTAATAACATTCAATAACATAGTTACAAAGTGTATCTTGAGAACCAATGAAAACACAGAAGATGGATAAGAGCTTATACTTGGTTGAATGTAAGAATAAGCCAGTTCTTTTTATAATATCTTTAAATATTTTTTATTTAGTCGTAGAAGATGATGAAGATGACTTCCCTACAACTCGTTCTGATGGTGACTTTTTGCACAATACCAATGGCAATAAGGAAAAATGTAAGTAATAACTTTTCTCCCTCTATTGAATGAAGTATACTTTGTAAAGTTGCTATATGTCAAAAAATAATTTCTAACTAATTTTCAAAAGCAATGGAATTCCTGAAATTTGAAGTTAAAATATCTTTGAAGAAAAGTTATAAAAGGTAAAATACATATTCTGGTATCATGTTAATAATGACTTGCTGACTAGCTAAGGCAGGTTCTAAATGCCAAATATTAATCTCATTTCATGAGTATTGGCAAAGTTGTTAGCACTAGAAGAGTTTTATTCTTAGCTAGAAAGTACCATTGGGGATTTGATTTCAGTGTTTCATTTGAGTGTAATTTCTCTGTGTTTAGTTTACTCTTCTACACTTGATAAATTGGTGTTGTAAGTATTTGATGAGTTATTAAAGGAAACTTCTTGAAGAATCACAATTTTTTTTATTAATATAAACTATAAATTATATACTCTTCTTAACACCTACCAAAAAAATCTAAAGTGGATTCCTACTTTTTTAAGATGAATGAAAGTTTTGTGAAATTTTAAGTATTTATTTTTGCTGAAATTATAAAAGGATATAAAGTAAAAGTCTAGCAGGAACATTTCATTGTTTTTTTGAGCTGTTTTATACATGTAATCTTCTGTTTCATACTAGAGTATCCCATTATTGATGCTAAAATTAACTGCTTTTATCTCCCCATATTTCCCTTCTTTCTTTCTTATTTCTTACTTCATTTTAACTCCTTTCTTCCTTACAGTGTACTTCCCCATCCTTGTGCAAAATTCTAACTTAATATTAAAACTTACTATAAAAGTTGTCTTTGTAATTTCAAACTAGAATCTTGAAGCCTATAAAGTCATCCAGTATCTTTATAGTATTAAAGGACTCTTTGGGATGTTTCTTTGGGTTATTTAATGTCACAGTGAATAATATGATGTAATAGAAAAGGTAATTTATTTGAAGTTTAAAAAAAAATCATTAAAATTAAAACAGCCTAATCATTCCTCCCACGTATACTCAGCCATGCCGCTTACTTTCCCAAAAGAGAGTAGATTCTTTTCTTTAGAATTAAAGTGGAGGTTTCGAGATTCATGAATACTGGGCATGGCAAAAGGTAACTGTATCGTGCTATCAAGAAAGTAATTAATGGAGCTGGTAAGATGGCTCCTGTCTCAGTTGGGTTTCCATTGCAGCCGTGAAACACCATGACATAAAAGGAAGTTTGGAGAGGAGAGGGCTTATTTGGCCAACACTTACACTGTGCATCATCAGGAAGTCAGGAAAGGAACTCAAACAGGGATGGCAGGATCTGATGCAGAAGCTATGGAGGGGTGCTGCTGACCGGCTTGCTTAGCCTTTTTTGTTGTTGTTTGTTTGTTTTTTATAGAATCCAGGACCTCAATCTGAGGATGGTCCCAATAGATTGAGTACTCCCTAATCACTAATTTAAAAAATGCCTTAGAGGCCTGCCTGTAGATCTGTTTTCTTAATTGAGATTTCTGCCTCTCAGTGATTTTAGCTTATATCATAAAACTATCCAGCAAGGCTCCTTTAGTAAAGCCCTTGCTCCATAAGCATGGGGACCTGCTTGATCCTCAGCACCCAGCTAAAAGCAAGTCACAGCAGTTTGTACCTGTGATCCTAGCGGGGGGTTGGGGGTGGAGTAGACATCCCTGTGCATGTTGGTCACATGGTCATGTGTGCTCTAGGTTCAGTGGCCTTACCCCCAAAAATAAGGTAAGAAACGACTGAGGAAGACAGTCAGCATTGAACTCTGGCCTCCATGTGCACCCAAATGCACACATATTACACACACAAACTTTTATACACACAGAAAAAATGAATTAAGTAGAATTATATGTAGTTTTTGTTGAGCTCTGACTGTCACTCTCCAAGAACCCTGATACCATAGTTTACATACTGGAAGTGCAGCCTCATCCCTTCCTTGTAGCCTTTCCCAGAACACCCATCTAACAGAACTTTCTGACATAAAATCAAAAGACAACTCTGGTAGAACTGAATAGCCAGGCTGGAGAGATGGCTCAGCCATTAAGAGCACTGACTGCTCTTTCAGAGGTCCTGAGTTCAATTCCCAGCAACCACATGGTAGCTAACAACCATCTGTAATGAAATCCGATGCCTTCTTCTGGTGTTTGTAAAGACAGCAACAGTATACTTACATAAAATAAATAAATAAATCTTAAGGAAAAAAAAACCTGAATAGTCATAGAGAAAGCACTCTATGAGTAGAGCTGTGGGGATACTACCAG
Organism: Mus pahari; assembly: GCF_900095145.1. NCBI lineage: Eukaryota > Metazoa > Chordata > Mammalia > Rodentia > Muridae > Mus > Mus pahari. The sequence continues at coordinate 27,714,289 of NC_034600.1, forward strand.
CAGAAAGCTCCAGCAGATCACTCTTTTTTTTTTTTTTTTTAATTATTTATTCATTTAATGTATGAGTGCACCGTTGCTGTCTTCAGACACGCCAGAAGAGGGCATCAGATCCAATTTCAGGTGGTTGTGAGCCACCATGTGGTTGCTGGGAATTGAACTCAGGACCTCTGGAAGAGCAGTCAGTGCCCTTAACCGCTGAGCCATCTCTCCAGCCCCCCAGCAGATCACTCTTGAAGCCCACCAGCTAAGATAGTATGATCTATACAAAGAAACTTTTAGGTGTATAGCTCAGGACAGAGCACTTATCTTTGTCTAGTATGCAAAGACCCTAGATTTAAGCACCAAATTGCAAAAAGAAACATTTTTAAAAATTTGTATTCCAAATGTTGCCCTCCCCTTCCTGGTCCCCCCTGCTAGAGTTTTTCACCCCATCTCCCCTCCCCTTTGCCTCTGAGGGGGTGCTCCCTCCCTACCTCAACCTCCCTCCCCAATCCCCCTTCCCTAGGGCTTCAAGTCTTAACAGGGTTAGGTACATCTTCTCCTGCTGAAGACAGACAAGGCAGGCTTCTGCTATATATGTGCCAGGGGCCATGAACCAGCCCATGTATGCTCTTTGGTTGGTGACTTAGTCTCTGAGAGCTCCTAGGGATCCAGGTTAATTGATACTGTTGGTCTTCCTATGGGGTTGCCATCCCCTTCAATTCCTTAAGTCCTTCCCCTAACTTTTCAATAGGGATCACCAACCTCAGTTCAATTGTAGGCAGTCAGCTGCTGGTAGAGCCTCTCAGAGAACAGCCATGCTAGGGTCCTCTCTCCAAGCACATGGCATCAGTAATAGTGTCAGGGTTTGGTGCCCACCCATGGGATAGATCCCAAGTTGGGCCAGTCACTGGATAGCCTTCTGTCTCTGCTCCATTTTTGTTTCTGCATTTCTTTTAGACAGGAATAATTCTGGGTCAAAAATTTGAAGGTAGGTTGGTGTCGTTTTCAGAGTTCCCCGTACAGGCCACCAGTTGCCGTTTTCAGAGTTCCCTGTATGGGCCACCAGATGTCGGGCGCCCCACACTCCGTCCTGCAAAGGTGGGGCAAAGATGACACGTGGAGGCACGGACTGGGTTTGAGCAGCTTCTGCAGCTTCCCGCTGCAGCTTCCTTTATTCTCTTTCAGCTTCTGCCTCAGCTCTATTCTCTCCCCCTTATTCTCCTTTATTCTGGGGGATCATACAATTTATCCCCCTCCACCCTCTGCACTCATCTCTCATCACTCTTCATCATCCAATCAGCATTCAGCATGCTCTGTACAAGAGCCATGCACGCAGACAGGGTGGGTGTTGATAGGCCAGTGATTTAATATCATGCTGTATGAAGCTATGCGTCAGGTGGGCAGCACATGATCATTCAGGTGCGCATAATCAGGTTTTTTGGAAACAAGCAAGGAATCATGGGGTTTGATAATGAGCCAGGGCGCTGTCTTGGCTGCCGCTTCCCACATCTCCCCCTTTCTGTTTAATCAAAATGTTGGGGGGGTGGCTGTAAAAAGAGGGTCGGTAAAGCACCCGTTTTAGGCCATAAGGCTTGCATCCATGTCCAGCACCCAGTTACTAGGCCTTTTTTAGGTCCTAGGTGGGCAAGGGCTCTGTCTTAGGCTATGCGAGGGGTGTCCCGCAATAATCCCGTCATTGAATCACCTTGCAGCCCAAAAAGGGGTGTGCATCTGGCTCATGGCACCTCAATATTCCCGTCATGGGTGACTTCACAGCTTATGGCCCTCAGCCACTATTAGGAGCCAAAGATGGGGAGAATTACCTGACTCTATAGCCGCCACAGCTTGAATCAACAACCGTTTATCGGCCTGCACCCATCTGTGCATGCGTATCATCCACCACAGCATACCATCACATACAGCACACAGCAAAAATCCCCAGAAGGCCATCCCTCCCCAATCCTTGAGGAAGCTGAAGGTCCCCTGGATCATCTTCAACCACTACTGAGCAGTGGCAATCTCTACATGGGTGTTATTCACTGCAACAATGGATGCCCATAATTCTTTTAACTTGTTATCGAAATCATGATTCCAATTTCCTAATAACATGGATCCAAATTTGTGGGACAAATGAGCTGCGCAAGAAAAATTCTGATACTGCACAAAGGTTACACAAATTCCTGACATACGGGTTACACTTGACACAAAGACTAATTGCTCTAGAATGTCTGTCTGCTCTTGGAGCAAATCCACTCTCTGATATACTAATAAGATTCCAGTTTTCAGCTGAGAGTAAATCTGGGATAAGCACTAGCATCCACTGACTGTAACTCCACAGCTTGTGCAGATGGGAAGGGAACAGGTGGATATCGTTGCCCTTGCTGATCTTGAAACACTGGGAAGGCACCAACTTCTCAAGGCCAATTTTGCCATACCGAAACATGGTGGCTGCGCTTTCCTTCACTTCCTCTTTCCCCTTTATAGGGAGGAGGTATGGGCAAGGGAGGTGCCGAGGGTTCAGGCGGCCTTCCTCGCCTGAAACTCAGATATCATGCTAGTCATTTCATCTCTACTGTCAAATGATTCATCTGAACTTCCCTCCTCACTCTCTTGTTCTTTAGCCTCTTTTCTTTTTTGCTGACTTCTCGTTTGCCTTTTTCGGCCACATGAGCCTTTACGACATCGTGGACATTATTTTGGACGTCTCGTGGGAGCTACAGTAGTTGGCCGCGGGCAATTGGGACAATCTCTTTTAAAATGCCCAACCTGGCCACAGGAAAACTTTTTTAACATGGAAACATACTTTCCACTTTTGTCCGCCAGGCAAGACTTAACTAAATTCAAAATTACTAACAGCTACACCAACACCGCTCTTACTTTCATTTTTGAAGCAATCTTCTCCTGCTGTCTTGACTTTTAACTTCGTCCCTATACTGGGAACTTTGACTACGTCCCATAACCCCGGGAGCTTAACTTGTCCCTATACCGGGAACTTTAACTCCGACCCATAACCCTGGGAGCTTGACTTGTCCCTGTACTGGGAACTTTAACTCTGTCCCATTACCCCGGGAGCTTAACTTGTCCCTATACCGAGAACTTCCTCCTAGTGCTAGATTACTTCTCTCTACCACGGAACTCACCCGTAACTCTTGCTTCTTAATTCAGCTGCTCTTTTCAGAGTTCCCCATATGGGCCACCAGTTGTCGTTTTCAGAGTTCTCCGTATGGGCCACCAGATGTCAGGCACCCCATACTCCCTCCCGCAAAGGTGGGGCAAAGCCGACACATGGAGGCACGGACTGGGTTTAAGCAGCTTCTGCAGCTTCCCGCTGCAGCTTCCTTTATTCTCTTTCAGCTTCTGCCTCAGCTCTATTCTCTCCCCCTTATTCTCCTTTATTCTGGGGGATCGTACAATTTATCCCCCTCCACCCTCTGCACTCATCTCTCATCACTCTTCATCATCCAATCAGCATTCAGCACACTTTGTACATGAGCCATGCATACAGACAGGGTGGGTGTTGATAGGCCAGTGACTCATTATCATGCTGTATGATGCTATGAGTCAAGCGGGCAGCGAATGATCATTCAGGTGCGCATAATCAGGTTTTTGGTAAACAAGCAGGGAATCACAGGGCTTGGCAATGAGCCAGGGTGCCGTCTTGGTTGCCGCTTCCCACAGGTTGGCAACCCCATCCCTCCACTGGGAGCCCTGTCTATCAACTAGAGGTCATCTCTTCAGATTCCATCTCCTTACTGTTGGACATTTTGGCTAAGGTCATCCCCATTGAGTCATGGGAGCCTCTCACATTCCAGGTTTCTGTGACTTTATAGAGGTCCCACCCCACACATACACACACACACACACACACACACACACACACACACACACAGACCCTGCCCTCTACCTCCTGCAGCTGCATATTCCCATTCATTCTCCTGGCCCTCTGGGCTTCTCCCTTGTCTCCCCCCCCCAATACCTGATCCTGCTCCCCTTTCCCCTTCCCCACACAAATCACTTCCTCCCTCTGCCTCCCCTATGTTGTTGCCCCTTCTCAGTGGGATTGAAGCATCCTCATTTGGGCATTCCTTCTTGAGTATTCTGTACTTTTTATCTAATATCCGCTTATCAGTTAGTACATACCATGCATGTCCTCTTGGATCTGGGTTTCCTCAGCATATTTTCTCGTTCCATTCATTTGCTTACAAAATTCATGATGTCCTTGTTTTTAGTCGCTGAATAGTATTCCACTATGTACACGAGCCACTACCAGAGAACTTCTACAGCTGATAAACAACTCCAGCAAAGTGGCTGGCTATAAAATTACCTCAAACAAATCAGTAGCCTTTATACAAATGATAAAAAGGCTAAGAAAGAAGTTAGGAAACAACACCCTTCACAGTAGCCACAAATAATATACAATGAAACTAGCCAAGCAAATGAAAGATCTGTATGACAAGAACTTCAGGTCCCTGAAGAAAGAAATCAAAGAGACCTCAGAAGATGGAAAGATCTCCATGCTTATGGATTAACAGTAAAAATGGCCATCCTACCAAAAGCAATCTACATACTCAATACAATCCCCATCAAAATGCCAACACAATTCATCACAAACATGGAAAGAGCAATTCTCAATTTCATATGGAAAAACAAAAAACACAGGATAGCAAAAACAATTCTCAACAATAAAAGAACTTTTGGGAAAATCACCATCCCTGACCTCAAGCTGTACTACAGAGCAATAGTGATAAAAACCACATGATAGTGGTACAGGACAGGCAAGTAGATCAATGGAATAGAGTTTAAGACCCAGAAATAAACCCACACACCTGTGGACACTTGATCTTTGACAAAGCCAAAACCATTGGGGGGTGGGGAGGGAGTATCTTCAACAAATGGTGCTGGTCTAATTGGTGATCTACATGTAGAAGAATCCAAATTGATCCTTTTTTTTTTTTTAATCTCCTTGTACAAAGCTCAAGCCCAAGTGGATCAAGGACCTTAACATAAAACCAGATACACTGAATCTAATAGAACATAGAGTGGGAAAGAGCCTTGAACACATTGGCACAGGGGAAATTTTCCTGAACAGAACACCAGTGGCTCAGACTCTAAGGTCAACAATTGATAAATGGGACCTCATGAGACTGTAAAACTTATGTAAGGCAAAGGACACTGTCAATAGGACAGAACAACAACCTACAGATTGGGAAAAGATCTTTACTAACTCTACATCTAATAGAGGGCTAAAATCCAAAATATACAAAGAACTCAGAAAGTTAGACTTCTAAAAACAAAATAACCAAATTAAAAAATGGGGTACAGAGCCAAACAGAGAATTCTCAACTGAGGACTCTAATGCTGAGAAGCACATAAAGAAATGTTTAATATCCTTAGTCATCAGGGAAATGAAAATCAAAATGACCCTGACATTCCACCATACACCAATCAGGTGACTAAGATCAAAAACTAAAGTGACAGCTAGCACATGCTGGTAAGGATGAGGAGAAAGAGGAATATTACTCCATTGCTGATGGGATTGCAAACTGTTACAACCACTTTCGAAATCAATCTGGCAGTTTCTCAGAAAATTGGAAATAGTTCTACCTGAAAACCCAGCTATATGACTCCTGGGCATATACCCAAAAGACACTCTACCATACCACAAGAACATGTGCTCCACTATGTTCATAGCAGCCTTATTCACAATAGCCAGAAGCTGGAAACAGCTCAGATATCCCTCAACCGAGGAATGAATACAAAGAAACATTTTTTTTTAAGATTTATTTATTTATTATATGTAAGTACACTGTAGTTGTCTTCAGACACTCCAGAAGAGGGCATCAGATCTTGTTATGGATGGTTGTGAGCCACCATGTGGTTGCTGGGATTTGAACTCCGGACCTTCGGAAGAGCAGTTGGGTGCTCTTACCCACTGAGCCATCTCACCAGCCCAAAGAAACATTTTTAAAGCAAATATAACCAATAACTTATAACAAATCCATTAAGAACTATTAGAACTCTAAGCGATCAAGCAAGTTTGTAAAGTGTAAAGCCAGTATATAAAATTATCAGTTATATTTGTATTTGATATGAACAATCTGAAAGTCGTGAGTGTGTATGTGTGTGTGTGCACAAATGCTCATGTGTTCATGTTGGGTGTGTGTGTGTGTTCAGGTATATGAGCAGACCTCCCTAAAGCCAGAAGTGGGTGTTAGATCAAATGGATTTAGACTTACAGGTGATTGTGGGTAGTAAGAACTGAATGAACTCTGAGCCTCTGGAAGAACAGGAAGTTCTCTTAACTATCAAGCCATTTTTCCAGCTCTATTTCTTACTTTTGAGACAAAGTCTTACTGTATAGCCTTGTAAGATAGCCCAGACTAGCCTTGTATTCAGTGATGCCACCATTTTAGCCTCCTGAAGGTTAGAATTCTAGGCATAAGCTACTATGCCCAGCACTCAGGTATATTTTAAAAATGAATCAAGTAGAACTTTGTCACAGCACTGCTTTTATGTTTGTTCTGTGAAATGTCTGAGAACTATATTGCCGAAGCAGAAAATAGGTCAGTAATTGCTCAGATTCAAGGATTTGGGGAAGATGTAGAGCAGTTTCTAGTGACTTGAGAGCTGTAGGAAAATTTGACTGTGCTGCTGCTGTTTATACAACTCTGAATATACTAAAAATCTTAATTTTATGAGTGAATTTCTTGGTATGGGATGTTTATCTTTATAAAGCCATATTTTTGTTTTGTTTTAAAAAAACAACTAAATATGACTATAGATAAAGCTTGGTGGCAGAGAACTTGCCTTGCAAAGCTACAAAGTAATATGCAGCCAAAATAAATGAATAGGATTATATTTTCCAGTATTTAAGTGAATTCCTGCACTCTTTTGCTTGGGCTTTGTAATTTACAATTCCTAGTTAATATGTATGTGTGTCAGGAGTTAATTTCTTCTCATTGCTGAGTGATATTTTTTGGTATGAATACACTACAGTTTGTGTATCCTTTGATGAACAATCGAGGAGGTTTAAGTTTGTGGTATTAGAAATAAAGTTATATAAACATTCATATACAGACCTTCTTATGGGCAGGTGTCTGTTTCATTTCTCTTGAGTTTAAATGTCTGCATTTTTGTAGGAATTATATAGTAGATGGATTTTTAACTTTTAAAGATGTGCAAGTTCCCTCTTATGGTGTTAATTTTGCATTTCTTTAAGATCTAAGCATCTTCTATGCTTGCTGTCTCTTCTTTGTTGAAATGTACTCACATCTTTTGTTCTTCACCCTTGGTTTTTTCCCAGTGTTGAGGCTTCAGACCCATAGCTGTGTTCCTGGAGCTGCGTTCCTTACTAGCTCCCAGTTCTTGTGGGCTATTTGGTGCTTAATTGCTTATTTACTTAATCTATAGTAATTTTAGTTTACTTGGTATGTTAAAGATATAGGTCCATGATCAATATAGGCCATTCAATTCACCCTATTTGTGGCTTATCTTCTTAACAATGTTTTCAAGTTTGAAATTTTGATAAAATACTTTATAATTCTGTCCTTTTCAGACTGCACCCTTACTGTCATGACTACATGCAAGTCTCTTAAGTCACAGTGCCATTATTTTTCTTGTAAATGCTCTATCAGGATGATTACATATTAGCTATAGAATAAGATATGTTCTTGTTTCTATCTTAGGATTCTATTTAAGATCTCTCCTTTAATCCATTTGCTAACCATGAATTAGAATTGTAAACATGATCTACGATTTTGAAGTTCATGCTGCTTTTTAAAATTCTACAGTTCATTTTGTTACAGTTTTAAAATTCTAGACTTTTTAAATTAAAATGTAAAGTATCTAGCTTTGACCTGTGAGAGTGTTGTGAGCATTGTTCCTCCTCCCACTTGACTTACTAGGTGCAGCTCAGCAAGAAGTCAGGAAATAGACTCTAGAAACTGGGTTGTGAGTGTATATTGCCTCAAAGCTTTGCTCACAGCGTAATAGGGTCCGTAATAGGGCCCACAGAAGGAACGGTACTGTGCTCTGATTGCTAGCTTTATAAATGCTTGCTAATCTTAAGTATAGTGAAAACTCTTCATTTCAGTGATTTTCTGTGTTAATTTTCTTTTCAGTATTTCCACATGTAACACCAAGAGGAATTAATGGCATAGACTTCAAAGGGGAAGCAATAACGTTTAAAGCAACTACTGCTGGAATCCTTGCTACACTTTCTCATTGTATTGAACTGATGGTAAAACGGGAAGAGAGCTGGCAAAAAAGACACGACAGGGTAAGACTGTTGCCTTCATTTTTAAAATAAGCATTTTAAGCTTCATGTGTTCATTGAACATTAAAACTAAGCTAATTTCAAAGGGGAAGGACATCTGGCTGGATAGAAATATCAGGTGGTTCACATTTGCCACTTGATCAGAATCTTCAACTCAGTATTGACCAGTGATGTACTCAGTTGTTATACAGCATGCCTTTTCGATTATTTTTAATATAAAATTCTTCAAATATTACAATTGTTTGGTATACAAGTAATGTAACATTTGGCATTAGTGTCTTTTAGTGTATAAAATCTGAGTCTGTTTGTAAGTTATATGAGCTGACCTTTATAAAGTCTGTTACCTGTCACATCATGGCCATTAAGTTTTCTTTAGTCATTTTGATGTCACTTACACACATTATACTGTTCAGATATTTGCCCTATTCTCCATTTTCCCACCTTTATTTACTCATCAGCATTGATAATAGTGTTGTAATATGAATTTCTAGCTTTTAATGAGAACTGTGTTTTACTGAATTTGCTTAGTAGGAAAACTCAGGTTTAAAATCCAGTATTGGTAAAATAACCAAATACTAAAATTAAAACATATCGTAGAAAATCTAATTCTAGCTCAACACCATCATTTTTCAGAAGGAACGAAGTCAAGGACTTGTCCAAAGGTGCTAAGCAACACAGCTGGAGCAGATGGCTCTGTTATGGTCTGCTCTGGATGCCAGACTATTTACTCATCATTCAGAATCATATTCCTCAGAAACTGCTTACAGTGTATGAAGGTCTTTCAGTTTGAGGAAGATACTAAGAAAGCCAGCAACAGCTACTGTTACACCACCATGATGCAGGATTTAAATAGCAATATGTTTTTAAGACTATTCTTCTGTTTTAGAAGAGAGCTCTTCAGGGTTCTCAAGCACAGGTGAGAGTAAGTCATATTAACTAGCAGTATGCAAACCTTACCTGATACATGCACTTCAAGATCCCTGGTGGATGTAAAAAAAGAGTATCAAACGTTTTATGCACTTTTTTTTTTTTTTACAGATTCATACTTATGATTAAGTTTAATTTATAAATTAGGCAAAATGAAAATTAAGCAAGTCAGTATTGATAATTCACGAAAATTTTTTTTTTCAGTAAATGTTTTTTCGATAATTCATAAAATCAAGGAGACAGTGCAATGACATGTGATTTCTTTGATACTGTTTTATTCCAGGGTGTTCTCATGCCCTCTATAAACTAGAAATAGATAATAAACCGGAAATATTCCCTCAAGAAGTGTAAACTCTGTGGAGCACATTAGATATACGATTGTATTAACAGCTATTTGATAGAATTGTTTACTTTTTAAACTGTCAACTCAAGCTAACCAAAATATTTAGAGGTGATCATTCTTTATGGTTATCTATGATAACAATCCCATGTCCTGTAGAAATGTACTTAGCCAGGCATGTTTAGGAAGACTAAAACTCTAAATTTAAATAATTTTAGTTAATAACCTTAATAAGAGAAAATTGTACTTATTGACTATAAGGTATCCTACCTTCAATTTGGATATATTTATAACTAGCTAGCCGTGTGTGTGTGTGTGTGTGTGTGTGTGTGTGTGTGTGTGTGTTAGACTTTGTTTGATTTATCCATTAAATTAAAGTTAAATTAGCCCAAGTATGTGGACTTAAGAGTACTTGAAGTGAGACCGTGAGGGGTTTATGTGTTGGCTAGGCTTCAGTATCCCATCAGAGTTGATCCAGGTAGCCATGATGTAACAGGAAGTTTCCATCTGGGCCAGCCTTCACGTTTTACCTTGAATCTTTAGCACTGTTGATTCTGTCTATAAAATGAAAGAGTTAAAGTAGGTTGTCATTTTTAACCAGCAAGAAGAATGGTAAGAAGGCCTTTAAAATATTTAGTATTGACTAATATCACCTATTAAAAGTTGAGTTCTTTTAATTCCTTACATTTAATTCTTTCTTTTTCTCCCTCCACAGCAATAAATAATGGTGTTGGGTAGGGGACGTGCAGGAATCTGTAGCTGACATTTCACTGGTGCTGATTTATCACATTTTAATATTAGACATGAGCAGTTACATTAACATTTCTTAACCACCCCAATATTTAGCATGCACACAGATGATCTGAGCCGACATTCAGACAGTAGCTCCTATATTATGTATAGGAGAGCACTTCCTAGGCAGAATAACATTTGTCTTTTTCACAGGAATAGTTATTTTTTGCTCAAATTATCCAGTTTCACAGAAAGTAACCCAACAGTCTTTTTATGGTAATTGAAATGCCCACTTCAACTGATAAATCTCTCTCTCTCCCTGCCCACACCTGCTTAGGAAGTGGAGAAGAGGAGACGAGTGGAGGAAGCATACAAGAATGTGATGGAAGAACTTAAGAAGAAACCCCGTTTTGGAGGACCAGATTATGAAGTATGGACTTAAATTGGGGTCCCCATCTATCACAGATGGAACCTTTAATAATTTTGTAACCCTTAAATGGTCTTAAATATATAGTTTGTTTCTCAGGATTAACTTAATTGATGTATATAACTTAATTGATTAATTAATTCGTCTTACCACCTACAGAGGTTTATATATGTTTTAAAGACCCAGGTGTTTTCAAATTTTATTTAGCCAAACATAGTTATAGGATTATATGCCTATAATCCCAGCACTGAGAGCTAAGGTGTTCCTCCTTGGGGAGGGTCACCATGAGCCATGAAACTAGAGTGAGAGTCTACCTTTAAAGTAATTTTTGATTACTGATTTGCTATATGAATGCTTCCTTATAATGAGTCTTTCTTTTGATAGACTTAGTAAATAATTATTTATACTTGGTGGTTTCCTCTAAATGCATTCTGGATTTTTTTGTATATTGTTTTAAGGCAGTGTCTGTTGTAGCCCAGGTTGGCCTTGAACTCCTGATCCCCATGCCTCTTTGCCTCTTTAGTTACAGAGATCCTCTACCTCCAGGATTGCAGCTGTATGCCATCATACCAGCACATTTCAATTTTTTAAAATTATGATAGAATATAGGAATCTGTATTTTATTCCAGTGTCATTTTTTGACTGGTCTTTTAATACTTAAAGATTTATATCATTGTATTTTTTTATGTGTAGGACTGTTGACCACATACATACATACATACATACATGTGCTCCACATGCATGCCCAGTGCTCATGACTTCTTAAGAGGCCATCACATCCTCTGAGTTAGAGTTGGTTGTGACCTGCAATGTTTGTTCTGAGAGAACTGAGCCCGGTTCTTCTGTAAGATCAGCAAGTGCTTTTAGATACTGAGCCATCTCTTCAACCCCCATTTGTTGAGTATTACTCCACCTATTTAAAATACCCCATCCTCTTTTTTCTTGATGAAAAATAATGGACACAGCATTTAACATGCGTTTAAACAAAGACATGCGTTTTAACACCACAGGTGTTCCTTGGTGTGTGTTATAGAATTGGAAAACTGATGACCTGCAATCCCAGTACTCAGAAGCTAGTAGCCGGAAGATCAGAGGTCAAGGCCAACTTGGGCTACATGAGACTGTGTCTCGCATATTTTTAAAAATCACTGTGAATTCTCATTCTGAACTCTCCAGTTCTTAGGGAAGGGGTAATTCATTGGTGGGCTGCTTACCTGGCTAGCGCGCTCTAGGTCCCAAGTTAAAGTCTCAGCGTCGTAAACGTAAAACAGAATTAAGAAGATACAAAGTGCTCAAGTAAATCATCCATCTTTTTACTTTCTTCATTTCCCTTGAAATTTTAAGCTATCTGTCCTTGTCAGTTTTGTGTGTGCAGGAGTACACTGGCGTGGTGGCTGGAGGTTGACATCAGTTGTCCTCTAACAAGCTCTGCCTTATATTCTTTAGATCAAGTTTCTCACTGAACCTAGTGCTCACTATTTTGGCTAGATTGGCTGGCCAGCAAAACCCTGGGATTGACCTGCCTCTATCCCCCTAGTGCTGGGGATATAGACTTCTGCCTCTGAGCTGGGCTTTACATGGTGCTGTGGATGCAAACCAGTTCCCAGGCATGCTTTATGCACTGATGCTGTCTTTCCATTTGGATCTGGACAGTTCAGTAATCCTTGCTATAGACCTTTACCTTGAAACAGTATTAACCAGTTCACAGTAAATGTACCTGTTAGGATGGCTTGAGCCTGTAATTCTAGTATTTGGGAGGCTGAGACAAGAGGTTGCTGCCAAGTGTGAGGCCAGTGTGTGCAACAGAGTGAGTTTTAGGACAATGTAGAGTACAAATGAGACCCTGTTTCACAAAAACAAACATGAAGTATAGTGGATGAGCTAGTTATAGTAGTCATGATTTTTCAGCGTGTTACCACTGTGATAGTACTCTACCAGTCTGCTTCATGGTCCACAAATATTTGCTCAACAAATGTTTATTAGGTCAGTTTTCACCTTTCTCCTCTCAGAGGTAATACCAAACTTGTCAGTGTTTTCTGTTTCTTAAAATAAATGAAATGGTCGCGTTTTGTTTCCTGTTTATTATCTAGGAAGGTCCAAACAGTCTGATTAATGAGGAAGAGTTCTTTGATGCTGTTGAAGCTGCTCTTGACAGACAAGATAAAATAGAGGAACAGGTACATCTGCTCACATTCCAAAGACATGCATTTTAACACCACAGGTGTTCCTTGGTGTGTGTTATAGAATTGGAAAACTGATTGTAATCAAAAATATTAACTATCATGTGTTGAAGATTCTTTGTAAATCAGATCCTTTATATTTTAATTTCCAAACACAAAGACCGATAATTATTTGAAAGAGATATGCATGGTTAATATAGACTAAAATGGAAATATTCTGCTCAGTACCCTTGATGCATTCAGCCTTAACCATTCTGATAGCCAAGGGGTCTCTCCTAAGTGTTTTCTCAAATACCATTGAGTTCACAGATGACAGTGGGTTGTTTTTGCCCTAGCTCCACCCAGCCTTTATTATGCGCTCACTTGTTCACCAGCCTTCCCCTGAGTCTCCCCTTAGCTCTGCTTTTCTTACTCCATTGCGGTTGTCACTGGGGTCTCAGTATGCACAGCTCCTTTCATGGAAATCGACTCAGACTTTCTTAAATTTTTAAATTCTGATTTCAAGATTAATTTAATTCCTGGCTTCAATTCCATTGCATGCAGTTACCGTATTTACTGCCAGATGTGCTAAGGGATGAGTTTTACTTACTTAACTCTCCTTTAGGCTATGCTATTGATGGTAGAAGTTGCCTCCTGGAACAAGTGTAACTAGCTTGGTTGTGGAGTATAGATGTGTGTTCATACTACAGATTGACTTCCGTTAATGTCCATTTGCTGGGTTGAGTAGCCAGGAATAACCTGAGTAGTCCATAACCTATCTGCTACTTAGGTTTATATTTTTAAGTCAATGATTTAAAAGTTCATGCAATGCTTAAAGTTTATTGGTTAGTTGTCTTTTACACTGCATTAAGTTAAGAGTGGCAACTTTCAGTTCCCAATTAATCTGTGAGTTTGGAAGCCTAAAGTCATTCTTAGAGATACAGCCTTAAGTAGCATTCATTTGGGAACAATCGTGAACTTACTGTAGTCACTCTTTTTCTTACTTTGTTATCTCTGTTAGTATGTCCAAGACAGGGATGGTTTGAGAATGGTGAAATGGTCCTTAGGATCAAGCACTAAAGTACTTTTAATGAGTGTTTATTTAAATGTGTGAGATATCCATTAAACTGAAGAAGAGGTGGGAAGTCAAGGGTCAGACTAGCACAAGTTAGATACTGAGATGAAGGCAGGCTGTCTTCATGGAAGGGAGATAAAAACATACATATGAAATGATCTTAGGAACCCAGAAGGGAAGCAAATAATGATACTGGTTCTGATGACATCAGTCTCTGGACCAGAACTGCTGGTTCTAGATGGAGTGGATTGAGATGACTTGACCAAGGTTTAGATAAAAAGAAATTTAGCAGAAATATTAACCTTGACTCATGAGAATTGATACAAGTGGTGGATGAGAGTGTTTTGACTGGGAACAATATAAAAGAGGTTATCCCTAATCTAATGCAGTATCTGTAGAATAGAAAGAGGCTAATTTGAGATATCCAGAGTGTCAAGATTGAGCAAAGCTGTGTCTGTAGAGTAGCTTCCTAATTCAGGTAATTATTGCTAATGTGCTTATTAATAAAATGTTAGCTTTGGGCTATAGTAGCCATTTGTAGGCTGCAAAATATACTTTAGAAACATCTCATGTTAACATCTGTTTTTCTCAGTCACAGAGTGAAAAGGTCAGGTTACACTGGCCTACATCATTGCCATCTGGAGATACCTTTTCTTCTGTTGGGACTCATAGATTTGTACAAAAGGTAAGAGATGCACTTTACTAAAAGAACGCCTGCATTCCTCATTGTTTTGGGAACCATTCTGTAGTATAAATTTTCTCTTCTCAGGAATTCAAGTAGGAAGTGTTTTGTACTGTTATATTCCCTATTTCTAAATCCTGTTCTGAGCATATGTTCTTTGTTCTTTATTTAAGGTGAAGTGGAGGGGTGAGGATAGGGAGTGGATAGTGGGAAATAGTTACTATCTCTTCCTTCTGTGAGTTTAAGTACTTTGTAATTTTGGAAATACTTCCTTCTTTTTGGAATGAGTTTGGAGCATAATACATAATAGGTGCGTGGAGTCAGCACTCGCTGCTGTGCCTGCTTCATACAGTGCTTGTTTTCTCTTCTTTATCTTGTGTTTGCAAGTTGGTACTGAATGCTCTGTTGTGCCTTTGTTCTGATTCCTTGGTTTTTTTTCTTTGTCTGTCTCTGGTAGCCCTATAGTCGCTCTTCCTCCATGTCTTCCATTGATCTAGTCAGTGCCTCTGACGATGTTCACAGATTCAGCTCCCAGGTACTGTATAAATATATTGAGTGGACTTGAGTCTTTTTTGCCGTATTTCCGCCTGCTTGCCCAGTTCTAAGCAATCTATTGATTGGGCTACTTGTTTTGGTTTTGAATTTTAAATAGTCACAAAGGTTAAGAAGGCTTTCCTTATCTACTGAGCAGCTCTCCTTTGTCAGCCTTGCATGTCCCTTTATTTTGTATCCTCCAGTAGAGGTAGCTTGGAATTTGATCTTAAAGAAGGTAGTACTCAGGGAAAATGTTTCAACTGAATTAAAATATACAGAAATAACCTGATTGTTCATCGTGTAACAGCTATATTTCTCTAGCTTTAGCAGCCTCTATGGACATGGATTATAGGGTATTCTAGTTCATGAAAGTGGATTTTAACAGTCTCATTTTTTATCTAATTTTAAATGACTTCCACTTATGTTCAGAAAAGAAATAACTTTAACTAATAGTTGTCTCATTATTGTTATGATATTAAATTTATTGAACAGACTTTATTCAAATTACCTGTGAATACTGTAGGTTAATATCCTTGTATATCTGCTAAGTCTATAGAAGTTGGTTCTAAGTTTATTTCTCATCACTAAGGGATTAGGAGTTTAAGACAGTAAACAATCTGTTCCCTCAAAATAAGATTAGTTTGCCAGAGAAAAGAATCTTTCAGTGTAGACATTTTTAACCACGTTTTTTCCCTTTGTCACGATGCTGGGGATGGAGCCCGTCCGCAGCATGTTAGGTGTTCTCTGTGCCGCTCAGCTGCCTTCCCAGTCCTTAAAAAGGTTAAGGGTTTTTTTTAATTTTCAAAGCTTTGAAATTGAGTTTTGTATTTTTACAGCAGTTGCATTTTTTGGCCCATGTTATGTTGCAAACTTGAGCTTCTAGTTGTGGTAATTGGGTTTACCCTGTTAACTGTGTGTGTCATCTGAGTAAGCTTTGGAGTCTGAGACCATAGTAAGTGTTAGTCGCCTGACCCTTCGCTGAGATTACAGTCGCATGACTGAGCTAGTCAAAAGTATACAGTGTTTTCCCTAAAACAAGTCTCAGTTACATTACACATGTAAGTTAAATCTATGTTCATTTTTAATGCAATAGAGGAAAAAAGACTTAGAAATATACATTTCCTGATTTTTTTTTACAGCTTTTTGCCTTGAATATCTTTGAGAAAATATTTAGCAGTTTTTGACCATAAATTACCTATAACTATATGTCTGTTATTTATTCTTTATTTTTGCATGCCTTTTAAAAAGTGTATATTCACCTGACAAAACAAAAAAGTGTATATTCACCTAACAAAAGCAGAGTAATACCAGGAGACTTTGGCTTAGTCTACTAAGCCCTGTCTTTTATTAAAACTGTAATTTTAGAGATGGTGAGACAGCACAGTTGCTGAAGTGTTTCCTACTCAAATATGAACTCTTCGCATTCCACATGCAAAGGCAGCTCTGGTGGCTGGCTCTTAGGAGTCCCCAGATCCATAGGGCTCACTGGCCAGCCCCTCTAGTCTACATGGCAAGCGCTAAGACAGTGAGAGACCCAGGAAGTAAAGCGTAATGTGTAAAGTTTGCTCTCTGGCATCTACAGCATATATACACATATATACTCATGCAGACAAGTAATAGCCTAACTGAAATCCATCATTATTCAAATGTTAGGACACATAGGCTCTAATTGAGAGCAACTGGGCTAAGAGCAAGGAGAAATGAGGATGCACAAGAATTCTGTCTTCAGAACTCAAACCTGAGCCTTAACTATAGAGCCAGACAATCGCTGAAAGCCTTTAAATGTATAACTATTTTTTGTAAGATTTTCCCGAATTTTAGCTTACTTGTGTAGATAACATTTTTATAACTAGTGTATATAAATTAAGAGAAATTAATTTTGCTGGTAGAATTTTTTTGTTAACATATGGTGCTATATGATTAATTAGGTCCTGTTTCAACTTTTGATTACATACTTCTTTATATAGCAGAAGAAGTAAGAGAAGAAAATAGTATTGAAATTTTAAAATATTTCTTGTCTTTGTGTTTATTGTCATTCTCAAATATGGGTTCTAGAAATTAAACTGTAACTTATGTTCTCCAGCATCTTCAGAACAAAGAATTCCAAGTTCCTAAGAAAACTGACTTTAAATAATGTTATATACCTTTTCTCCTACAGTAAGGAGTCTGCCAAAGATCTAGACCTTTAATATTAGCTGAGAGTTTGTCTGGAAAACTCTACATTCAGATTACACTAGTGATTAAATTGGATTTGGTACATTTTACAGTCTTGCATGCAGAGTAGACTTAAGTCTATTCAGGATAAGCTCTTAGGTTAATTACTAACATTTGAAACACGTTATATTACCTTATATAATATATTTCCATGTACACTAAGGAAATCTATGAATGTCCTTAAATTATTAGGTAATGTAAGCCTTAAAAAAATAAAAATTATTTTAAAAATACCTTAAAATATTATGTAGCCAAAGTCTTCATTTTGTAATTAACTGAAAAAAATAAGCCAGTTTGTTATCACTATCAGTTATTTGTCAAGGATGGGACTGTATGTGAGTGGAAAATATTAGCATAATATGCATAAAGCTCTGGTTAAACCAGTTAGCATTGCAGATGTTATTGAAGCATGATGCTGGAATCAGTTCTTATGTATTTTTAAGTAAAATGTCTCAGTGAGTAAAGAAGCTTGGTGTGCAGGCCGGAGAACCCGTGTCTGACCCTGAACCCATGCTGGAAAAGGAGTACCAGCTTCCCAAAGTGTTCCTCTGAGCGCCACACATGCATAAAACACACTCACAAATAACAAGTTTTAAATAAAAAATAAATTTAAATAATAAGTCATTATTGATATTCTTTAAAATTTTTGTGGTTGGAGTACAATTGAGGGATTTTTTTTTTTCTCTTTTCACCATGTGACTCTTAGGCATTAAGTCTCAGGTCTTCTGGCTTAACAGCAAGTGCTATACCAATCTGACAAGCCTCACTATTGATGTGCTTATGTTTAACATATGTATGTACCAAGGTATAATAACCACATCAGCTAAAGTGCTTGAGGCCAACCTAGGTACCATAGCAAGTCTACAGTTACAAAGGAAAAAAAAAAAAAAAACACAAACAAAAACCTTGGCTAGGGCCTATCTGTGGTTATGCGTGCTCTGGGTTCAATTTCCAGTACAACAAAATAGAAAATAAAAGCAACAGCCTTGGAGAGGGCTCAGTCAGAAAAGTCTGCCCTCACTGACTACAAGCAAGAGGACCCATGTACAAAACATTGCTTGGCCATTGTGGCTTTACATGTGGAGAACCTGAGACAAGAGAGTTGATGGCCCATGGTTTAGCCAAGTCTGAGCTCTGTTTTCAGTGAGATACCTGTTCTCAAAAACAACATGCAGAGGACAGTGATGTCAACCTCTGAGTTCCACACACATGTATATGCATAAACACACATTCACACACACATACTCCACACATGACCATACATACTTTAATAACTCTCTTTTTGCTACCAAAGTAGGTAATTCCAATAACCATTTTATAACATTTTTAAAGATATACTTAATAGGTTCACTCCCCATTAATATAGATCTATACACATACACAAATATATGTATGTATGTATATTTATCTGTGTACATGTATATCTATTCATGTATATGTGTGTATATATTTTAATATATATGCACATTGTTTGTCTACTCAATATAATATTGAACAATTTTAGTTTTTCTCATCATAGTTATGACAGTGAGCGTCCTTGGAATAGTTTCCTCATAGAAAGCTTTGTGTACTTACAGAAATGTTTGCTTCACTTGGATTCCTAGAAATGAGATTGTTTGGACAAAGGCCATAAATATGTCTGAGTTATATTTATTCTAATTGAAAAATTGTCCTTCAGGAAGGTTGGGCCAATTTATACTTCAGGCCAGTTTTGTTGTGGGTGTTTTGTTTGGCTTTGGTTTTTTGTTTTGTTGTTTTTCCATACTGACACTAAATACTTCAGCTCATTTTTCTCAGTCTTAGAGGCTAAACATGGTCTACTAGCCATTTGTATTTCTTCAGTGACTCAATTATTAACGTCATTGTCTATTTTCTTTTGGGTAACAGTGCTCTGTTAATTTATTAATACTCTATTCAGCAAGCCCCTCTGATATCTTGTGACTATATAACAATAAGGAAAATTATTTTCCTCTGGCATAAGTAAAAGATCAGAACTATGTTTGAGCCCTTCTAGGTTTTTGTTTGTACCATCAAAGGACAACTTTCTCTTTAAATCTCTGTCTTTAACTGTTTCAGAAAACTACAAATGCAGAAGTATCTTGATGTGACAGTATATTGAATGATTTGGATGTGAGATGGGAAATAAAAAGGTTGGAATTGGAGCAGTGCCCCTTCATGCCTTACCTGTGTTTTATACCTCCTTGTTCATAGTTCATTGGTAGGATGCTGTGTGGATAGATTTGGTGCCCACTCTAGGTAAACCTAGTGAGCTTGGGTGCCAGTGAGATGGTTCTGCCAACAAGCCTGGCAACATGAGCTGCCACCCACATAGAGGGAGGAGAAATGGACTCCTATGGGCTATCCTGACCTCCAGGTAGTTACCCCCTTACATTCATACACACAACATGCAATAAAATAACTGGATCTGTTTGAGGGTGGGGAGGCATGATAGCATTTATTACTAGTCACAATATTTCCTAAAATATCACAGTTCAATCCTGATGAAATGGCATTGACTTCCCATCAAGCTTAGTTATCTCTAGATCTCCACATGTACGCACAGTAAACTGGACAGATTGTTAAGTTAGATCTGAGTGTTGGTGCCACAGGCACAGCTTTGTGGTCACATTGGCAGTGAGCATATGCAGTGAGCATAGAACACATTTTAGTGAAAATTTACTTGCAGTATATGGTTTTTAACTCTCGTGTCATTATCTCAAGGAAGATACAGTAAAGAAACGATTCTAAGAGAAAGCTGTAAAGCTTTTTCTACTCCAGTTTGAGTTCCTGAGAGAATGGTACTAGCTATGTCGTGTTTCTTTGTTGGATTTTTCGAGCCCTCATTAGCCAAAATGAAACAAGACTTTCAACTGTCTGTAGACAACAGTTACCTTTGATCTAAGTGCCATTTTCTTTTGGAAAATTTTGTTATAGGAATACCATTTTTTAAAAATGGACTAGAGAGATTCAGCTTAATTTCTGTATGTTTTGCTCTTTCCTATCAGATTATATTTGCTAAACATGATTTCCTTTGTATAAAAATGCAAATTAAAATATTTGCAAACATTTGGAATAGCTACTTCAGAAATAATCTATGGAAAAACCACAACTACCTTGCATGTGTTATGACAAAAGAGCTATAAATGACACTGGAAGTATTAGACTGAATTCTTTGTCTTTACTACAATAAAATATGTCACGTTCCTCCTTCACTTGTAAGTCATGGGAAGTAGGGTTTCTTTATGCCTCTAAACCCATGATAAGCACATGAGTTCTTAACCCTCATTTCTTACATCAAGTCAATACTTTTCAAATTTAAACATTTCTAAGATTTGGAATCTCAAAAAAGGTGAAGTGTTCCTCTGGTGACAGGCCATTGAATCATGGCAACAGTCCTGGGGTAGCTTTCATTTCTGTACTTACTGGCACGTCCCTGTTCTCGTGCCTTCTATGTATTTGTAACTGGGAATTCTTCATTAGTCACACTGACCCACACAAAAACCGAGTTCAGAGTTCAGAGGCACGTGTCTTTTTCTAGTCAGCACCTAGAGTTGTCTTTCTGCTTTTTGTTTTTTTCCAGTTAAAGCTTTATACAATTTTAGATTATATCACTGGCAAGATTGATTAGTTAATCAACTAAGGCTCACAACTAAAAGGACAAAATTATAGAATGTACTATTAGGTAAATTATTAAGTTCCTCAACTCTAAAATCTATAGTCATTCATATTGTCTTAAGAATTATTAGTAATTGGGCAGTGGTGGTGCACGCCTTTAATCCCAGCACTTGGGAGGCAGAGGTAGGCAGATTTCTGAGTTCGAGGCCAGCCTGGTCTGCAGAGTGAGTTCCAAGATAGCCAGGGCTACACAGAGAAACCCTGTTTCAAAAAAAAAAAAAAATAGTAAAGTACTAAAATGTTAGTATTTAGTATAAAATTAGATTTTAGAGTCAGTTTTAACAATTTGTCAAAAATTTTTTGGATGATTGCTAAATCAAGATTGATATAACAGAAGTATACATCTCTGTAACATATTGAGGATATCCTTAAGTATAGGAAATTATTAACTATTATCAGTATTTTAAGAGTTTATGCCTCAAAACCATTATGTCAACATGTTTAAACTAGCTTCCTGTTCAGTGTGCCTGGCAAGCACACTATACTTTATGGAAGATGACTAGTTACATTCACAGTACATTTTTAAATATGAGTGTCGTAACTCTTTCTGCTTCCCTGTATGTATTTATTGCTAAGATTATTGTGTTAGCATAATAGTCTAACTTTCCACTTTATTCAAAACATCTCAAACTGTGACTTTGTAAAGTTCATTTTTAAGTAATTGTCCAAGTAAGTGAGTGACTTAGGATTCTGAGATTATGAACTGTGTGTTCTTTTTTCTTTGCTTACCTTGGTTATGCACCAATACTAAAATTTAGTAGGTCTAGAAAAATACACATAGTCAAGACCCGAGGCAGGTTCAGTCCTCAATAACAAAGGGAAGGTAGACATTTTGAAACAATAAATTTAAACGTGGTTATGTTTAAGTGCTAACATATATGAATGTTATTAATACTATTTTTAAAAGAATTCAGAAAAATGAATTAGAATAAAAAAAGGATTATTTTATGTAGGTTTATGTTCAAGAGAGGTTAACTGATGTAATAAACTTTCCTCACCTTGACACATAACAAGCTTTCTAATCTCTACAGAGCTTTAAATATAGGGACATTGGGACTAGGTGGTGGTAGTGGGGTGTGTGTGTGTGTGCGTGTGTGTGTGTCCCCTTTGTCCTCAGTGTTCCATGATTTGTGCTGTAGGACATCATCTCTGATGTTTAGTAATGCATGCATAGCCCAAGTTGATGTTACATGAGTGAAGCAAGCATCTTCCTGCATTTCTCTCTCCTAGTCCATTAATCTGGATGTGTCTAATACGACTGAACTGTTCATTCTCGTGTAAAACTTAGTAACTTGAGCTTTGTAAATGTGCTATTTCTGAACTGAAGTAAACAATACCATTCTGTTTTAAACATCGTGGCTTGCTTATGACATGTAAGTTCTCATGGCATTATTTTCCTTTTCAAGGTTGAAGAAATGGTACAGAACCACATGAATTATTCGTTACAGGATGTAGGTGGTGATGCAAATTGGCAACTGGTTGTAGAAGAAGGAGAAATGAAGGTAATTCCCACACAAATTATTCAGGTTGATAAGTTAAGGCTACTGCTACCAGTATTTAATAAAATGTTAAAACAAATTATTACTTCAAAGAAATACCAAATTCTGGGAAGTAAAGCCCCCTCCTTTTTTTTCATGGCTTTGTTTCCATCAATTGATTTGTAATTATAAATCCATAAGAATAATATTCTGTTTCACCTAGACAATAGAGAAAGTAAAATTTGAGAGTTTATAGGTAAAACAGACTACAGTTTGCTATTGGCCCTTTTTTTAGATTTTTCTTTTTTTTTTTTTCTCCCCCCCCCCCGTATGTATATCTGTGTGAGGGTGTATATCTGTGTGAGGGTGTTGCTATGGCCTGGAACTAGTTAGAGACAGTTGTAAGCTGCTGGGTGCTGGGAGTAGGACCTGGTTCTTGAAGAATAAGCAATGCTCTTAAGTGCTGAGCCATCTCTCCACACGCGATAACCCTTTCAATCGTAGATTTAATGTGGGGAACGCTGTTCCCAGGCTTTACTTGGTTTCTCTTCTCTTTAGCCTATTTTCTCTCAGCTCTGATCTGTTATCCTTGTCCCACACTTTCTATTCAGGCAAATCACTGTCCTTTGGAGATGCAAATGTGAAAGAATGGAGAGAAACCAGGAGTACTTATTAATCTAAGTGAAGTTCTTCTGCCTGTGATGAGTAAAGAAAAGGCATCCCTGTAACCCACCCCATGACAGAGAAATTGGGGTTAGATGTCAGGGTCATACAGTAACCCGCCAGTGGGAAAGTTGAGTTTTCTGTAGCGATATGTTTTCTGCTTCGTGTAGCATATCATTTAAAGAAGTTAAAGAGATTTGGAAGAACTAAGAAGAGACCTGAAAGACCAGTCAAAGGCATCAAGTACAATGTGATCTCGATCTACAGTAGGATATATAAGCAGTCATAGGAAAGCCAGGCCAACGTGTGTTTTAGACAGGGTCAGGAGGACATTTAAGAGTTTTACAAACTTTGAATGTACAAATTTTTAAGTCCAATTTCCAGTTGGAGTGCTAGTGGAATTGGTCATCCTGATAATGTGCATATAAATGTGTCAAGAAGAGATGGCACAAGACAGTTTGTCACGTGTGCACACGTCTTAACACAGCAGTCTTCTTGTTCTTGCCATATTTCTTTATTCTTGAAAGAACTTACCACAGATTCTCTAAATAGAAATCTGTAATTTTGAAATAATAGATTATACTTATCACTTAAGGTACACAGCCTCAGTGTTTTAAAAACATAAAGCTCTGTTTATAATCCACTTGCCATTTCTGCTTCCAGCATCTCTTTCAACAAGTATTTGAACACCGACTGCCTTTCTGATACTGTTCCTGATGCTGAACAAAACAGCATTGAATCTCCTGTTTGATCCTGTATTCTAGCCAGTCTTGTTTGGCCCTGTTGGCTGTGTCAAACACCTTTTGCAAGTGTTTGATTCATAATACTAATGTATAGTATTTTTTAAGTCTGTAGCAATTAGCCATTCATCATATGTAGATAGATATATAATTTTTCATGGTGTGAGTTTACCTTGGAACCGGGCATGATTGCATATGCCTTTCAAGCCCAGCACTTGTGAGGCAGAGGTGGATGAATCTCTGAATTTCAGGCCAGACTGATCTACATAGTGAGTTCTAGGACAGCCAGAACTACATAGTGAGACCCCCATCTCAAAAATACAAGAACAACAAAACAAGAAGAAAGAAAAGAAATTACCTTGGGTTTGTCATTTTGAAATATCTTTGCCATGTATAAGAAATTTTAATTTCTTTTTTTTGTTAGATATTTTCTTCATTTACATTTCAAATGCTATCCCCAAAGTCCCCTATACCCTCCTCCCGCCCAGCTCCCCAACCCACCCACTGCTGCTTCCTGGCCCTGGCATTCCCCCATACTGGGGCATATGATCTTCACAAGACCAAGGGCTTCTCCTCCCATTGATGGCCGACTAGGCCATCCTCTGCTACAATTTCTTATGACAGAATGTTATATAAATAAATTTTCATAACTACAATTCTAAAAAACAACTAATACTATTAAAAACAATGAATTTATTAAATTCTTGGCCAAATGGATGTATCTGGAAGATATCATCCTTAGTGAGGTAACCCAGTCGCAAAAGAAGTCACTAGATATGCACTCACTGATAAGTGGATATTAGCCCAGAAACTTAGAATACCCACGATACAATTTACAAAACACAAGAAAACCAAAAAGCAGGAAGACCAACGGGTGG
>NC_034600.1:27739954-27754727 GCF_900095145.1 Mus pahari
AAAAAAAAAAACAACTGGCATTTTTTTAGGCAGGGCCTTAAGTCTGGCCTCCAACATGCAGTGTAGGCTGAGCTACCCTTGAACTGCCATCCTTGTGCTTTAACCTCATGTGAGCTGGGATTGCAGGCACTACAGGCACATACCACCATACCTTGCAAAATCAGCTCAACTTAAAGCATACTTTCAAGTTTGTACTTCAGGAGTCTACCTTTTGTGAGTGTGCATTTAAAAAAAAAATGCACACACAAAGAAGTCTTTTGGGTTTTGTTTGTTGTATTACGTTTTATTAAATGTAGTTCAGGATGCATGGGAGCAGTAGGCTGCTGGTCTAGACTGCCCAAGAGCCAAGGGTTTGAAGTCTTTTGATTTTTTTTTTTTTTTAACTATGTTTTCCTTAGGTATACAGAAGAGAAGTGGAAGAAAATGGAATTGTTCTGGATCCTTTGAAAGCTACTCATGCAGTTAAAGGCGTTACAGGACACGAGGTCTGCAATTACTTTTGGAATGTTGATGTTCGCAATGACTGGGAAAGTAAGCTATCATCATTAATATGTTACCAAATAATTATCTTCATTTCAATTAAATGTCAGATCAAACCCCATTGACTATATCCAATAGTTTACTAAATTTTATAGAGAATATCAAGAGTCATATATAGGCATAATTATACTTTACCTTCATACTTTTCAAGTGGTGGCAGTGGGATCAAACCTCACATGTGCTAGGCAACTGTTCTGCCACTGAGCAACCTCCCATACCTTTTAAGATAAGATCTCACTCTGTCACCAAGCTAGCCTTGGATTATTCGCTCCTACCTTATCCTTCCAAGTTGTACGATTACAGGTTCTGTACAACTACGCTTAGTAGTAGTACCTTACTTTTCCCTGTTGTCTTAGGGGTTTATTGCTGTGAAGAGACACTATGACCAAGGCAACTTTTATCAAGGAAACCATTTAATTGGACCTGGCTTACAGTTCAGAGGTTTAATCCATTATCATCATGTTAAACATGGCAGAATGCAGTCAGACATGGTGCTGGAGGAGCTGAGAGTTCTACGTCTTGATCCAAAGGCAGCAGAAAAGGAAACTGTGTGCCACACTGCGTATATATTGAGCACAGGAGACCTCAGAGTTCTGTCCCCACTACCCCCACAAAGACACACTTCTTCCAATAAGGCCCCACCCACTCCAACAAGGCCACACCTAGAGGTGCCACTCCCTATGGCCAATCATTCAAACACATGAGTCTCTGGGAGCCAAACCTATTCAAACCACCACATCTGTTTAAAACACTTAATATTATATCACCTGATTCAGTACTTTAATAGTATCTTATGATAGGTAGATATTTTCCATACAAACAAGTAAAATTCATTCCTAGTAAATGATTTATCAGGGGGCTGGAGAGATACCTCAGCAGGTAAGAGCACTGACTGCTCTTCCAGAGGTCCTGAGTTCAATTCTCAGCAACCACATGGTGGCTTATAACCATCTGTAATGGGATCCGATGCCCTCTTCTGGTGTGTCTGAAGACAGCTATGGTGTACTCATATAAATAAAATAAATAAATCTTTTAAAAAAATGATTTAACAGAGGTGACAGAGCAAGTTAATAAAAAGTCAGGATTGCTGTAGATTTCTCATTCATCCACTCTTTTCTAAACTGTCTTGTTTGTGTGATAAATTCCCACATGAATCATGCTGTAGTTAGGTTACATTATTTTCAAATATGTGTTCTTAGACTTTCATAGATACACATATTTCTGAACATCATAAGGTATTTATCATTGGCATTTTGACATTTGTTCCTCACAAATATAATCACCCTTGCCTAATTAGAACATGCTAACCCAGTAAGTTAAGTGAAAGAAAGGAGTTGCACCTTTAGGGACTATTTCACCTGGGGTAATACAGTAATGATTACAATTGTTTATCTTGCTATGGAAGATACTGTACTGGAGAAAATGTCCTGGTAATCAGACCTCACTGCTGCCATCTGCAGAGTGAAAGGAAACTCAGCCCTCGTGCACAGCACTAGCTGTCTTCCATTTAGATACAGCATAGGTAATGAAGGATTCTATTTGCTTTACCATACTATTGCAGCTGCTAATATGATTCTCTTCATTTCAGCTACTATAGAAAACTTTCATGTGGTGGAAACATTAGCTGATAATGCAATCATCGTTTATCAAACGCACAAGGTAATGGTCTTGTCATCTGTCCCCAAAGATATAAATAATTGAGACTCAAACATACAGATTTGCTGCAGTAAATTATAGCAGGAGTTTAAATTTAAATCCCACAAAATATCCAAATACCTTTTTTGTTTGTCTTATTTGTTTGTTTGAGATAGTGTCTCTTTGTATAGCCCTGGCTATCCAACTATGTGGACTGGGCTAGCCTTGAACTTAGGGCAGTATGCCTGCTTCTGCTTTGCAAGTGCTGGGATTAAAGGCTCATGCTTTCATGTTCAGCTGAGACTTAAAAGATTTTATTCAGGTCCCAGAGACTGAACTGCCAACCAAGAGTGAGCATGAGCCAGACCTGGGGCCCCAGCATAGGTCTCCATGAAGGTCCCCCTACAACTGGCAGAGGGGCTGTCCCAGAACCTATTGCCTGCCTGTGGATCCTGTTCCCCTGGCTCATTGCCTTGTCTGGCCTCAGAAGGGGGTGTATGCCTGGTCCTGAAGTGACTTGATGTGCCAGGATGGGCTGGTGCCCTGGGGGTTAGGGGCTCCCCCTTCCCAAAGGAGTGGGGGGAGTAGAGGGAGGAATTACGTAGTGGGGACCTAGAGGAAGGGGGTACTGATGTTGGGATATGGAATGAATAAATTAATTAATGAAAGCTATTTTAACTGGTAAATGAGAAAGAAGATGATTACAACCTGAGGAATGGTATATATTTGAAAATTATATCAGGCCATTTAGAGCAGAAATGTGTGTAAGACTGAGAAATAGTCTAGAGGCAGCACTGGTTTAAAGATCGTAGCTAGTTTCTAAACTAGTCTAAAACAGAGCCTTCTAGACTTGATTTTTAAATACTCTTTAGTGCTTTACCCTAGAAATGATAGCTCTCAAATGCACATGAGTGACAGTTTTCTACGAGAACAGTAATGAAGGTAAGAGTGTATATGCATTGACTGTGGCCAAATATGAACATTATCTACAGAGCATCTCTGGCAACAAAGAGAAGTTGAGAGACTGACTCATTGTATTCTTAGAGCACAGAGAAGCATTATTTAAATTGGTTTCCTTTATATTATTTCTCCCACTGCCTTTCAGTATAATGTTGCTGAGTTACTATAGTATTTCTCTTGCTTTTTTGTTATGCTGTTTTCCTTTTTTAAAATGCCATATTTTTTTCCTTTGTGGTTGTTTGTATATATTTGTGCACATACACACACAGGCATGCCCACATGAATAGTCTGTGTGTCTGTGTTTGTAGGTCAGAGAACAACCCACTAGTGTTGATTTTCTCTTCTACCACATGGGCCCCAGGGTAGAACTCAGGGTATCAGACCCAGCCACAAGTGCCTTTATTCTCTGAGGCATTTAACTGCCTCAAATACTTTATACAAGGTATAAAAAGAAAGTTATAGATAATCTACCTAAAGCAATGCTGTTTAATTATGAACAATGGCATAATAATTCAGTGAGCACCTCATTTTCCTACTCAGTGGGGTGTTTCTGACTTGTAAAAATGTTTCTTGATTGAGTTGGATATAAAAACTAACATGAATTGGGAGACAACCTCCTTATGAGACATCCTCTGTAAGCGTGAGCGTGCTTCCTTTTACCTGCCGCCTGTTCCTCAGACGGTAACAATAGATCTTCTCTATCAGCATACAGCTCTGGGAGGCTAATGGGAAATATACAGTGTAGGAAACAATCAAATAATTGGCCCGTAGTATATAATGAAGGAGAAATGGCCAACAATTTAAGCAGAAGAAATTTATTAGTAGAAAATAAGTGATCCTGGGAAGCAGTCTACTAAAAGTATTCCACCTGAGAAATGCTAAATGCAGAGGAAAGCATGATAGTTATATTTAGACTAAGAACTAAAAGTAAAATTACTTAAATGCTACCTAATATAACAAAAATTAAGATGTAATTACTTTCAACTTGCTAGACAAGGTTTTACAATAATTTTTGGCAAAGTCAGATAACAATGTACAACTTTTTTCCATTCAATTTGGCTTCTTTGATGATGTATGAAGACCACTTGTCCCCTGAATTTGGAGTCACTTTTGTTCTTGTCCTTCTAGCTTTGTATTCATTGCTGTTTTTGTTTTTCCGTGTTTTTTGAGACAGGTCTCTTGTTGCTCAGTGTCTTGGGTGACTGCAACTATAGGTGTGACACTGTACCCGCTGATGGCCTAGTCTTGCTTTATGTTTGTTTTGTTGTTGTGTCTTGTTTTCTGAGGTAGGGTCCATGTGTCGCAGGCTGGCCTCGAACTACTTAGAATGTTTGATCCTCAAGCATGCTCGACCACACCTAGTTTATACTGTCCTGGGTAGTGAACCCAAGGACACATGTATAGTAGATAGGCTGAGCTGCGTGCCCTACCTTGCTTGTCTGCTTCTAATGAAGTGCTGAGTGACTAGAGACAGACAACAGGCATTCTTCAGTATTGCCCTATCTGCATTTGCCCAGCCTAATGAAGCTTTAGATCTTTAAAAGATAAACTTTGCAAGTGTATTGACATTGAGGTGTTGGCCATTTTTTTTTTTTGCATTCAGTAACTAAGAAAGACAGAATATAATAAGGATAGATAGATTTCAGTTGCATATTCCTAATACTCAACATAAAAGTAACTTGAACAGGAGAAAATTTTGTTCTTCTATCATTTAAAGTAGATAGTTCCAGTTATAAGCTGAATGCCATTTCTATAGAAATAGTTTTTCTTATACCTTAAAAATAGAAATATTAAATGTAAATAATTTAATTCAGAGGTTTTTATGTAGAAGTTGTAGTCCTATTTGCTTTTTAAGTCTTTGATTCTCTAAGTAGAGCATTGACAGAGACTGGGAATTAGATTGTAGTATCCATTGCTGCTTCATGGGTACAAAGTTCCTGTCAGAAGTGTTAGATAGCAAATTTCAGAAATATTGTAATTACAGATATTGTGACTATACTATACTAAGTTGTGCACTAAAAATAGTTAAAATGGTGAATTTATAACAATTTTAAACAGAAAAAATAGTACTTTGAATATTCTAGAAAGATGGTGACTGTTCATAATGTACCTCTGCAAGGATTCTAATGTTTCCCACTTAACGTTTGACAAATTTCAACTGCAGGATGTTTAGATGGCTCTTCATTTGTTTGTTTTTCTTTTTCTGTATGACATGAATAAATAATTCAAATTGTCAAAACACTTTTAATTCTTTCACAGAGAGTATGGCCTGCTTCTCAGAGAGACGTACTGTATCTTTCTGCAATTCGAAAGATCCCAGCCTTGACTGAAAATGACCCTGAAACTTGGATAGTTTGTAATTTTTCTGTGGATCATGATAGTGCTCCTGTGAGTATAGCATAGAAATGAGTATAATTCTGTAATATGAGTATAATATGTAATATGTGATGCAGCCACATTTATACATATACTCCCCTCCCGTCCACACAGATACTTGATTTGACATGTTTTAGATTTATGTTAGATTGCTTGGGACAGCCCTTGTGTTTTCTGAAGACAAGTGCCATGGCTATCAGTGCCCCCTCTGGAGCTGTGTGGCTTTCCTTCTGAGGTTGGTAAGGTTTGCTTGGGTCCCGTGAGTAGCCTCTGTCCTAAAGGCATCTCCTAACCATTACCCAATGCTGCACACCGATTGTTTTTACCTTGATTTAGTTTAGTTAGTACTTTGAAAGAGGGAAAAGCCTTGTGTTTATCAGTTTGTTAATTGATGATTATAAGATTTTAAAGCCAGGTGGTGGTGGTGCACGCCTTTAATCCCAGCACTTGGGAGGCAGGCAGGCAGATTTCTGAGTTCGAAGCCAGACTGGTCTACAAAGTGAGTTCCAGGACAGCCAGGGCTATACAGAGAAACCCTGTCTCCAAAAACCAAAAAAAAAAAAAAAGAAAGATTTTAAATGGGAGCTGGAAAGATGGCTCAAAAGCACTGGCTGCCCTTCCAAATAACCCAGGTTCAACTCCTAGTACCAGTGTAGTGGCTCATAACTGTAACTTATCTCAGGGAACCTGACATCCTCTTCTGGCCTCTGTGGGCATTGCACATACATGCTGCTCAGACAAGCATGCAGGTGAAGCACCTGAGCACATAAAATGAAAACATGCACCAGTTGTATTAAGGAAGGTTTACTGAAGGCTTTGTAACAGAGTTGAAACTAATGCAGTAATAGGGCAACAGAGATTATAAACGGAGGAATATGCTACAAACTAATGCTAGTTCGTGTGTTTGCTTTGACAGCTGAACAATCGATGTGTCCGTGCCAAAATCAATATTGCTATGATTTGTCAAACTTTAGTAAGCCCACCAGAGGGAGACCAGGAGATAAGCAGAGACAACATTCTGTGCAAGATCACATATGTAGCTAATGGTATGTAGTAGTTCTGTGTTCTGATTGATAAGATGTAGGTTCTTGACCATTGTCTACATAAAAATGTCCAATTTACTAGTCCTTAACCTGGAGATAAGTTATATATAGAATTATGTGGAAGACATTAAAAGTCTACATGCCTGAATTTCTATCTTAGAACTAGTATATGAGAATGTTTAAAGTTATAAATAGGTGCAAACATTTTAAAACTTTATAATCTATATAGGTCATACATTTTAAGAGCCATTTTATTAACCGTTGCCTGGTAGAATGTATTTGTAATTAGGGTCTTCTCCACCAGTTGTTGATAGCTTCCGGCATGTTTACTTCATTATGACTCACTGCTGGGCAACCCTTTCTCTCATTTGTTTTGGTTTCTTACTGTCCTGTTCTGCACCTGCAGTCCTGATTGTAACCTTTCTAATCAAATACTCCAATGTCCATTGTTATTCAAAGACATAACTACTCAAATGTTTAAAGAAACACATGTTGTTACTTAGAGAGTGATGAACAAGTAACTTTACACGTTGCTGTGTTAGTATGTCCATGATATTTGGAGAGAATCATGACTACTTTAGAAAGTTAATTCATCCTTTCTTACCACCAGTTAATGTCTGATAGGTTAGCATTAGGGGATGAATAGTTTCGGCTTAAGAAATGCTAGCTGTTACAACATGGAAAATTTTTGAAAAGCAAAGGAGTGCACTAGGTACTTCACATGTAGGTGGAGAACCATGTCTTAATCAGCTTGACTTCCCTTTGTTTACAGTGAACCCAGGAGGATGGGCGCCAGCCTCGGTCTTAAGAGCAGTGGCAAAGCGAGAATACCCTAAGTTCCTAAAGCGTTTTACTTCTTATGTCCAAGAAAAGACTGCAGGAAAACCAATTTTGTTTTAGTATTAACAGGTATGGAGGATCTATAAACCTTGTTGACTAGTAGGACTCTGCAGGTAGTAAAATTCAATCAGCTTTTGGAAGGTGTTGGAAAAGTTTTATGTTCCCAAATAGAGGATTGTAGTCTGTAGTCTTTAACACATTTTGTTATTTATATTTTTATTAATATGAGAGAATTAGCATTACATATATAGAGAATACAAGAAGTGCCAACTTCCTGTGTTATACCTTGCCAGAAACTAGTTACTTTTTGTATGTGGTCTTCTAAACTTTCTTATGTACATATTCACTTGTACTAAAGGTCAAGTAAAAGTGTGTGCATCTGTGGGGTGTGTGTGTGTGTGTGTGTGTGTGTGTGTGTGTATCTGTTGGGAGTATACACATACACCAGCAACATATTGAGTGTGTGTGCTGTTACATATCTGTTTACACATCCTTGAGTCTGACTTTTTTTCTCTGTTACTAAGGAGTTTCCTGGTTTTGTTTTCTTTTGTATGTGTGCACATCATTTATATAACCAGCTCTTCACTTAACACGTACTGAAGTTACAGCCTTTACTTATACAGTGTTAGAATTTTATCTTTAATTATTTTGAACTAAAAAGTTTCTGTGTGTTAACTATATGTAATACTACTGCTTAGGAGACCATACATACATAGTTTGCATATTACCATCTGGAGAGGTTGTATTAACTGATATCTCCAGCAATAAATGTGTTTTATTTTCACATAGGGTCTCATAAATATATAAAGTAAAACATTGCTCTCCATATGTTTTTCCCATAACTTCCAAAAGATCCCTTTATATTTTCTGTTGCTTGCAGAGGATATATTTTCAAACGTATAAGGTAAATAATTTTGCATTTGCAAGGGTGAAAATCCTTTAAAGATAAATGACAGAGATTCTGTGTACTCCATGAATGAGCAAGGTCTGAGATGTCTGTTCTGGAAATCTTCATGCTTTTACTGCATACATTGCTGCATACATTGCTGTTGCTTAGGTTTTTACTTGTCTTTTTGTTGTTGTTTTTTTCTCCAGTGACTGAAGCAAGGCTGTGTGACATTCCATGTTGGAGAAAGAAGGAAAAGAAAAAACAAAAAAAGAAAACAAAAAATCAAATCCTCTAAGCTGGAACGTAGGATCTACAGCCTTGTCTGTGGCCCAAGAAGAAACATTGCAATCGTAAAGCTGGGTTTCCAGCACTAGCCATCTCCTGCTAGGCCTCCTCGCTCAGCGTGTAACTATAAATACATGTAGAATCACATGGATATGGCTATATTTTTATTTGCTTGCTCCTAGGAGTGAAAAAAAAATAACTTTGAATTACAACTAGAAATTAACCGATGCTTTAATTTTGAGGAACTTTTTCAGAATTTTTTATTTACCATGGTCCAGCCTAAGACCCTCAGTTGTATCAGGTTTTGTGCACAAAAGAAAAGCACAAAAGTTGAACGCACCTGAGGCACGTGCTCTCTGTGCACTGAATACTCAGACGGGCTTCTTTTTACAGGCCGACAGTCTGTGTCTGTGTCCGGAAGGTTTTGACTTTTTTGCTTTGTATAATCATAGAATCTATTGCTGCTGATTTCTATAAGAGTTCATGTTGTGTGTCTCTTCATAACTGAGGACTGTCAATAACCTGTGATTTTGCCTTTTCTATAGTCTTACTCCCATGAAGAACATTGGTTCTGATGGAGAAAGAATGAAAAGCTTTATTCCCCCAGATATCTTTATATTTTTATTATATATTTTAGTTGTGTACTATGTGCTACCAACTTTTTTCAGTTTGTTACAAACACAATTTGGTAATTTTTAAATTGGTTCTGCCTGCCTCCAGTCAGAGACAACTGTACATCTCTTATGGGTATAGAGTACTTTATATACAGAGGTCAGGATAACGTGGGTTCATATTTTCCCTGAAATTTATAAGAGAATATATGGTATTACTTGTTAAACCAAATCAGACTGTTTGAATTTGACATTTGATTTAATATTTCTAGTATTCTGTAACAAATATGGTATAGTTTTTCTAGCTTGGATTACTTTAAATGATAAATGATATATCGGAGATATACATAGAAAATCTGAACAATGCTCCAATTTGCCTCTTGATCATAAATTTCAGCAGAGCAGTACAATTTCACAGTATTCAAACTGAAAACTGTCTTTAGTTGCTATGAGAAGCTAACATGTAAAATACCTGATTTAGTTGTAGTCCTCTATGAAAAATTTGGAAGCATGGAGTTGAGGCAAGGAGTGGTACTCACTTCAGTTGAGATAACTGCCCACTTCAAACTTGATTGTGTTTACAAGCAGATGTACTTATGTAAATCAGGCATTTTGTAGATGCTTCGCTGACTTCTTCCTCTCCTTAGAAACACAAAAATCAGACCCTTTTGTAAAGCAGAGAGTCATGTCATGTAAAACATGACCTGTATATATTCCATACATCGAAATGGAGTCTAAAGATGAATGCAAGGTGTGATAATTTAATGATGGGATTAGTCTGATCACTTAATATGCACAATCCTGGAAGTGAATTACTTGCATCAGATATAATGATATTTATTACTCTGTACAGAGAGAAAAGTTCATATAAAACATAGAGCTTACATTACATGCACGCAGTTTCATGTCCCATAAATCTTTTATATTTTTTAATTTACCTTTCTCTAAATGATGTGCATGGAATATGCCTTATTACAGAAATGCTGTTCATAATTTGACTCTGTGGAAAAGTGCCTATGTGGTGGGGATGCTAGGAAGGCAGGGGAGACAGATTATCATACCAGTTTACATCACCAGTTAGCATTTTATATTGTGATGTTTAAAAAAAGAAAGTTTATACCTCAAATGTGTATTTTTTTTCTCTTTTTTTTTTTTTTTTTTTTTTTTTTTTTTTTTTTTTTTTGCGATCAGCTGTGGGGTTGGGATGGGAGAATGGGGAGGGTTGGGAGGGAAAGTTTATTTGCTATAGGCACTGATGGGAATCTTAGGGAAAAAACAAAAACAAAAAAAGCAAAACAAGACTCTCTATGCCCACTATAAATGTTCCTCTGTTTGCATTTCTGGTAACTATGATGAACCAGACAAATAACTCTTTCAAAACTAAATTGGATAGCTTTATTTTACAAATGTGCAAAGTTTATGAAGCAGGGTCTGTCTGCATCTAATTATTACCAATTGCATTTGCACTAAATGTGGTGATAATCTTTTACAATTTATTCTGTAAATAAAATGTTACACTAAAAATGTTTGTAGTAAAAAAGATAAGCAATGATCATTTTAGTAATGATCTTTAGTAGAGTGGTACTTTATTGGAGATAACCCTGCCCAGTCAGATTTAGAATTGAATTCATAAATACTGAAAGTATTCAAACAGTCAAAGTTAGGAGGAGCACTGGCCATGTTATAATATTCAGACCCTCAAGAATTACTTTGATTTGGCTAATCCCTACATATTGAATATTTATTATGTTTCTTCATAACCTGGGTATTTATCTTAGCCCAAGCCCCCATCCCACACACCCCCAAAACAAGCCCCTTTACTCAATTCTGCTGGATTATTCTGTGATGTTAGACACCTGAAAAATACTGGTGATGTGGGGATTTGTCCCTGCAGGTGAGTGAGCATGATGAGAGAGCACAGTGCTGTTCTTGGGGTTGAGGACTCCATATCTGACGTGGGGAAACTTGATTTGGTGTTGCTACAGGAGGAGCAGCAAAGGAAAGAGAGAGGAACCTGACTAAGAGAGATGTGTGGAGGCAAAGTAAGGTAAAGGAGGCATGGTTCTCATCTGTCCATTTCCATGACTACCTTATACACCTATACAATATCAGTGTCAGTTGCTACAGAATTTTAGCTGGGCTGAGCTGGTTCACTTGTGAAATTGTGCCGGTTATCTTTAAACTTATCAGTTGTTTGTCCGATCAAACACTTGACCAGTATTTAGTCCAGGCTGTACAGACGATGTATTTGGATTGTTGTCGTTGTTCATCTACAGACTCAAAACATAATCATTTTAAAGTACCTTGGGAGTGTGTAGAGTGTAACTATAATAGCTTTATGATTCTGATGATGTTTTTTTAAAAATATAAAAGATGGATCTTCCATGTTACAATCACAAAATTAAAACCAGTATTTAAAAGTGGAGAAGTATTAAAATATTATGGACAAATATGCTCGCTTGCTTGATTTGTTTTCCTTAACCTCAGGGTACTGTTCTAAGTGATTTTCTGGGTAATCTTAAAAGTCTCCTTAAATTATTCCAATTCAGGAATCCTGTTTGTAACCTCATTAGGGATCAAGTAAATTCTGAGGGAACAACAGATCAGAACAGGCAAGTACTAAGGTAAGTGTCCTATCAGTCTCCTGTCCTGTGTATTATGCATATGTGTATAGTGGACTGCAATTTAAATGAATTTATTATGAATTACACTTAAAAGTCTTAGAGCCAGAGAGTGAAGCAACATAACTTTTTCTGAGTTTCTAAACTGGAATTGCTGCACTTGTGAATCACATACACATGATGTGTATTCACTCATGTGCTCTTAATTATGAATACATAATTTCTCATTTATTTAAGAAATATCATCTCTGCTTGTTGCAGTCGTAGAACAACAATCACAGAATGTGTGAACTTGTACTCACTGGGGTCTCCCTTTGATTATGTTGAAAAGCACTGAATGTATTTCGTCTCTAGTGCTTAGAGTGTTAAGTGTGACCTGTTAATATAAGCCCACTACCTCATTTGGTATGGTGATCACACACTCTCCCTTGAGCTGGCTCTACTTGGTACCAGCAGCTTTCTTCAACTCATTTCCTGTAATCTCCACTATCCTGATGCTCCCCAGCTTAGTCTTCACTTTTAAAGTTCATGCACAGTCCACTTAGGCATTCTTATAGGCAATATGACTACTGTGCGCCTGGAGCCTTGGTGCAATCCTCCATGACCTCCTGTTACATTCTATGTACCTGCAAAAAATTACATCAGCAAGGCAGAGTGGTGTACATCTTTAATTTTAGTGCTCAGGTGGATCTCTTGAGTGCAAGGCCAGCCAGGTCTACAGAACAAGTTCCAGGACAGCCAGGGCTACAGAGAGAAAGCCTGTGTCCAGAGTACCACATCAACACTGAGTTGGGTTACCACACCCTGAGTCATAGTTGACCCTCCACCATCAAGTAGGCTTCTCCAAAACTGCTTTATACACACAAAGGTTTGCCTAAATGCCGTATATGTTTATTCATCCAATCAAGTTGACTATCAGAATTGGTCATCTCAACTACCATTCGGTGCCTTGACTCCTTGTCCTCCCACTGAAAGATGAGACAAGAAAATAAAACATCACTGTAGACAAATCTAAAGAGGATATTTCACAGATTTTTCAACTCATGGACATGTTCTGATAAATACAGCGCTTTTGTGGGCTACTTGCCAAATTCAAACTAGCCTCTGAGAAATAGCAAACCTTGGTTCTGTGTAGGCTGGCTTATTGTGGTTGTTTCTATTACGTATTAGAATGGGGAGTATGAGTGGTCACTAGATTAAACAGGGTCTAAACCATTTTAGCAGTCAATGTTTACTAGTAATTCTCCAGCACACAAAACACTTTTCAGAATATTTTTGTGTCTATTTTTATGGTATTAAGATCAAACCTGGGCCTTGTTCACACTTATAAATGCTACCCCACTGTACAGTAAATATGTACTGTACAGTAAATATGTACTGAGCATGTATATGCCATGCAATGTTCCCAGGATTTAGATATAGCAAGAAACCATGGCTGGCATTTATTTTTGTTGTAATAAAGCTTTTTAGCACTATATGAAAATTAAATGGAAAACGGGCTTTGAGATCATAGGCAGTTAAATATACTTCAGACTAAGTCACATTTAAGACATACAAAGGTCTTTTTCATTTACTTGGCTTTTTAGTTGTTGGGGAGTTTGTTTGTTTGTTTGAACAAGTTTCTCCGTATACCCCAGGCTGACCTTCACAGTTCTGCCTCAGTCTTCTAAACGCAAGAAGTTTGGTTGTGGTTTTTGGTTATGTGATCCAAAGGTTAATAGGTTGCCAATCAAACCTCCAGGTCTAGCCTGGATTATAAAATCTGTGTACCACTCCAGTCTGGTGACTCTGACTTTACTCTGCCTGCACCATCCATACCTATTCTCCAGGCCTAGCCTGGGCTTCACATGCTAGGCTCCTTTCCAGTCTGGTGAGTTTCCTAGACCCTAGCCCCCACACACCTTCCCCAATCCTGAGATGGAGCCACAGTTGCACACCCTATATGCTCTCCAGTCTGGTAAGCTCGTGCAGCCTCACCTGTGTATACCACCCCTACCTTTTAAGCCTAGTAGCTGCAGTTGTTCAGCACAGCCTGTTTATTGGCTCAGCCTGATAAATGCCCAAGACCCTGTCCTACCCACACTATCTTCACACTCCTTTGCATAGCTCAGGTAACAGCTTGCACATCCGCCCAAGCAGATCCATTTGTTTGTCCCAATCACTAACTTTTTTCCATAACAGTAAATTGGAATCACTACTACACCCCCAATTCAAAATCAACACTACCTGAACAGTTAACCTACCAACTACTCGTACCTGATCTGAAATCAAGGGATAAGGTACAAAGACAAAACCCAAACCAAACTTCTACTCGATAGAAGCAGCCTAGAATTTTACATCAAACACACAACTAGCAAAAGATGTTCACATACTCGGGTTATATTGCAAGACCACAAGCAATATGAAAGGTCAAGATAACATGCCTCCCTCCCCACAAAGCCCCACCACTACTAAAAGTGTTCTCAAATTAGAATTACCTGGACGGACAACCAAGAGACCAAATGTGAGAGAATAATTATGTCATCAAAGAATTCAGGGAGTTTAATGAAGTCATTGACAACTCAATGAACTTAGAGAATAGCAATAATGTACAATAACAATGACATACAAGAAAACACAGGCAGGACTGAATATAGCAAGACAATTGGGGATTTAAAAACAATGTAGACAAACAGAAATAGACATACTAAAGAAAACTCAAGCATAAATGGAAGATGGAATTTTAAAACTCAACCAAATTATAAAACTCAAGGGACAGAGAAGGAGAGTGATTCAGGTAGAAGATAGATCATCAGGACCTGAAGACAAAGAATTAGATTAGACCACACAAGCATAAAAGTAGGATTTTTTTTTTTTTCAAAAGAAATAAGCACACACAAGCAGTGTTGTGACTGAGGGACTCCTTAAGATCTGGGAAGAAGCCGGGCGTGGTGGCGCACACCTTTAATCCCAGCACTCGGAGGCAGAGGCAGG
>NC_034600.1:27754803-27756434 GCF_900095145.1 Mus pahari
ACAGAGAAACCCTGTCTCGAAAAACCAAAAAAAAAAAAAAAAAAAAAAATCTGGGAAAAAAGACTAGAAAGGGAAAGACCCCATGCTTATAGATTAGTAGAATTAATGCTGTGAAAATAGCCATTCTATCAGAAGCAATCGACAGATTCGATGTAAAACCAATCAAAATCCCCACAACATTCTTCACAGAAAGAAAAACCTACACTAAAATTTGGATGCAAATACAAAAGATAGCCAAAGGAATCCTGAACAACAAGCCTGGAAGGGTTGCTAACCAGATTTCAAGATGTATTTTATGATACTATTGTAGATCTATACTAATAACAGCATCATGGTATTGGCACAAAAAGAGGCATAGACATGTAGATGGAACAAAACAGAAAAACGTGAGTGAAATCATCTCATATTTGATAAAGGTGCCAAAAATATACCCTGGGGGAAAAGTATCTTCTAGTGGTGCTGATAAAATTAAACCTGTATCATCTGAACAAAATTAAACTCCAAATGGACCAAAAACCTCAACAGGAAAGCTAAAATCACTAGAAGAGGCAAGTCCCCTACAAAACATAGATGGAGTAAAGGACTTTCTGATTAGGACTCTTCATGAATTAAGGTCACCAGCTGATGAACCTCATAAAACCAGAAACCTTCTTTACTGTGAAGAAAACAAGTGGAAGCCCATACATTTTTGCCAACTGTACATCTGATAGAGGATTCATATCTAGAATATAACAAGTTTTAAAAAAAAAAAAGAAAAAAGAAAAAAAAAGAAAACAAATGAGCCAATATTTTGCTTTGGGTTTTTTTTGGTTGGTTGGTTGGTTCATTTGTTTAGACAAGGTTTCTCTGTGTAGACAGTTTCTCTGTGTAGTCCTTGCTTCCAGCAACTCAGTTTGTAGGTAGGTCAGTCTGGCTTTAAACCCAACTGCCTCTGCCTTTCCCCAAGTGCCAAGATTAAAGTCATATGCTGCCACTACCACCTAACTAATGAAGCAATTTTTAAAATGGGGCTGTGTATCTCAAAAGAAAAAACCAAATGGCTAAGAAATAACTTTGAAGTGTCCAACATCCTTACCAATAAGGAAAATGCAAATTAAAATTGCTTTGAGGTTTTAATCTTACTTCAAGAGGGAACTGACAATAAATACTGGAGTAGGTGTGGAGAAACAGGAATCCTCATTCAGTAGGTGTGGGATTCCAGACTGGTGCCACCAGACTGAAGTCAGTGTGAAGACACTCAAAAAAACTAAGTAGCTCGACTATGCCCCAGCTCTCCTACCCAATGCCATATGCCCAAAGGACTCAACATCCTGCTCCACAGATAACGTGCCAGTCACGTCCATTTTTACTCTTATCTAAAATAGGAAATGGAGAGAGCAGCATGTCCTTTAACTGACAAGTAGACAATGAAAATGAAGTATACATACACAATATAATCCTATTCTGTTCTCTGTCAAGAAAAATGAGATTTGTGGGTAAGTCAATAGAACTAGAAAATTATAGTGAGTGAGGTAACCCAACCCAGAAAAACTAACAGCCGAAGTTCTCTTACCTGTGGGCAGGTGTTTCCGCTCTACTTTCCTCCTCCTCCTCCTCCTCCTCCTCCTCCTTCTTCTTCTTCTTCTTCTTTC
>NC_034600.1:27756659-27795966 GCF_900095145.1 Mus pahari
TCTCTCTCTCTCTCCTCTCTTTCTCTCTGTCTCTCTCTCCTCTCTCTCTCTGTCTCTCTCTCCTCTCTGTCTGTCTCTGTCTCTCTCTCTCTCCCCCCCTCAGCCCCCCCCTCAGAATCACAGGCTCTATCTAACCTTTATTTTATGCATTAAGGTGGGAAGCAGGTTTACAGGAAATCACCTAAGTGCTGACTCATTCCTTGTTCGCAGCCCCTCACAGGAGAACAGAATTTGCATCAAATATAATTAGCCCCAGGGCTATCTGCAACAAGATGGGGCTGTGAAAGGCAGAGATTCTAGAGGGGGTTAGATAGTAAGTCACAGGGACTATGAAGGGGAAAGTAAACTGCTGGGGGTCTTTGTCTGTGGAGCAGGGAGAGAAAGGATGGGCACTAAGAATTACTGAGAAAGCGGGGGGGGGGGGAAGGGGAGACAGACAGTTTATATTGTTTCCTTTAAAATAATATATAAATATATATTATGTAATGTAGTATATTTGTGTTTATATTTCCCTGGGGGGAACCTGGAACTTAAGTTACAGATGATGGTGAGCTGCTGGAAGCTGGGCCTGGGTCCCCTGGAAGAACAGCAAGTGCTTTTACCCACTTAACTCTTTCCAGCCTCCATTAGTGGGTGTTTGTTTGTTTGTGTTGGGGTTTTTTTGAATCAAGGGAAGGTCAAGATTTCCCCCCAAATATTTTATTTAAATATTAAATTAAAAAACACATCATTTGATATACATCTCATTAACATGAGAAATGAAACAATTCCATAATAGTAAAAAAAAATTATATACACCTGAGATCACTTATTGTCTTTAAATAGGCGATTCCATTACAGTCCAGTCCAGGGCCGTGAGGATCTACAAGAACACAGCACACACACCAAAAAACAAAAAGAACCCACTAAAAACTATGATGTTCCTGTCCCCTAGAGGGTCCACAGCAACTAGAAGACACAAAAACTGCCAGAAAGTAAAAAGTGCTTGTCGCTTCTGACACACAGCAGTGCTCGGGCCTTTGATCTGTGGTATCCAGACAGGAACTATGGGAAATAAGGGCTGGCTGCTCAAGATACTGGGCGCTTGCTTCCCTGATGCACACAGCAGATGGGTGTTAAACTTAGTGCACCTTACCCATCTCAAGCAGTCACTATAGTACTAATACTAAACTCCTTTTTGTATATTTTTTCACTTTTTGTTTGATAATATACATGAGTATAATTCACCAAAAACCACAAATGTATTGGGGTGGGTGCTGTTTGTGCCCTTGCTGGGATGCTGAGGGTTCGAATCACACTGGCCTAGGTGCACTCTGCCCTGCAGATGTTAGACAGGCTTTCCACCAAGAGCATTCTGCTTAAAAGCGGGAATCTCAGGGTAAGATCAGCAGGTCAGTATTAAGCTTTGGCTACTTAATCAAGGGTTGCGTGGCTGTAAGCTTGGAGCCCTGGCACAAACAGGCAGGTGGGCAGGCTGATTGATATAGAAATATATACAGGGGAGGGGGCAAAAAATGTGTGGGCACATGTGTTGGTCTGAGCAGGACCTCAAGTATATTCCTTTGTCTTACTGCCTTGAGACAAAAATCTCACTAACCCAGACACTTGCTTTTCTGCCAGGCTAGCCAGCAAACTCCTCATAATCTATCATCTATCCTAATGCTGGCGAATTCGAGGCACCCCAAGTAAGTTCAGTTCAGCTTTTCCCATGGGTCCCAGGGAATCTGAGTTCAGGTTCTCATGCTTCCAAATAAAGCTCTCACCTACTCAGCTGTGCTGAGAAAACACAAAATCTTCCATTACACTAGGAGACACAGGCCAGATGTGCACCAAAACTTGACAGTTCTCCTGGAAGCACTTTGAGACCATGGCCTGTGTCCAATGTGAACCAGATCTGTGTAGGCCTCACCTCATGGGCAGGAATTCTGGGAAGTGAGACACTTCCCCTCCATGAAGCAACACATGAGAGTAATACTGTTTGCTTTATAGGGTCATGCTTTGAAGCAAAACTGAGCTCCTTCAATTTTCTGCCACCCCAACTCTGTCAAGGTAAGAATAACTAACAGAAGTTTCGTAACCATCACAAACTAGGTAACTTCCTTTTGGGATCATTTCTGATGGTTTCTTGTCAGGTTTCCTCAACAAAAGGAAAGACAGTGAGCAGCTGATAGGTTACCCATTCTATTATCTTTGTGCATCAAAGCAAGCTTCCTGCTCATTTCAACCCTGGCAAATACAACAGAGTAGGCATATATATGGGAAAAGGACAGACAGTGGAAAATGGTACATGCCACCTGGCTTTTGCCTACCTCTGCCTCCCTCCTCACCCCCTACCCCCACCCCAAGATATGTAGCAGATATGCAGTTTGGTCTGCATATGGATTTGGAACACCTGGAGCAGGAGCTATCACTAAAGCTGTTGTCTGTGGGATATGTTCTAGCTGGGCTGCCTTGTCTGGCCTGTGGGAGAGGATGCGCCTAACTCCCAGAGTCTGGATGTGTCAGGGAGGGAGGATATTGGGGGGGGGGCACTCAGAGGAGAAGGGGTGGGGGGTGGGGGAAGGATTGCAGGAGGGGCTGACCAGGAGAGGCAGTGAGTGGTAAAGTGAATACATAAAAAAATTAAGTTAAATTAAAAAAACAATTTGGCTTTTGAGAGAATGCCAAGATCAAGGGAGAGTTTCTCTGGAAGAAACTAGCTGTGTGTGCTAGCTACTTAATTTGACACAAGCTATTGTCATTTTGGAAGAAGTAACTTCAACTGAGAAAATGCCCCCAACCAGACTGGTCTGTGGGCAAACCTCTGGTGCATTTATTTTAATTAATTTATCTATGTAGCCCCAACGTTCCTTGGACTTGCTACATAGACCAGACTGGCCTATTTCAAAATCATAGATGTACTTTGTTCCCCAAGTGCCGGGACTAAAGTCATGCACCACCAAGCCCAACTTAAATGTAGCACATTGAATGTGAGAAGGCTCAGCTCGCTATGGATGGTGCTACCCCTGGCCAGTGGTCCTGGGTGCTAGAAAACAGGCTGATGGGGCTAGAGTGATGGCTCTGTGGTTAAGAGCACTTCCAGAGATCCTGAGTTCAATTCCCAGCCACCACATGGTGGCTCACAAGCATCTGTAATGTCCTTTTCTGCCATGCAGGCGTATATGCAAACAGCACTCATACATAGAAGTAAGTTTAAAAGCAGACTGAGCAAGGCAGAAAGCAGCAGTTCTCCAGAGTCCGCTTCAGCCCTGAACTCCAGGCTCCTGCCTTGACTTCCT
Source organism: Mus pahari (assembly GCF_900095145.1). Taxonomy (NCBI): domain Eukaryota; kingdom Metazoa; phylum Chordata; class Mammalia; order Rodentia; family Muridae; genus Mus; species Mus pahari. The sequence continues at coordinate 27,759,938 of NC_034600.1, forward strand.
TTGATGAATGACTTGGGACCAAAGAGTTAAAAGCCAGAGAATAAATTCTTACCAAGGTACTTTTGGTCATAGTGTTTCACCACAGCAACAGAAACCATAATTAAGACAGCATGTGAATACAAACACTGACAGTGTGTGAGAGACCTAAGGGGAGAGTCATACTAACGTAAGTATGTGCCAAAGAGCTGTTTATCACTCTGGGTTAGTTCTGACTTGATTTGCCAGCCTTTGGGCTCTCAAGAGCATTCCCTAACTGTGTGATTCCTGAGAAGACAACTCCCCAATCTTTCACCTCTAACAGCAAAGTGGAGTAGTTACAAAGGACTGGAAGTCAGCTCTGAGGAAGGGCCTTTCCTACCCCACGCAGCTGAAGCACACTTGAGGGGCCACTGCGTCAGCTAGCTGATCTTCCCTTCCTCTTACCTTGCCCCATCTGATAACCAAAGAGAATCTGGTTGAGATAAAACCCTTAGTGTACGAAAGATCCCTGAAACAACACTGGCCAGCTGCTGCTGCTCAGAGTATAACAGATCATGGAGGGAGGACCTTATGACCCTCAGCGGGGAGCTCAGGCTACCACTTGGCCAGGCTTGGCTAACTTCTGGACCTCAGGCTTGGGGTTAATCCTCAATTTTAAAAAAGCCACCGCTTACACTTATCAGTGTTAACTTCCTTTCATAATTTACTCAACTGGAAAAAGTATTCTATAACAAAATGTATACAATTTAGTAATTGTACAAAACATGAATTTAGCAAGATGACATTGGTTACAGTCACCAGCATAAAACACTCAATACTTTTTACTGCCACTTCCACGACAAGCTCAGGTAAATAAAATGGTACTGGCTGAAAAGTCACAAGAGGAGCAATTTGAAACTTTACATACAACAGCAAAGGCAATCTTCCACAATAATACTGACACAATCACTAAGAGGCTCCCATGCTGCCGCGGCACTCTTGGAATGTCTTTCAGAGTCCATCTTCTACACAGATGTCAGCTTCCCAAGACCAAACTTGAAGCATTAGATAGAATACAAAATAAGGAGCTCTTTATTATTATTTATACAAAACTGGTACATTAAAAAAAAAATTAAGATTCAACAACTCTGCTGACCCCCTGAGGAAGCTAAGAGCTTTTATGGACCCATCAAAGGAGCCCATAAATGACTCAGTCACCAGACTCCTGGCCACTGGGACAAGGCACACAGCTCCAGGGCCATTCATGCGGCTCCATCATCGGCTCTGTAAGCTGACTTTCCCTTCATTGGGCTTGGAAAGCAAGCCAGGGTTTCCTGGACCAATGCTAACGAGCACTGTCTTCTCTGGCCCAAGCTAGAGTATTTTATCAGTGTAAAAGTTGAGTTCTTTTATTTCTTAAACACTTCCAATAAACTCCTAGCATTAGACACTTAGTTACAACATATACAGATTTGATAGTTTACCAAAAAATCTAGAATTCAGCTAAATAAGTTAAAACGTCTCTAAAGAAACTTGGCTTAGAGAAATGGTCGTTTTGTTTTTTAAAAACTGTTCCCACACTCTAAGTTGAGAGGTCCGACTTGCTTGCACTCTCCTCTAAGTAACACTAAGAGCTCTGATATCTTTAGTGCAGAGTGGCACAGCTGGCAGAATCTAGACTAAAGGCCTCTCTGAACAAAGACTTACAGAGATAAATGCAGTGACTGTTTTCTTCGTCAAGAACTATTTAGCACTACTTAGCACATTATTCTGTAGTTTGAGAATAAAAGTAATTCTTCCATGAAGAAGTAGGTCCCCAAAAATCAATAGACCAGCACCAAATGAATTATTAGTTTACAAAAAATAAACTTAGATTGCAAAGTTCTACAACCCAGACTGAATAAATAAAAATCAGAAGTTCTGTCAGCTACAGTGTCATTTAAAACCATTTTAAACCCACTGGGAGGTGAGCCCCCACTGATCACCAGGAACTCCATCATTTTGTCAAAACACCAGTTTCCAGCTTGTGGTAGCTTTCAGAAGCAAGCTGTAGATCACATCTGTGGTGCTCAGAGCCCTGTACCATCCATGTGAGATCTTTCCAGAACACAGCATGGAAAGAACCAGAGTTTCCACATCTGAGGAGTCTGTGCAAAAGACCTCAGACGTCTCTGAAAGAGCCAGAAACCAAGCAGGCGTGTCACTGATCATGTCCATTCATCTTCCACAAGACAGTGCATTGAGATTTTTAATTCACAGATTTCATGTTAGTCCTTGAGAACCCAATGCCCACGTTTCAGTTCAGTGTGTCAGGATACTCAAGCTGCCTTCTTGGTGCATGTTCCTTGAAGATCTTGTAAATTTATCTTTGATCTATGTCAGAAAAAGACAAAGTAGTAACACAAAGAATATCAGCAATGCAAAATTGGGGAGCTGGGGCACGTGTGTATGTGTATAGATGTCAGAAGACTGCAAGGCCACCCACTCCTTTTTTGACACAGGGTCTCTCTCAGTAGCCTGGAACTCGCCAAGTAGGCGAGGCTGCCGGGTCAGTGAGCCCCCAGGCCCTGCCTGTCTACCTGCCCAGAGCTTGGACTTTAAAGATCATGACACTACACATGTTTTGTTTTGTTTTTTTAAATCTGGATTCTAGGGCTTGGACTCAAGTTATCCAAACATTTTAGTGGTAATTCCCAGACCAGAATTATAAAGCTTTCACTTGGGAAAATCTCATCCACGTGGAAGTCTTACCTGTTGTGAACCATGTGACTTCTGACAAGATGTCCTGCTGCCAAGGCTGCCATCAAGGACAGCTCTCCAGCCATCACGGTGCCACATACAATTCGGGCAAGCTGCCGTGCGTTCTCTCCAGGATTGTCTTTGCACGCTCCTTGAACACCTAGCATCTGCAATCAGAGGCCAGCGTGGAAGATTACTGCACGGAGAAGAGGAGGGCCTAAACTCCATTAGCACTTACTTGCTTATTTAATCTACTTTCTCATGATTCATTAGGCACATCACCCAAACCATATGTATGTGTGTATGTTTACATGTATACACATACACTCTTTTTTTTTCTTTCTTCCTTTCTTTCTTTTTCTTTCTTTCTTTCTTTCTTTCTTTCTTTCTTTCTTTCTTTCTTTCTTTCTTTCTTCTTTCTCTCCCCCCTCCCTCCCCCCTTTCCCCTCCTCCTTCTCCTTCCCCTTCCCCCCTCTCACTACCCCCCCCTCTGAGAAACCCTACACTTATTTAGACATCCTGAGGCTAGACTGACTGAAAGCAAAGGTAAGAAAAACAGCTAAAATACAGAGTACAGTGATGTGCTACAGTAGACACACAGTATGATGGTTAAACTTGGTTGTCAACTTGACACTTGTAGAAAGAGGTACTCTCAATGATGAAGAACCCAGCCCATGGGCCTGGGCAATCAAAGAATGAGAGCCGAACATGAGGCTAGAACAAGCCAATATGCAGTGTTCCTTCATGGCCTCTACCTTAGTCCCTGCCTTAACTTCCCTTAGTAATGAAGGTCTACCTAGGTGTGTAAGTTGAAGTAAACCCTCTTTCCCAACTTTGTTTTAGTCAGTAAGAAACAAAGACCTGGGAGTCAGTGGCCTGAGACCACTAAGCTGTGTGCCAGACAATCGTACCTGCAGGCAGGCTTGCTGAGGTAGAAGGTTGGTCCCACCACCTACAGTTCCTATCTCTATAGATGGCATGGTGCAGCTGATATATAAGTCTTCATTTGTGGGACCACTGGCTTCCATTAAAGTAATACAGTTTGAACTCCCCACATTCTGTGCTGCATCCTGGAAAGGGAAAAGGAAAGATATCGTATAGCTCCTTCAGAGAACAGCAGAGCAGAGAGGACCGTGGGAACGGAGGAGCTCACCTGGCCGCACGCGATGTAGATAGCAGTGACAATGTTTGCTGCATGGGCGTTGTAGCCTCCTATGCTCCCAGCCATGGCAGAGCCCACAAGATTCTTGTTAATGTTTAAGTCAACCATAGCTTCCGTAGTCGTCTTTAACACCTAGATCAGAGTATGTACATTTTACATAGTCCCCCAGGAGAACTAAAAACCACTCACATCTACCTCTTTGTATTTCTAGAAAGCAGGGGAATACATGTAGCCCATTTAAACTGTCCCAAGAGGGCTGGCTACCTGCACACTGGCATGAACAATAAAACAAGCATTTTAATGGAAAACTACTCCACAAATGTAATCTTATAAAAGGTGGTAGTATTCTCATAATGTTTTATTATGTTTAAAACTTCCTTTCAGCCCTGGCTGGCCTAGACCTGTGTACCCGCCCTGGCTTCAGACTTCCAGGGATCCTCCTGCCCAAGTCCCAGAGGGGATGACAGCTGTGGGCCTCCACCCCGGCCTCAACCCAGCTGAAGACACTACCATGTCTAAGGCAGGCTAGCTACAACATCCATCCACACTCACCTCTCTCACCACCTTGGCTGGAATGACAGCTTCACAAACCACGGTCTTTCCCCGTCCTTCGATCCAGTTTATGGCAGCAGGCTTCTTGTCGGTGCAATAGTTCCCACTGACTGCCAGAATCTGCATGTCAGGAAAGAACTCCTGAAGCTTCAACAGTGCTTTCTCCGTACCCTAGTGAGAACCAAACAAACAATGCATGACGGAGCGGCCTTCTGACTACCTTAACTATTGTAACGCAGTCATTCCGTACATCAAGGTATTACCTAACAAACGTCTACAACTTTCTGTATCTGCCGATGCTGTTCCATATCCTGTTAAAACATCAATTACTACTTTCCTGTCCCTGCATGTCCCTATACCACTCTACTGGTATCCATGCACTTAACGACTCTGGTTAGCTCAGATAAGTGGAACCATGTAGAATTTGGCAATTTCACTTAGAATGATGTTCTACTTTAATGTATCTCTACCCCTTGTGCACGTCCACCCTATGAACTTATCCCTTCCCACTGGCTAGTATGAGCAGTGCTGCGAGCAGGAGCATACAGATAGCACTTTGAGACCATTTTCAATTCTAAAAGCAGAACGGGAAGACAGATGACACAGCAGTTCTATTTCCAAGCCGTTAAAAAGCCATTCCCTGGGACTAAACCACCAATCAAAAAGTACATGTGGTGGGACTCATGGTTACAGCTGCATACGCAGCAGAGGATGGCCTAGTCGGTCATCAATGGGAAGAGAGGACTTTAGACCTATGAAGGCTCTATGCCCCAGTGTGGGGGAATACCAGGGCCAGGAGGTAGGAGTGGCTGAGTTGGTGAGCAGGGGAGGGGGGAGGTGATGGGGGGAGGATGATTTTTGGAGGGGAAACCAGGAAAGGGGATAACATTTGAAATATAAATAAAGAAAATATTAAATTAAAAAAATTTAAGAAAAACAAAACAAACCACAACCCCCCCCCCAATACTATTTCTTAGGATTTTTAAAACTTAGGCATTTAGTTATTTACCTCTTTCCGAATAATCTTTATAAACACAAAACTCTGTAGCCTGACTAGATGATTTTAACATTTTGTATTTGTCTCTGGGTAAAAAGTTATCAGCAAAATGAAATGTATACCATATAAAAATCTCTCAGGAAACAAAATGAATGGATTATACAAACAAACTGAGTGTTTGATATCTTAAAGTTGGTGTTTCCAAGCAAGATAACACCTGCCTGTAAACCAGCAGTTAGTCCGAGACAAAAAACCTGTGAGTTGCAGGTTAGCCTGGTCTACACAATGTGCTCCAGGTTGGACCAAGGCTACAGTGAGACCCTGTCACACACACACACAGAAAGCAAGAACAAAGTCTCTAGAAAAGGTCAATTTCAAGACCTGGGAACAAAGCTCTTTTGGGTAGCCTGGGTGTGCTCAGAACTGACCTGGGCCGACACCTCCCTACAGCTCCATCTGCACTGAACTGCACCCTCAGGACCACTCCTCGGGAAGGAGCTGTTACTGGGCAAACTTCTGAAGTTTTAGCCCCAGATCCCTCTAACCCGTGAGGACATTTAGGACACAGACAGAGTCAAATCCACAGCAGTGCGGCCAGGCAGGCAACTGCAGTTACAAGCACTGGCTGCTCTTCCTGAGGACCAAAGTCCAATTCCCAACACCCACTGGCGTCACTCACAACCATATCAAACTCCAGTCCCAGAGAAATCTCATGTCCTCTCCTGGCCTCTATGGATATCAGGCACACATGCAGTACATAGACACTCATGCAGGCAAAAGACCCATACATACAAGTACATTTTATCTAACTAATTCAAAAAAGAGAAAATCAGAAACACTATCAAACCAAGCTATATTAGGTAATATTTAGCTTTTAATAAAGGTGAAATCAATCAATTCTGTTAAGTACGTACTACATGGATATGGTGGATCAATAAGAGGTATGGCTGGGTACAGTAGCACAGTTATAGTCCTAGCACTCAAAAAGCAAAGGCCCAAGAATCACCATGAGTCCAAGGCCAGCCCGGTGTGCCCATCATGGGCCCTGCGAGACAGAGAGCATCCATGCTCACCTTAGAGATCATGTTCATCCCCATGGCATCCCCCGTCTTGGACTGGAAACGGATATAGAGGTTGCGTCCTGCCATTGTCACGTGAAGTTTCTGTAGACGTGCAAATCTGTAAACACAAGGGTTTTATGTTAACCCAAGGTGAGAGATTTTACATTTTACCCTTAGTTTAGCAGGGAGTATTTTTTGTAGCTGAGTCTCATTCTCAGACACAGAGTAGAAGGTGGACCAACTCTTTAATACTCGTTAAGTCCAAATGAAAGCAGACACACTAGCCTGAACTGGTCAGGAGCTGTACATTACTGATGAGGCTTCCCTGTGACTGTAATGGTCTTCAAAGTAAACACAGCTAGACTAACTCATGGTCTGTGAGGAAATCCTTCTCTAGGGAAACTAACCAGCTAGTCACAGTGACGGCTTCTGTCTGTCTAACTTAATGAGTGGCTCAGGCCACCAGGTTTGCACAGGAAGTGCTTTTATCTGCTGAGCCATCTTACTAACCATTAAAAACCAATGTATTTCTATGGGATAATCTGTCTGCATCAACATCTACCCTAACCAGGAATAAGTATTAGTCATACTAAATGAATGGATTCAGAGGGGTGCTACATTACCCTAAGCAATGTATTTAGCTAGCACAGAGAACAAGCTAAATATCCATATGAACATATAAACACATGGAAACACACACACACACACACACACACACACACACATCCCTACCTGCTGGTGCTATCGAAAGCCTCCTTTATCACTGCAAACCCTTCGGGTGTTTCAAGCCAGGTCTTCACTTCTGCAGAGTCACAAGCACGAGGAAGACGCACCACTGGGCCTCGAGTCATCCCATCTGCAAGGACTCGACTGCTGGCACCTCCACCAAGCTACGCAGAGGATTATGGGAACGTATTAATCCACTTCAGTTTCTCCCATAGTTCTGTGTCTGCCTTCCTCCCTAGTTCAGCAAGGAGTACAAAGTAAACGAACTCCAACTTACACTTATCGCCCTGCAGCCTCTGTTAGTGCTAGCCACAAGACAGCCCTCCGTCGTTGCCATTGGCACCTGGTACTCTTTCCCATCCAGGCAGAGAGGCCCTGCCACTCCAACAGGGATGGGCATATATCCAATCACATTCTCACAGCAAGCGCCCATCACCTAGGAAACAGAAACACAGGTGGGCTACAGGTGAAAATCCGCACTGTAACAGACATCTGCTCATCTCAGTCCCTGTTGCTAATAGTTCTTCAAACTTTCCCCATAAAACATTTCAATACTTTTAATGTATTCTTTTTGTTGTTAAGATGTTGGTGATCAAACCAAGGGCTTCATCAGTGTTTGGTAAACATTCTACTGCAGTCAAACCACACCCTAAATTTACTCTTTAAAAATATTTAAAGTGGCTGGGTGGTGGCGCATGCCTTTAATCCCAAACCCTTGAGTGGCAGAGGGTAGGTGGATCTCTGAGTTCAAAGCCAGCCTGATTTACACAGATCTAGTTCCAGGACCAAAATAAATAAATAAATAAATAAATAAATAGCAAGCAAACAAACTGTTGGACTTTCCCAAGAATGATTATAAAATTATGAAAAACATTTTTAAAGTAGCAGTAGAAGGTCGGCTATAAGTTACAGAGCAAGCCCTCCCTAATCAAAGAGCATACCAAGGAATAATTATAATCTCTGTAAGGCAGGTACTGTAGAGAGGACGGCTCTGCAAGCTTTGTGGAGAGGAGCTGCCGGCGAATAGACACACCACGTTCATGAGTTTCCATTAAAGTTTCCAGTTTGTAAGCTGGGATGTGCTTGGCATTGACCAACTGAATGATCTCTGCATCACTAAGGAACTTTGCACCTTTCTGCAGAAAGGAAGAAGAAAATGAAGAGATGGAATTAGATAAGAAGGGCAGTTCATGAGCAGAAGAGCAAAGGCTGAAAGAGCACAGTGCAGAGCTGCTCACAGGGCTATAAAGCAGTACATACCAACCCTGGGAACAGTGACACTTAGCCAGACTATATCCCATCCCCTCTGAAGAACACACCCAGAACAAAGCCTTGCCCTCAGTCCAGTCCCCCTGCCTTCTGTACAACAGGACCTCGCTGTACTTAAATGCTCATGGACTAATCAATGAATATCAATCAATACATATTTACTTACGATGACAATATACACTCTCTTCATTTAATTTTTTTGTGGGTACAAATTGTGGACCTTAAATAGGATATATTCCAGCTGAGGATACCAACTCTCAAAAAAGCTCAAGTACAACAACATTAAGAGTAAAATTCAAAAGGCTTTGGGTTTGTAAAGGGGAAGATGATCTGAAAACTATCAAGGAGATCCAAGGAAGTGCTTGCTATGCAGACATGAGACAGAGTTCAAATCCCTAGCAAGACATAAAAGCCAGGTACAGTAGTATACATCTGCAATCTCAGCACTGGGCCGGCCGGAGGAAGACACAGGCAATTGCTGGGGACTTGCTATGTCCAGTTTAACCAAAATGACAAGCTCCACATTTACTAAGAGACCCTGTGTATTGGCTGGTTTTGTGTGTCAATTTGACACAAGCTGGAGTTATCGGAGAAAGGAGCCCAGCTGTGGGCCATTTTCTCAATTGGTGATCAAGTGGGGAGGGCCCAGCCCATTGTGGGTGGTGCCATTCCTGGGCTTGTGGCCCTGCATTCTTAGCAAGCTGAACAAGCCAGGTTCTGGAAGCAAGCCAGTAAGCAGCATTCCTCCATGGCCTCAGCATCAGCTCCTGCTTGACTGCCAGTCCTGACTTCCTTTGGTGATGAACAGAAGTGTGGAAATGTAAACTGAATAAACCCTTTCCTTCCCAACTTGCTTCTTGGCCATGTTTTGTGCAGGAATAGAAACCCTAAGAAACCCTGTCTCAAAAAAAAAAAAAAATCAGATAAAGCCAGGAGGTATTACACGCCTTTAATCCCAGCATTGGGGAGGCAAAGGAAGGTAGATTTCTGAACTTGAGGCCAGCCTGGTCTACATAGGGAGTCTAGGCTAGCCAGGACTACATAGTGAAACTTTTTAGTTAATTAGCTTCACTGTGTTGATTACTCATAAAACTATGCATTCTAAATATCTGTAATTTCCTCTGTCAATATATCTTAATAAGTGATGTTAGAATGGAACTGTATCTTACTAAACATGGAAAAAAAATTCAGTAGACCAGGAAAACATATTCTTATTACAGAAAGAATTAGATTAAGCTGGTAAGGCTGGGAAGCATGAAGGGACATATGTAAACGTGGTGAGAAAACACAGTGTTCAAACACAGCTCACTTCAACACACACAGATTCAAAAGCTCCTCATCTCTACAAGACAGTAACTCACTACAAGGAGTTTTGATTCTGGAACCAGAAAATAAGAAACCCCACTGCTAGCTTTACAATTTCCTCAATGGTAAATATCTTGGTAAATATCTGAAGCCTCTTGAACCCGGCCTGCTCATCTGAAGGGTGGGGATAACACCCCCAAAGGCTATAGGGGATTTACACAGCTGTCATAAGCCATGTGACACAGAGACTAGGACACAGTAGGCCTTGGTAGTACCAGTTTTAACTTCCTTTGGTTAAAAGAAAGGTACCAAAACATCCTCTTTAAAAGAAACCCCCAGTGTGAGCACGCCCTTGTCCCTCCTCTGTATTCTCCCCCAGTGTAAGCACGCCCTTGTCCCTCCTCTGTATTCTCCCCCAGTGTGAGCACGCCCTTTTCTCACCTCTGCATTCTCCAGTATCTGCAGACATTCTTCATTAGGTCGAGGCTCGATGGGGAGTTCAATTCCAGGCTCCTGTGTCCCCAGGGCCAATGGAGGGCTGGCTACAGAGGCCCCAAGCACAAACGTAGCTCTGCTTGTAGTCTCTGCTTCCACCACTAAAGGTTTTATAACCTCAGCTGTATGAAAGGCAAAAAGACATCGCAAAGTCCTCGAATCACTTTCAGAGGCAGTCAACTCAGGGAGGGTCCTCGGGCAAGAGGACCCGAGAATGAAGAACACAGCATAGTACCTTTTCTCTCTTGGTTCACCCCTGGATCCTCCTCTGCTGACGAAAGCTTCTGGTTCCTTCTCACAAGCAGAGGCTCACGTCTACAACAGTTGTCTTGAGCTTTCTTTGAGGTCACGACAGGAGATGTGATAGGATTTTTTAATGACAGTGTCGATTCTGTCTCTGCTTGTTCAAAGAAAATATACTTGACAGCCAAAAGGAACGCTAAACTCAGGGTAATCACTTGCTCAATATCCATGCTGATCATCCTGAATGAAAGCAAAGATAAATGTTGTCACTTCAGAAATATTAAAGTCACAGCAGAGCCCTGTAAGAACACAGAGTATTGTGAGTTCCGGTCACTTACTTGGAGAGATAAAACTGCCAGAGAGAAACGCTCGGTTCAATTCTCTTGGACACATCTTCATCCAGACCCAAGGAGACCTTAGACTGTTCTGCTGTGCTGTTCTGAGGCGAAGGATCAGCTATCCAGCGACTGTGAGCGTGAACAAGGACCAAGCCTAAAGACTGAAGGAACATATTCTAAACTGTATACCTTCTGCTTTCTTTCTCACCCCTCCCAACTCCATAGCCAGACACTTTAGTCCTCAGCCCCACCTAACATGGTAAGAAAACCCCTAGCTTGTTAAATAAAAGCAATGGTGCTGTAACAGTTCAAACATTCCAAAGAATAGCCTTTCAAAGACAGGAGTCTATTCAGGAGAGCAAGAATAACAAAGACCATAAGGCCCAGTGGGGCATGGTGGCAAACACCTTGTATCCCAGCACTCAGGGGGCTGAAGCAGGATGACTGAAAGTTCAAAGCCAGTAAGATCCTATCTCAAGATATCAAACTAAAATCCCCAGAACTTCAAAGCAACAAAGAACAAACTCAGAAAAAAGAGAAGAAAGACTGGAACATCACAGAAAGGGACAAATATTAGATAAACAAGATAGGAACTAAAAACACAAACAAAAGCCCCCAAATACCCAAAGTATAAGACACACTGAAACTACAGATACTGGAGAAAAAATGCCATTACCATAATCATCTTGACCCTTTGGGTTACGGGATTTGGTTTATTTTCTTCTTCTTCTAAAACTCTGGCAAAATGGCTGAGCTGCCAAATTGGACGACCCTCACGGCTTTCACGAGAAAGCTACGAAGTAAGTCAGCACGGCGTTAGGAGGTATGCAGGGGACTTAGGAGAGGGGCAGCATGGGAAGTTCTACTTTACAACTAATGACACCAGGAAAAGCCGCCTCACCTCTAGGACCAGGGACACGCAGGCTGGGAAGAACGTCATGAATACAAAGTAGTTGGCCAGCACAGACATGCAGCCAAAGCAACACATGATCTCAAGCTGACGGACCCCTGGAGGAAGCAAGAGGCACAGCTGCTCAAGTGTGCATGTCTGACATGCCACTGAGCTTAAAGGCTCTTCATTACACATAGCCAAGTTTCACTATATTACGTCCTTTGTCATTTACTAGAACAAAATTAGCAACACAAAGATGATTTAAGACCTCAGGAACAGCAGTCCTGCAAGGACACAGACCCCAGCATCACTCACAATGCTGTATATAATGGTGCTGTTTCATACAGCTGGCCAACAAATGTTTCCAATTCTTCTATAAATGGTATCACTTTGGCTGAGACAAGAAGCTGTAAGACCAGCTACTCTACAGCACTACCTTTATCCTCCAATCTACACCACTCCCCTAGACTCACTCATCACAAACGCAATTGGCCCACGTGTCCATGCTGATTTATAATGCACAGATCAGTAGGCAGTTATGCCTTTCTGACACGGCATCTCAGGAAATAGTCCTTACATACCACTAAGTGCAACTCTCTATAACCCCAGTGCCTACTGATGTTCTAAGCATTTTACTTCCTTGACCTATCTGAAAATGATACAATGCAAAAATGTTAATAAGTCAAGAGTGAAAATTAACAAACATTTCACCACAAAATTATTTCAAGGATCATTTGGTACTCTCAAATAGAAGGTGCCAGAATTGTACAGACCAGAAGAACCAGAAAAAAAATTAAGATCACCAACTCCTAGTCTTTGGCTCAAGTTAAAATAAAAAACTGCATTACATTATTTATTCTCACAACCAAGGGCATCTGAGAAACTGCAAATTATACATATTATAAATAAAGCAAATCTATACATTCAACTTGAACACTAAATGAATAGAATATTTTCGTAATCAATACATAACCAATGCTTTTCACAAATCAATCACCAACTATGATTTTTTTTTTTTGTAAACTCCAAGTTGCCATCATTCTTCCTGACTGTCCCAAAAGCAGCTGCTCTGCCACTTTGGTACCACACAGGACACAGCTCCAGTCCAAAGACTTCTGAGCAGCTGTGGCTTGTATGTGTGCTGGGAACTGCACCTTTATTTATGCAAAGTACATACTACCTCCAAGCTACACTTAGCCCAACCCTCCTCTGAACTGGCCTTTTCAGTTATCCCAGGATGTGGTAGAATGTGTCCAAAGTACAAATAAGTTCCAGGATCAATCCCTCACACTGTGTAAGAAGGGAGGCAGCGGGTTGCTGCCTAATTAATTTTAACCCCATGACTTCAGTGGCTTCTGCCACTGCACATCCGATTCTTTGATTCATTTCTCTAATGATTCAAGCAAGACAAGGCATCAGCCCTACTACTTTCTGCATCAGATTCAAATATGCAGGCTTTGCTTCAAGGCCTGTAACTTCCTGGCCCACCTTCAACATCTCAAACTCTCTTGTTTTCACCTGATCAACATTTTATTTTATTTAGTGGTGATGGTGTGTGTGTGTGTGTGTGTGTGTGTGTGTGTGTGTGTGTGTGTGTGTGTATGCGCCCAGGGCATGGAGTCAGGGGACAGTTTCAGCCATCTGTCCTTGTGTCTGTTATAGAGACCAACTCGCCTCTGCGATCCCACAGCTTACCACAGGCTAGCTATAGCCCAGGCCTTCGACTTCTGGAAATTCTCTCTGCCTCTGCCCCATCACAGCAGCACTGGGAGGGAGATGCACTACCATGGCAGGCTTACACGGGTCCTAGAAACCCCAACTCAGCTCTCATCGTTTCATGGCAAGTGCTTTACCTGCCATCTTCCTAGGTTACACAAAGTACATCTTGAAGTCTGAAAAAACATGCTATAGACTGAGTCGCTGAGCTCTATCCTTAGCAGTACATTTTAAAACAATTCTTAGAATGTTTTTTCTTTCCTAAATAAAAACCTTTGTTGAATAGTAGACTATGTATCATTACTATCAGAAATTTAAAGAAATACAAAATATTTAATAAATGAGTGAATACAGAGACAACCAAATATTCTCCCAAAAGAAAGACAATTAGGGGTTGGAGTAGCAGATAACTCAACAGCTAAGAGTGTCTTGGGCTCTTGCAGAGGACCCCAGTTTGGTTCCCAGCACCCACATTAGATAGCTCACAACCACCTATAACTCCAGGGGACACAGATGGATGGACGGGGACACGGACACACACACACACACACACACACACACACACACACACACAACCAGAACTTAAAAAAAAAAAAAAATCTAGCCTAAGACCAGGACACCTCATAACAGCATGATATAATTCACTCTGGCCAACTCCACTGCCCGTCACGGAGTCCTGTTGAAGTTCAGTATTAACTCCCCAGCACTGCTTTAAGGATGAGGAAGTGTGTTGAGGTTGGTGCTGCAGGCAGGCTAGGATTGACGGCCTAGTATCTAATGAAACCTTCCCAACTACCTGATGAGATCTGGGCTCTTGCACCACCTCCAACATGGCAATTAAAATACAAGGAAAGGAATTCCTCATTCAGCCCTGGTAAGAGCAAGTGTCTCCAGGCCAGCCTTGCAATACCACCTTGGTTACAAACCAAGAGCAAACCCCACACACCACAAGAAGAGACGACAGCAAGCATGGGAATCAGTAACCTGTTACTACTTTATTACCATGCACACAGAGGTCCATACATCCACACACTTACAGTATCTCCTGTTCAAGTCACTGAAGTCAGAATTCAAGAATAAACAATGTAAATGTCAGACCTGCTATTTTCCCTTTTAATGACAACTGTAAGTATATTAGAAATTGTTTACAAACCTGACATGGTGCCAACTCCAATCACAAGGCATTCCACAAGAGCGTCAAGGGTGAATGTGGGGCCCAGGATCGCCATCCCACGAGCTATATTTTCCCTTACTTCATCCTTAAGAATAGACCAAACATATCGGTGGTTGTAAAGAGCACATTAGCCTTTTAAAATGCTAGAGAGCATCCTGGGTCCTACATGAAACTTATTTTACTACACAAACAACAAATAAGATAGGATGCATTCAATAGGCAAAGTGGGCAGTGAGAGACACAGTGTAAGGACTACTCCTGTAGGTTAATCAATCACTGAAATCCTACCTGACCACACCCTTTCTGTAGTGGCTATTCCTGGTTGTCAACTTGACTATATCTGGAATGAACTACAATCTAGAATTGGAAGGCTCACCAGTGACCCTAATCTGGAGGCTGGGAGATAGACCTGGATCTTGGTATGGAGATCCTGAGGCATAGTGGCTACGGATTCCAGAAGATTAAGACAGGGAGATCTCTGAGTTCAAGGTCATCTGGGATTAAAGGTGTGGTGGCACACACCTTTAATCTGGGCTACACCTTCTGCTGAAGACCATATAAGGACACTGGAAGAAGAAAGACAGTCTCTCCTTAGCCTGCATGCCGTGTGGGACTGAGCAACTGCTAGATCCTTGGACTTCACTCACAGCTGCTGCTGACCATTGTTGGGAGTTGGACTGCAGACTGTAAGTCATCAATAAATTCCTTTACTATATAGAGACTATCCGTAAGTTCTGCGACTCCAGAGAACCCTAACTAATATACTTTCTTTCACATTTCATATTACATTCTGGCTCCCACCAACAAAAGCTTAGCTGAGATTCTCTGAGGTCACATTAGTACCATAAAACCTAGATCGTATCAAAATGTTCAAATGATCATAAGCAGTATCCAATATTTATAATCGGGATAGAACTATGAACTCTTTCACAGCTTGGGGGAGGGGCTAGTTCAGAGACAGAGCACTTGACAATCCTGCAAAAGGTCTTTAGTTTAATGGTCTGACACTGAAGGAAAATTATAAAAGGACTAAATAGGATATGGTCGTGTCTATGTCTGCAATCCCAGCACTCAGCTGACTACGGCAGGAGGATCACTATAATTCAGGACAGAATGAGATACAGTCTGTCTCAAAAAGAATTCTGCTACAAGGCTGTTTAACTTGATGCTGAGTTTTTTAAAGTCACCAATGAACATCAGGATGAATTTAAGATG
Source organism: Mus pahari (assembly GCF_900095145.1). NCBI lineage: Eukaryota > Metazoa > Chordata > Mammalia > Rodentia > Muridae > Mus > Mus pahari. The sequence goes on from NC_034600.1 coordinate 27,775,780, forward strand.
AGAAATGTTCGTTTGAGGGGCTCAGAGACAATGTGAGGCTCTAGACCACTAGATCTGCTACAGTGTAAAGATGAGAAGGCCCCCAAAGGCTCTTGTGTTTGAACACTTGATCCCCACTAGGTAGCTCCTTGGGCAGGCTGAGGGGGTGGAGCCTCATCAGAGAAAGTGGATCACAGGCTGTGGGCTCTGTGGCCCCAGAGCCTGACCCAACCTCCTGCGAACCCTCTTCTTGGCTGCACTGGGCTCCAGGCCTGCAGGCCCTGCATGCACGCCTTCCCAGCTCCATGAACCACCTCCTGGCAACACAAGCCCAAAGGAGCCTGGCTCCCTGCAATTGTCCCATGTCAGGTATTTGGTCAAAGCAATGAGGAAGTGCTCGGAACACTAACGCTCACTTTCCAGAGGCCCCAATAAGCAGTGTATTCACCTAAGTCACCATGCACTGTCATTTCAGAAGACTTTCAAAGGGAAAATGGGGAAGTGAGACACTCAACACAAACCAGTCTTAAAACACACGTTTAAAGGCTTGAGACAGCAGTTACATTTTGAACAGTAAAGAAATCTCATCTTGTGACTAGACAAATGTTGGGGAGATCATCACACTCCAGGGTTACAAACAATACTCACCTGTGAGTTTGAACTGAGGGCAAACTTTGCTAATGCACTCGCTCTAGAAAGGTCAATCAAGAGCAGAAAAAAGGGCAAAGCTTCACTGGGGGAAAAAAGATAAGTTACATTTAACATGGGGATAATATAGCTTTAGAGACTTCTTATATAACCCTTTCCATAACACACACGGGACATGACCACTTTTCTGCTAGCATTTTTTTTTTTTTTTTTTTTTTGGTTTTTTGAGACAGGGTTTCTCTGTTTAGCCCTGGCTGTCCTGGGACTTACTTTGTAGACCAGGCTGGCCTTGAACTCAGAAATCCGCCTGCCTCTGCCTCCCGAGTGCTGGGATTAAAGGCGTGCGCCACCTGGCCACCACGCCTGGCACTCTGCTAGCATTCTTAAGGAGCTTTGAATAAGAGATACTCAAAATATTTGCTAAAGTTTATTTTGTTTCACTCTTTTGAGACAAAACCTCATGAAGCCCAGGCTGACTTCTAACTTGCTGTGGGGCTTGGATCCCTGACCCTCGTGGCCTTGGATCCCTGACCCTCGTGGAGGTACAGGCACTGTCATTATGTCCAGCATAATAAAATACTTGACAATGTTAAAGTGTAAATGAACACGCACTGAAACACCTCTTCTGTGTTTTCTCAGCAAAGTGCGATTCTATGTTTATAAAATGTACCTGAATTAACATTAAGTAAAATGTATAATATCCCAATTGGTGAATAATCCCCACATTCCCCCAAGGCAAGAGTTAAAAAAAGCAAAAGCTTTAAATTAAGTACTCCCACAGCTGCTACATTACTCGTGAACTGTATCTATCCCTAGGTGATGATGGTGAACATAAACAAAAACTGCCTATAAAAATATCAATCACTGGGGCTGGTGAGATGGCTCAGCGGTTAAGAGCACTGACTGCTCTTCCAAAGGTCCTGAGTTCAAATCCCAGCAACCACATGGTGTCTCACAACCATCCATAACAAAAATCTGATGCCCTCTTCTGGAGTGTCTGAGGACAGCTACAGTGTATACACATATAGTAAATAAATCTTTAAAAAAAATATCAATCACTGAGGTACTGAGAAAGATTAACTTAATCCAACACTGGAATAACAAACTACAAAATATTCACACAGAATACCATACAGCTATCACTAATAATTGACTTTAACACTAAGGTTAACATGAAAAGATGCAGATGAGTTATGTTGGGCAAAAAAGACTTGGCACAGCATATACAGTACGATACTCAGAAAACATGTCCAAAATGAGAAGAATATATATCAAAATGTCAGCACTTAGAGCTAGCTAATAGCAAGTTAATGAAAAATTTCCCATACTTTTTCAACTTTTAAATGTATGCATCACCTTTAATTAATAAAAATATTTTTTAGAAGAACACACACTGGGCTTTACTTACTTTAAACCTGTCAATTCTTTGTCGAGGAAATGAATGACGACTGTACTGAAGACAAAACTTGAGAAAATTGTGAAGAGACCGGCAATACCTAAAGGGCAAGCGCCACAGTTAAAGTCTGTACTCCTTACCACACGCATGATGCATGCAGTCTCACTCAGTACTCTGTAAGAACAATGCCATGTTCCTCTACAGCACTGAGGCCTCTCATCTGAGAGTACCAACTGCTACATGTACCCAACACTCTCAGTATTGCACTGAGAAGATTCCCACAGCAAATCCAAAGTCTGACAGCATGCACAGCCAGTGACCAGCCTTACCCAGAATGTATTTGGACCCAAGCTGCCGTAGGTTCTGGAACTGGAAGTAAATGTACAGGATGGCGATGCACCGCGTTATTGTCAGGATGATGATGTCGCTGCTCAGCACGTCCTATTGGCAGAGAAAGCTTTCAAACAAGGACCCATAGCAACAATTTTTACTCTGTCATTGGTTTACATATTATCACAAGAACAGAAATGTCACCATAGTACAACCAAATCAAAATAGCCAATATAGAAACCAAATATTGAATGCAACTTTTAAGCAATCTAATTCTTCATAATCATTTTTTTCTGATAGTCCTTACAAAAGCTGTATTTCTCAAGGGAGTCAACTATACTCACTTGTATTTAAAAAAGCATTTTTTAGTGTATTCCATATCAGGTACATACCTGAAAATTTGAGGTAGGCCACAGTAAAGACTACTCAGAACTTTTTGCTTATATGGTCTCTAAAAAGCAGACCCTTTTTTTTTCATTCATTAATTTATTTTACATCCCAGTCGCAGCCCCTTCTCCCCTTCCTCTCCCACCTTCACAAACCCAAACCCCCATCACCCTCACCCCTTCTCCTCAGAGAAGGGGAAGGCCCCAAAAGGAGACATTCATTAGAAACTGAAAATGAAGCCACACAGTGGTGGCACACGCCTTTAATCCCAGCACTTGGGAGGCAGAAACAGGCAGATTTCTGAGTTCAAGGCCAGCCTGGACTACAGAGTAAGTTCCAGGACAGCCAAGGCTATACAAAGAAACCCTGGCATGAAAAAACAAAAAACAAAAAAAGAGAAAATGAAAATGAAATTCACTTTAGTCGGTATCAAAGCAAACTAACCTCTTCAAATTTGGGGCACTCATAATTCCAGCCACAGATCCTGTTGTTGCCGGTGAACATGTTCATGGACATCATACAGATTGTAAGTGTCACTGTTCCCACAATAACTTCCCAGGGGTGGGAGGCCACGAAGAGGCCATGCATACGGAAAAGTCTTGACAACATTGTAGCCTCACAGTCCTTGGATCCTGGAAGGATGTACATACGAAGAACACTTAGCATGCATGCGGCTCACTTTCAGGACTAAAGGATGCTGTCAGGCCTAAGTGCAGCATCTCATGTACAGGACTATTCCAGCCTTCTGCATAATCCTGGAAAGTGAGTTTAATGCTCTATTAACATGGTGCTTGCCACTTCTTCAACCACCTAAGTCCTTTATTACTTACTGGCAAACAACTTATATGCAAATGTCCCTTTAAAAGTTAAGTTTCAAAAGTAACTCCTTGTAGTTATGTGAGCCAAGGAAGAACACAATAAATAAAGCACAAAGCAGACACATGACTATTCCCACTTTTTAGTTAAATAGAAAGCCCATGACCACCGTCTTCACCAGCCACATGCTTAATAAAGGTAACACCAGAGGTCCTTCTCCCCCACCTTGCCATAAGTTATGATTTTCATTTCATTCTCTAGAATATAAGGCAGAATGTCACTAGCACAACGTATAATAAACTTTCCTAAGGTGGCTGTCACCAGAAATCTTTTCTGATCTATATTTCCATGTTAGTAAAACGGGGGCGTACATTTCAGTAGGATGGCTTTTCTCCTGACAAACTACAGGGTCATGAAGACCGATTTAAATGTGTTACATGTGGAAGGCTCCTAAACTTTTACAGCCAGCCAAGACTGGAAAGTCAGTAGAAGCAGATGCTGGGTAAAATGAAACGTGTCTGTATCATACAGAAAGACCCCAAGGAGTGAAGACACAGCTCAGTGCAGGGCCCTCTGTTCAAAAAACCCAAAAACTACAACTTCTTGTCTGACAAGAGGATTCAACAGAATAAATAGCAAGATCTGAGCTAATGAAATGACCGACACTCTTCCCACATCTGATGGCTAATTAACAAGTCTGGCATTCCTATTTGAAATGTCACCTTATAAAGTCTCTGATATTACCCGTGACAATCAGTCACAAAAACTGGGTCCCGGGAGATGGGTCCATGGATAAATCCACTTGCATCTAAGCCTCACTGCTTCTAACACTGCACACTGAGCTCTGACCTCCACTCTCAGGCCACAGGACACAATAGAATACAAATGATGACAAGAAACCAACTAAGCCCACTGATTGTCAGCAAGATTTCAAATAGATCTCACACATTCAATAAGAAAGTAACTTATTTACTGGTGACACCAATTAGCCAGGCAGTGGTGACAAGGGAGGCAGAGGCAGCCAGATCTCTGAGCTCAAAGCCAGTCTGGTCTACACAGAGAAACCCTGTCTGGAAAAAACAAACAAAAACAAAAAAAGGGACCACCACCACAAAATTAAGTAAAGAAGGCCAAAAAAAAGTACTGGGGTGAGGAGGTAAGAAAGGTGGGAGCTTGGCTTTTAAGAATGAAGCCAATTCGCCAACATCATCTCTGATTCCAACATTCCATTTTTCCTCTTCATTTCAATGTACCAGACCAATATAACTGGTTTTCCAAGATGGTCACAGCAACACATTAATTCAATCATAAAAATCAATGCTGCTGATAAGAACAGTTTTAATTAACTAAAAATAGAGAGCAACATAAAAGTAGCTGACAGATAAGGAACATGGGTAAGTACTATGTAAATTCATGGAATTATTCACAACGGTCTCACTATGTTTCTTCCTGTGGGTCTTAATTTTGAAAAGAACAAGTAGTAAGGCATAAGATATGGCAGGCATCTCTGTATTTATCTTTTTTTCAGTACTGCATAATGAGTTTTACCATTTTCCTCTCCGGCATCTTGCACTGATGTACACAAATACTCAAGACAGGACAACTGCAAAGTCCTTTTATGGAGGGCCTGGGTTTAAAGGACGAACACTTTAAACCTGTCTAGGATTCTCATAAGAAACCACATGTCCACTGGCCTCTCTCACAGAATCTCTTAAAATCAGAAACTAAAGCAAACTGTTCAAAAAGATTGGCTTCAAGGTTTCAGAAGGTCAATTAGCTTCAAATCTAAATCAAAATCACTTCCAGTTCTCCACCCTTCACCTAGGAGCTTCCATAGTCTCCCTTAGTGAGTCAATTGTATTCATCACTACTAAAAGTGATTCCTCTGAAAAAAATTTAAGTTGCTATCATGAGGAGCCCCAAAGTGATTACCAATTAGTAATCCCGAACCCATATCCACACTACATCAGGCACATCAGACCTCCCACCCAGCTCGGTTCCTGGGGCCTGACAATCTTGCCACTCTTCCCTGCACGAGCAGCATCTTTTTTTTTTTTTTTTTTTTTTAAATAATCTGAGGGGGAAATTTACAAAATCCTGTTCCACAATCCAACTAAGTACAGAGAACCACACCTACCTGGAAATACAAACTGAGCAATGTTACAAAGGTGTGTCAAAAGTAACCGTAATTATAAACTTGTCTCTCAGGAGCACCTCCCATTTCTCTGTGACTAGGCCAAGTGACACCAGAGGGGCTCTGTGGCAGTTTATGAGCGCTCAGAAGGTCCCTTTTCTGCTGCGCTGCAATAAAAGAACTTGCCTACTTATCCAAATACAGTAGACAGCAAACACTTCACAGACTCCTCAAATGGTTGAAAATTTAAACTCACCAGACTTCTTAAATTCTATTTCTATCTAGGAATAGACCCACCAACCACTGCCAATTAAGAGAAAGGCTTCTCTGAGATTCTTCCAGTCCATTCAGCAATCTTCCTGTGGTACACACCCCACTTTGATTAGATAGTATCTACACTGATATGTGCAGGTTGTCCCTTTGAGGGTAAGACCCCTATCCTACACTGTAGCCACATCTAATCCCAAAAGGATGGGACATTCTGCTTTCTTAATCCATCAAAGGGGATCATCATCATCATCTTGCACTAGAAAACAAGTTCTGTATTCAACTTTACTATACATTACCCGTTTCTAAATTCATCTCCTCTTCATTTTCAAGTTCTCTGACCAAAGTATTAAGTGGAACCATAAACTACTATTTTTAAGGACTTAAGAAAAAAAAAATAGTATAATTTCAAGATTGGTTTAAGGATTCAGGAACTGATCCCAGAATATAGCTCACGGTCTACAAATTAGACAAAAATATAGTAGTGTGAGCATGCATGCCATGCTCCCCCCTCCCCCACCCCGGCACATCCTTTATCTTGAAATAGCTATGACATACACACAAGCTTTCCTGTTCATCTGATACTTTATGCATGGTCAAGTTCTAGAAAGGCACTACAACAAAGTAAGCCCACAAAACACAGCCCAACCTCACAGCAGATCCAAGACTTTGCCCTAAGATAAAAAAATAAATCACAAGTAACCAAACAAAATGTATTCCCTACTTCGTGTGATGCTTTAATTGTACACAACGACTTTGTAAGTAAAGAGCCAGTAACGAACGTTTCCTGTGGCTTTACAGGACTTAGCCCGAAAAGGTACAACTTCAAGAAAGGAAAGATTCCATCTGTCCGCATTCGATGAAATACTATTAACCTCTCCCGACCTCAGAAGTCTACTGTTTTAACTTGCGAACCTCGAAGGCCATTTTCTTCACTCAAACCAAATAATTTCAAAAGGAGCCTAAGGTAAAGGACATCAGTATCAATGAGACTACGCCCCTTAGGAGAAAGGCGGTGACATACAGGTCGAGAGACCGACTTCAGAGGGATAGCTGTGCCTGTACCGACCTCGCATCCTCCTCCTGGCCCACTAGGAAGGGCACAACCTGCCGTACCCACGCGGATCGGGTCAATTTGCAGCCTACATCTCCATCACTTTAAAGACGGGTCCTGCCGCAAGGCAGCGCCTGGGCGTGAACCCTTGTTCTCTAGGGCTCCGCGAACATCGCTCCCGCTGTCCCCTCTGCCTGACACTCGTTCTACACGGAAGACCGTGAGCGCCCGGTCAGCACAGCGCCCTCCGGACTGGACCCACGGAAGCCCCGTCGCGGCACTGGCCCTCAGGCCCAACCGGCCCACGGGTTCCCTGGCCGCCGCCCTGCCGCCGGGCCTCAAGGACGTGTCCTCGCGGTCCCCTCGGTTCGCAGCCGCCTCGTGGGCCCAGGCGGAGCGCGAGACCCGCCGCCCCGCCGGTCCCCAGCGTCCGCCAGCTCACCTCCGGATCTCAATGGAGGCCACCAAGCCGGGCCGGCCGCCGTCTCCAACCACGGAGCCCCGGGCGGAAGGAACTGCGCTTACGCACGCTGGGGACCGCCAGCCGGCCGCCAATAAGGAAGGATCGTCCGATCCCCCAGCCAATCGTCGGGCGGCTGCTCGGCCTGACGGCCTACGTCACGAACGGTCTCCCTAACAACCGCCCACTGATCGCACCCGGGCGGAGAACGGGCACCGCACCATCTCTCACCACGGCAGAGCCAACCAATGACGGGTCGGGTCCCAGCATCGCGGCCTACCTATTGGCCCCCGAGCCGAGGGGCGCCTGCAGGACGCCGCCCGCGCGGGGAACAGGGGATGCCGCGGGTGGAGTACCCCGAACTCAAGACTTTGACCTGTAGGGTCCTGCCCGTGGGAAGACCACGGGAGGCCACCGTGTCAGAGTTGGGGCGAGGGTATGAACGCGGGTTAAGGTTGAAAAGAAAAAGCCCAGTTAGTAGAGAGATCTGTGAGGGAAGTAGTAGAGCACTGAAAAAAAGAGGAATTTAGAAAAGAAAACGAAACGTGGCAGGGACTCGGAGCCCAAACCCCCTGTGACATACCCATCAGTGCTAATGGCTCCGGCTATCTAGGTCACTGTGGATTCTTGCCGAAGAGTCCCTCTCCTGTGTCTTCTCTGAATTCCCTCTGCTCTCCTGCTGGCTGCAGGCCTTTATCAGCTCTCACCTCAAACTGCAATAAGCTCTCCTAACTGGTCTTCCCACTCGGGTGCTTACACCTTCTGCTTCTGGCGTTTCTGCTGCAGTAATCGTCCTCTTATGCCATCCATACACCTGTCCCTAAATCATCGGCCAGCGAAGAAGCTGACACCTCCAGTGTGGCTCGACCCCGTTTCACCTACACAACTCTATCCCTGTGTTAGCCTAGAGTAACTTACCCTTCGGTTGTACTGAATCGCTTTTGACACCCCTGCTCATGGTCTTAGTTTAGCCCGGATATACCTACCCACTTTAAATGTTGAAATCCTAATTATACCTCAAGGATCATTCATATGCCACCTCCTTTCCTGATTCTCTCAAACATATGTCATCTCTCTCTTCTGAACGCCCATAGCACTTCCGTAATAGTCTATGACTTGTCTTACTGTTTTATGTGGAAATGTAAAGAGAGAGCAATTGGTACATAATTCCTTTTCTTCTCTCTCTCTCTCTCTCTCTCTCTCTCTCTCTCTCTCTCTCTCTCTCTTGCGCGCGCGCGCGCGCGCGCGCGTGTGTGTGTGTGTGTGTGTGTGTGTGTGTGTGTGTGTGTGTGTGTGTTTCACCTGTATGCTGCTGTGCACCACATGTTCAGAGCAGTGCCTAAGGAATGGCAAGAAGAGGGTGAGGGATCCTCTGGAACTGGAGCTGCCATGTAGGTGCTGGAAACTGAATCTGGATCCTCTGAAGAACTGAGTCGCTCTTAACTGATGAGTCATCTCTTAAAACACTATATGTTCAGTAGTACTTTTAATAAACTAAAAAAGCATCTGATTAGAGTCTCGTCGTTGTTATAAAATATGGATTGCTCCCATTTCACACAAAGAAAATGCTCTAAACAACTTGAATCGATTGGAAAACTAAGACTTCATTCCACATCTAAGTGGAATGAGTTACCTTCCACTGGCCTAATATAGAGCCTTTGCTCATATCTTTATGAAACACTCCAAAAAGTTTCTTATGTCCAGTATGTGGTGGTTAGAGCTGGAAGTATAACAATAGACACAGTACACGTGGTACACACCAAAGTGAAAGCAATTGAAGTGAACTGGCCCTGGATGACGACATTCTATTACGAACTTCTTAAATGGGGCTGGGGGAGAGGAAATGAAAAGAAGACAAGAAAGAAAAGTAAAGAAGGAGGTAAGAGAGGCAAGGTATAGATAAGTCCAAGAACCTGGAAACCCTGTCATGTTCTTCATGCCTCTAAAAGTCTGACGGGTTAAATGTCTCACATTACAGATTATAAAAATTGTTACTAATACAGACTTAAAGGCAAATGTGGCGGTGAGTGCATATAATTCTAGCACTGGAAATTTAAGGAAAGAGAGACCATGAGATTGAGGCCATCCCAGGCTACAAGGGAAAACCATAAATATGCTTAAATTTTCCTGAAAGGATTGCAAAGCTATGGCAGAAAAAGACAAAATGAGGCTTGAAAACTTTTGTTCCCACTTTATTTTTGAGAACTCCAGTGGACATGTGAGTTAAAAGCCAAGCAAGAAGTAGCTATGGGTATAGTTCAGTGATAGGCTTACCCAACATTTTGAATCCCTGGGTTTGAACCCCAACAGGAAAAAAAGAAAAAAGAAAAAAAAAAACAGATAATGAAATTCTATGTCATTTTATATTCTTAAACAACCTCAGTCGGTATCATTCTCAGAATGTATTCCAAAAGAGCTACTAGTTTGTCTCACTGAGAATCAGTACTTTACAAATGGAATTTTTTGGCATGAGTTATGTGTAAAGATGGTGACTTATAAAGCAAAAGGAAAAACAATAAGATTGTGTTTCCCGTGTTTATTCATTTGTTATTGAGACAGGGTCTCATGTAGCCCAGATTCACCTCAAACTGTCTATGTAGCTGAGGATGACCTTGAATTCTGGATCCCCTTCACTCCTGAGTGCCCGGATTACAGCCATGCGCCACCATGCTCCGTCCTCTCTCTCTTTCATACACCATGCCCTGCCGCCCCCCATGCCCACACCTCTGCTATGGCTGTGCGTGCTTTGCATGTGCCTATGAACTCCCTTGTCAGCTGTCCTACAGGAACAATAGCAGAATCTGCCATGCTGCACCTCTCAAGTGGCAAAACTTTAGGAAGGGGACACCTATGTATTATAAAGATATACTATATTTATTATATATGTTATATAATATCAGCAACTTGCCTGAGTTCTCAGGGCAGAAATAGCAAAACAGGAATGTGACCTCTGGAACCTGGCTCCCACACACTGCAGGCTCAATGCTGTTACATAAGCAGGCTGCTTTGTCCAGGACATCTTGTATTGATTGCTCAAACTTCTGATTCTCCATCACAAAAGAGGTTTCACAGACCTGGAGAGTCATGTTCATTTCCTGTCATAGGCTCTAGCTCCCTTTAGGGTTATGTGGTCCAGTCTTGAACAGTTCTCTCTCACTCTTTGTTCTGCATGATGCTATCTATTTTAAAGCTCTTTGAAATTTTTCCAAACAAGACGTTAAAAGTAATAACTGGTGACATTTAATTTTTGAATAGCAATTATAATAGATTATCATTCCTGCTGGAGATCAGGAAGGAGTTAACAGGGACTTATTAGATTGGACCTTCATGAATCTTCAAACTACAGCATTTGAAAAAGAAAACTTTCAAAACCTAGATGAACTCCTGGTGCTGTGGCGAGTGTTCTGAGATATGCACAGGGTTCCAGGAATATCCTCTGGGTTGTGTTTCAAAAATCGGGGAGGAAGGGGCTTGAAAGTTGTTCCAGGCACTTCAAACAAAATCACGAGCTTAAGAGTGGAATAGCTGGGCTGGTGAGATGGCTCAGTGGGTAAGAGCACCCGACTGCTCTTCTGAAGGTCCAGAGTTCAAATCCCAGCAACCACATGGTGGCTCATAACCATCNCACATGGTGGCTCATAACCATCCGTAACAAGATCTGATGCCCTCTTCTGGAGTGTCTGAAGACAGCTACAGTGTACTTACATATAATAAATAAATAAATTTTAAAAAAAAAAAAAAGAGTGGAATAGCTAAGATAAGGAAATAGAAAATTTGTTTAGGAGAAAATCTTAAAGTATTCATATTTAAAAGGGGGTGGCAAAATGTGTGTTTACTACATGCATGACACAGGACCAGGGTTCAATCCACAGCACTGGAAAGGGGCAGGGGGAGACTAGGTTTAAAAGAGAAGCAATCTGAGAGAGAGCTCAACAGGTAAAGAAGATTGTTGTCAAGCCTGTTGCCACGCCCGAGCCAGCACTTGAGCTCATCAAGCCTCAGGATCCACGTGGTGGAACAAGAGAACTGACTCTCAATAAGTTTTCCTCTGACTCCCACATGTGTGCTGTCGTATGCACACAGGCAAACAAATAGAAAGCAAATGTAACTTAATGAGGAAATAAATAAAAGGTGGGGAAGTCACTCTGAACTTAAAAGATGTCCTCATGTGGGTTCTCTGATCATTTTGGTGTGAGCTAAAAGTCTCACCTATGATTCTTCCGTGGCAAAACTAAACATTAGGCATTAAAGGACCTAGCCAGCTAGTTTTGCAAAGAGCTGACTCCCCTTCTTTTATAGACCTCATTCTTTCTATCCCAGCCTGCAGACAGCTGGCTCAGCCATGCTTCACGAAAGCTCCTGTCAGAACAATCAGGAGGTCTCAATCCAGAACGAGCTTGTAAGGAACTGGGTATGAGCTTGTCAAATGAGTCAAAGAAGACAGATTCATCATGGTCCAAGAGGCCCCACCTCACGTTTTCCTGAGCAATCCCACTGAGAGAAACTAAAGAGCAATTGCTTAGGGAAATACATAGGTAGAAAATATCTTAAAACAGAACTACTGTTGCAGGTGAGTTCAAGGCCCTGATTATATTAACTGCAAGGTATAAGGAATTTGGCTATACAGAACAGAGAACCCCAAATAAAAATAGGATAAGCAAGGTAAGCCCCGATTGCCAGGCAATGAGCCAGGCAGCTCAGCTGCTCCGCTCGGTCCTGTCCTCTGTCTGTCTGGATCTCCTGCACAGGCAGAACCAGCAGAGGCCTTGAGAGGGAGTACATGTACTTCTGACAGTAAAACTGACCAGCTCTGGGCTGGTCATCGTGGAGTCACAAACAGTATCCGTCCCCGTCAGAGGTCACCTTGAACTCAGTTAGCAACTAGAGCTCCACCCTTTATACATATGTCTCGATCCTTTTGCAAGAAGAAAAAAGAAAACAAATGACATGTGGAGCCCTCCCCAGAGTCAACTCTGTTTTCAGTTTATGTCTTAATGATCTTGAACAACAACCACACCTAACAAGAAAGCTGTGTGGTGGGGACAAGAGGAGATGGGGTAATATTTATCTCTGGCTATGAAGTGCTCAGATCAAAATCTAAGGGCACATCATTTTGTATCTTCCATGGTATCCCAGGAGGGGGCATGAAACAACTGTACCATCAGGATCTAAGGCATTAAAAAAACACCTAGAATTGCCTTTAAGCTAAGTACACTAAAAATGTATAATGTTATGCATGGTCCAACCTAATTTAGAAGTATCCAAGAAACTAATTTTAAAAAGTGCTCACAGTTAAGAACAGAATAAAAGGCCCCATCCATCTCTGGCACCCATGCTATCAGATGAAAGAGTGGCAGCAATTTCTTACTCAATTTGAGGGTTTCTGAGTTCTGTATAATACAGATCACTTCCTTGTTTGTCTACAGTTTTCTACCACCAGGTTCTCAGAGCTAGTGTGATTCTGTCCCACGAGCTAACCACAGCCTGAATGTCCTTACATCCAGCAGGGTTTCCTCGGGGAAGGACTCTGGGTCTTTACAAATCCATTTGTCCAAGATGGACTGATCTGAAACTGCAAGTTCCAAACCTTCCAAAGCCCACGGCATTGGGTCCCAGTCAGCCCCGCTGAGTCTTCGCCCCAGAAGTCGTATTCCTCCCCACGCCTCTGCATCTGCTTTGTTCTTTGCAGACTTGGTAGCAGTTGCTACTTCTTAGAACTATGTTATGAACTGTTCTTGTAAAAATATCCCCAGTTGCTTCATAGCACCCCTAAAGCTAACGTTTCACTTCTGTGTAAACTGAATGAGTTAAAAAGCCTTGTCAAGCCAAGTATTTAACAGGGGAAGGTGGGAAACGGTCCAATGGTCACAAGAGCATTGCCTTTGGACAGGATTAATCAATATTCACAGGACTGAGTTTTGTCTCATTTTAAGAAAAAACTTACTATTTTTTCTTTTTTATTTGTGGTAGCACTACTATAATTTATAGGATACTGTACCTGATATAATGAAAGGGAGAGGCTTCAAGAGATGAAAGGTCTCTGGAATGCACATCTATTTGACATTACAGTTGCATTGGCAAGTCAGTGAACTCTGCAGGCTATGGGTGGGGCAGTCCTGAGCAAGGAGAGTTGCCTGTTTTACGTGAGAGTAACCTTTCCATGACTCATGCCTCCTTCTGTGGGCGACTTTCACAGTTTGGGAGGATGCCTCAAAGTGACCTGCAGCTCTAACACCTCCTGACGCATGCTGTAGCCCTTTCTGATAGTCTTAAAACCCCTTGCTACCATATCCACCACTTGTACCACCAGATCCATAAACACCACCATAGAGAGGGTCTGCCTGAGTGTCCTCCACTACCACGACCCCTACCTGAGTCCTTTATTTAATTGTTATTGTCTACCATAACCTACAAATGCAGTAGAGCTACCACCACCACCAAGGTTTCCTCCTTAATTGCAACTGTCACATCCTCTTCTCCCATACCTTAGTGTCCATATCTTGGTCCCCTAAAGAGAGCCTCCTCTACTCCTGTAACAAGGCCACCACATAGTTGCCTTTATCACCTCCAAAGACTGTATTATCTTCACTCTTCCACAACGTCCTCTGCTGCCAACATCTTCATCAGAAGTGTCTACTCTTTGACCAAAGTTCCCACCCTAACCAAAACTAACTCCACCACTCATAAAGTTGCCAGATCTACCACATGGCCTACATGTGATCCAGGAACTACATTTCTTGTTTATAAGGCTCATTTTTCACCTTACAGTCAGGCTAATGAATAGTGTGAGATCTATAAACGATGTCATTAACTTACTCTTGATCATTAAACTTATGAAAAAAATCCTTTCCTTTCTCCATTCTTTTTTTCTCATCTTCTATAACTTGTATGGTTTTGGTCTTACCACGCATTCCAAAGTAGTCTATCAAATGGTATTCGCCTGCATCTTCTTTACTACCATCACCAAAGTTTTCTACCCTGTTAAACAGTGTCTTAGTTAGGGTTCTATTGCTATTATTAAACACCATGTCCAAAGAGCAAGTTGGGGGAGGAAAGGGTTTATTCAGCTTACAGTTGTACATTGCTGTTCATCACCAAGGAAATCAAGGGAAGAACTCAAGCAGGGCAGGAACCTGGAGTCAGGAGCTGATGCAGAGGCCAGGAATGGGTGCTGCTTACTGGCTTGCTCCCCATGGCTTGCTCAGCCTACTTTTTTTATAGAACCCAGGACCACCAGTCTACAGATGGCACCATGCACAATAGGCTGGGCCCTCCTCCATCAATCACTAATTTAAAAAATGCCTTATAGCTAGATCCTATTGAAACATTTTTCTCAATTTAGGCTCCTTCCTCCCTGATGACTCCAGCTTGTATCCGGCTGACATAAAACCAGCCAGTGAACATGAACACGGAGCTAACAGAATGCTCTCTAGAGTCAGCTCTGGTACCATTAACCCATGAGCCTCATATGGTCAAGTACACAGTGCTATAGCTATCTCTTTAACACAAGAGCAAGTTACAAAACTATTTGCTTGGGTGGGCGGGCTGTGTCTTATTCTAACACAGTCTACACATGTAGTGGTGCCTCACTCCTCAAATGTCCTCTAAAGAGGCACCTGTAATTGCAAAGTCCTGGCCACTTCAAACAAAACAAAAGAAACAAAAACAACAACGAAAGTCCCCACAGCTACTCTGGTTTCTCCGCCAATAGAATTGGCAACTGAAGTGAGGCAGGAGACAACTGGGTTTCACTTCTTTTTTAAAATTATGTTTATTCCCAGTGAGCTGGGGAATCCATATGCCGTGTTACATGTGTTGAGGTGAGAGGACAATGGGGGAGTTGCTTGCTTCCTTCACCTTGTGAATTCTGAGGATGAAGCTCAGGTCAGCAGGCTTGGCTTTCAATGACAGCCCCATGTCTCTGTTTTGAGATGAGATTTGCCTCATCTGAATCGGGTTCAATACAGGGCTGAGTGGCTGCAAGATTAGATTTTTTAAGAGGACTGGAGTGATGGCTCAGTGGTTAAGAGCACTGGCTATTCTCAACTGCAGTATTTTGAAAAGGTATGGCCCCCATAGACTCGTGTATTTGAATGCTTGGCTCATAGGTAGTGGCACCATTAGGAGGTGTGGCCTTGATGGAAGAAGTGTGTCACAGTAGGGGTATGCTTTGTGGTCTCATATGCTCAAATTACACACAGTGTGGCACCGTCTCCTCTGCTGCTTTCAGATTAAGACATGGAACTCTCAGCTCCTTCTCCAACGCCAAGTCTGCCTGCATGCTGCTATGTTTCCTGTCGTGATGATGATGGACTGAACCTCTAAAACTGTAAGCCAACCTCAATTAAATGTTTTCCTTTATGAGAAGATTACCTCTTCACAGCAATAAAACCCAAACTAAGACATCAACCATCAGGCAGGCGGTGATAGCAAATATTTTTAATAACAGGGGAAGCAGAGGTAAACAGACCTCTAAATTCGACGCCAGTCTGGTCTACACAGAGAAATCCTATCTCT
The DNA here is from genome assembly GCF_900095145.1 of Mus pahari. Taxonomy (NCBI): domain Eukaryota; kingdom Metazoa; phylum Chordata; class Mammalia; order Rodentia; family Muridae; genus Mus; species Mus pahari. The sequence continues at coordinate 27,791,768 of NC_034600.1, forward strand.
AACAACAACAACGAAGCAGCAAAAAGACACCAGCCACCTGTAATTCTAGTCCTGCGTGATCCAGTGTCCTCTTCGTCCTCTGTGGTACGCAAGTGTACATGTCGGCAAACATCCACACACACAAAATTATTTCAAAAGTCTTATTTTTTAAGTGTAGGCTGTTAGAATGTAAGGCTGGCCTGGGCACTACTCATAGTGGGTGCTCTTCCTGCTTTGTCTCTGTACTAAGATTTAGCCTGAGTTGTGTTATGATATGACTTTCTAGCTGCCAGAATTATAAACCACTTAAACCTCTTCTTTGTATATTGCCCAGTACTGGGTATTCTGTTATGGAAATAAAAATAGACAGAGAAGAGCATCTTCTGCGACTTAGTTAGACACACTTGGTTCCCTTAACTGGCGGCTAGGAAGTCCCCTAGCTAATGCTTGGGAAGTGATCAATACATGTATCTGCTGATGGTTCTTAAAATGACTGAATGTTCATTCTTTTTACAGACATTATTTGACTAGGAAGTGTCTAGTGAGGTGAAGCGAGCAATGCTTCTGTCAGGGAGTATTTCAAAGAAAGGACAAGAGGGGCAGAGCATGGGTTAGGTGGGAATTCCCAGAGCCCTGCACACAGCTGGGTTAATGAACCGCCAGGGTCTAGCAGCTCAGCTTTGCCAAGAGAGGAAACATATTGTTTGTGGGAGTTACGTTCTAAAATGAACGCAGAGAGAGAGAGAGAGAGAGAGAGAGAGAGAGAGAGAGAGAGAGAGAGACATGCTGGCAGATCACAGGCTTGGGAACAAAACAAAAACAAGGGATGGAAAATGTCAGAGTTAAAAATTACCCTGGAATCCCTATTTCTCAAAATAGAGTATACATATTTTATTTGCACAGATTTGACAGAAGTTCTTATTCACACGAAGTCTGAAGAATCCCCTCAGTGTTGGAAGGAATCTACGTGCAGACAGCTAAGCATTCCAGCCTTCCTGCTCTTGAGACATGACTATTAATTCCTTAAATGAATAGAGCTGGCCAGGAAATGCTACCACCACTGCTAACATGTACACTGCAAATCACAATGACCCATGCCGCTCTTCTCTGTGTGATGGCTTTGAGATGTGATTTTCTTGTGGTCATGAGTATTGGCCTGTTATTTGGGATATGTTTTGAAAATATATTCTTCACATATATCACCTGCTTTATTTTTGATGTGGAAAAGGAAATGGCTTTGTGGTGCTAGGACTAGAAACCCAGGTTCATAGACATGCTAGAAATTCTACCACTGAGCCGCATTCCAAGTCTTTGGAGTTTATTCATGGTGGTTTCTGGCTCTGTGTGTGTGTGTGTGTGTGTGTGTGTGTGTGTGCGTGTGTGTCCTCTTGTTGTATCTGACTTTTTAATTATGGTTATCCTTTTTCCACACTCAGTGATAATCTCATTCATCTATGTTTTATTTTAGAACTTGTCTAATTTCATTCTTTATTATAATTTCTCTGTTCCCTTTGGAATCTATTCTTATGTGTGGGGTGTGGACCCAATTTTATTTCTTTTCTTTTCTTTTTTTTTTTTTTTTTTTTTTTTTTTTTTATATGCTTTTTTCGAGACAGGGTTTCTCTGTGTAGCCCTGGCTGTCCTGGAACTCACTTTGTAGAACAGGCTGGCCTCTGCCTCCTGAGTGCTAGGATTAANTTTTTTTTTTTTTTTTTTTTGGTTTTTTCGAGACAGGGTTTCTCTGTGTAGCCCTGGCTGTCCTGGAACTCACTTTGTAGAACAGGCTGGCCTCTGCCTCCTGAGTGCTAGGATTAAATGCGTGCACCACCACGCCCGGCTCCAATTTTATTTCTTAATAAGTGGCTTTTCCCTAGTTTATAGACACAAACCACTCTGTTCTCTGCAGAAGAACATAAGTTTGCCTACTCATGGTGAATCATTTCTGTCCACAGTGAGTCACAGCAGAATTTTTGTTTGGTTTGTTGGTTTTAAAGGCCCAGATTCTCCTGCTATACTTAACCTGAGGCCTTGATGACACATCAGAAGTTCGTGGTGCTGGGCAAGCACTATTCAGTTTACCTAGCCCTGTTCACGGGCCCTGAAATTTCAGCTGTTTTCACGATCAAGCAGTTCAATTCACAGAAGCGTGTGCAAAGTGATTAAAAAATAATTCCAGGCCAAATAAAACTGGCAAGGTCTATAACTTAAGTTACTGATAAATGCATTTCTCCAGAGTCTAGGGTCTGAGCCGGTTCTCATGGAAGACCTGCTTTGAGGTTATTCACTTCAGTTGCAAGTTACAGAATACCCAACCTTGTGTCATGTCTCCACTCATGAAATCTGGAAGTGTCATGGGCTACCAGTGTCAGCATATCAGTTCCAGTGTAGAGGATGGCACCTCTATTGCTTTGACCTTCTCTAACTCTCTCCAGCGTGGCTGCTGACACTGTAATTGCTACATCTGAGGCTTCAAAGCAGGAACACAGAAAAGAGGCCCACCCACCCCTGTGCTATCTCATTTAACAAAGGGGAAAAAAAAACTTCCTCTAAATTCTTGGAAATGTCCGCTTCTGTCTCCTGGGATAGAATTCTAACATTCCCCAGATGCTAAGAAATAGAATGTTTAAGCTTTCTAACCAATATCCTAGGGAGTCCTAAGAAACAAAGCCCTAGGAATGGTTGGTTACTCATTCAACTAACCAGTGGAGTCTGCCATGTGGACTTTCCCATTCCTATTTGCCGAATGGAATGCCTGGAACAGTACAAACCTGAGTGTCCGTATATGATAATGCAAGCTAAGAAAGAGTTGTTTCATCAGGCACCAAAGAGGAGTGTGAAGCCCCTAACGGTCAAGGGTAGAGATCTTCAGGATAGGAGTTAGTTTCCAGAAAGATCATGAGCTAGGTAGGCGTCCTTAGATAGGTGGGGTATAGCCCCAACCCCCAACTCTAAATATCAGAGACAGGCTAGCAAGTGAGTTCATTACAAGTGGGTGAGGTTTAATCCATTAAGCCTGCTGAATGAATGCTACATAAACCCCACTAAATGGAGTTGGAGGGAATCTAGGTCAGTAAATATTGATGTCTGTGGAGGGTATGGAAGCTCCGCCCCCTTTCCCACATGCCCTGCTCTATGCATCTCTTCCATCATTCCCCTGTTCCTCCCTTGCATCCTTTATAATAAACTACTACTACTAAATAATTCACTTTCACAAGTTTCATGAGTACTTCCAGAGAATAGTTATCAAACATGAAAAAAAAAATGTGTTTAAAGTTTCTCTCCAGGCAGTCAGTAGTTCCACTGAACACTTGGAGTTTGTGACTGGCATCTGAAGTGGGGATAGTCAGGGGGGATTGAGAAACCTTTATTCTTGGGATCTGGAACTAATGCCTTGCAGTGACAGAACTGTCCTGAGTTATAGGACACCCAGCCAGCATCAGAGTGTGTGGGTGAGGTGGTGTTGGAATGCACTCACATTTGCTACTCAGCATGGTATGAGCAAAAGGCTCAGAGTTTCTAACAGAACACAGTGACACTGGAGGCACCCCTATGGTGAAGGGAGACCAGCTTATTCAGTCAGAGGGGAGCGACCTTGACCTAGGGGCTCAAGGAGACAGACAGTGATAGGCATGAGAACAGCGGTGGATGTTGAGAAAGAGAGGAATAATACCTCAGAGAGAACAAGTCAGTAGCTCTGGATTACAGAGTTTAGAAGAGCTTACCAAGTGGTAGGCAAGTTGATGACTGTATAGGTATTCGTTGTTTCTGTCTAGCTGTGTAGCTGAGGTCCTGGGCCAGAGAATCCATCCAGGGCCTCAAACAGGTTAGCAGCATTGGAGGCTCAACATGAGTGATATCCTCCAGGATCCCATGCTGAGGGCAGAAGTGGGTTTTAGGTCATATGCTTAAAACGTTTTCACCGAAAGTCAGTTTTCAGACTGGTCATGGTGTCATGTTTTCATGCTTGAATCCCAGCATTTAAGAGACGGAGGCAAGTGGACTCTGTGAGTTCAAGACCAGCTTGGTCTACATAACAAGTTCTAGGCCAGGGGGAGTTATGTGGTCAGACCCTCTCTCAACACCAAAATAACAAAGACCAAAACCAAATACCTGTAAGGATTTAGACTCAGAGGCAAGAGTGTACTTGTCTTACATGTATAAGGCTTAGAGTTCAATTCCTCAGCTCTCTCTCTCTCTCTCTCTCTCTCTCTCTCTCTCTC
>NC_034600.1:27796528-27807451 GCF_900095145.1 Mus pahari
CCCCACAGGGTTTCTCTGTGTAGCTCTGGCTGTCCTGGAACTCACTCTGTAGACCAGGCTGGCCTTGAACTCAGAAATCTGCCTGCCTCTGCCTCCCAAATGCTGGGATTAAAGGCATGTGCTACCATGCCTGGCTAGAAACTTATAATTAGTCAGAATTATATATCAATAAATTCTCAATTCACAACATGCTCACACAATAATTTCAGGGCCAATTGATAATGGTACAAGCTGCTCACCTAGATCAGACAAGTTATCCCAACTATTCTATCCCTATATTGTGGTTTTGACTATGGGATTCAGCCAAGTCTTGGCCTACAAGTGAGGTAGTCCCTTACTAAACGTCAACACTTATTCCTCCCAATTTGTGCTAGTTTACTTAACTATAAAGTAAGCACATTGAGAAAGTCATAGAATTTCTTGAAATTCTCAGAGATGTCTGGGAACCCCAGTGGTAGGGCACAGGTTGGGCAGGCAAAGAATCCTGATGTATGTCCTGCCTCTCTCTCTCTCACTGGCTCACACCCCCACAAGTCTCCATCTCCCTGAGGCAGCTTTCAGCTCCCTGAAGAGCTGTACCCTTGACAGCAGCTGAAGGCAGACACAGACAGGGAGACACATATGGAGCCGGCCCACTCCTGGCGAGAAAAAAAAAACAAGCCTCTACTTAGAGCCACTAGTTCTGCTTATTCAGTCTAACACATCTCCCAAAGTAGCAGGTACAGGGACCACAGTGTTGCCGTGGCTCCTTCCTGCACAGGTTATTTTGTCTCTTGACTGAACATGTCTGTAAGGCACCTCTCTCCTTATCTCCTCAGCTGCCTTCTCTGTCCTCCACCCCCCAGCCCCTCGTGCACACCCCTGAAGATGGAGTAACGGAGCCGGGGACCAAGAAGCGTTGTGCTGTTCTCAGAAAGGAGCGTGAGTTTGGGTGTGAGGAGATAGTTTTCCCCGTGTTGAAAATATGCTGTATGGCCTGTGGTGCACGTTTGCATGCAAAAGGGCACAGAGGTGCGGAGACACAGAGGTGTGTGGTCCCCTGTATGTCTTGAAAACTCTATTTGAGTAGTAAGTTGTCTCCTGCGCAAGGGACAAAAACAGCAAGCAAGCAAGCAAGCATCGCCATCCAAACAGAAACAGAATCAGGAGCAGGATAGAACGGCTGAGCAAGGAAAGCCTCACACCTTTCTTGTCTTCCTCTTAGCTGGTGTCATTGCTCTATAAATAGCTGAGAAATCTAGGTGGCATTAGACAGGACTGCTCACGAAAGCAGACCAGATTAGAGACAGAGGGATCACACGCCTTAAAGGAACCCACCAATAGTCTCTGGAACAGCTACAACCCAAAGTTAATCACTAAACCCTGTTTCTACTTCTTGCCTTGCTTTGGGGTAGAAATCCCATCTTGACTGGTCGTTTTCAAAGTTGTTTTCTCCCATTTCTTCCCGGCTAGTGGGTTTTGCAAGTGTTTGCTAGGAAATGCTTCATCCAGTCCTGATTCCTTGCTTAGAACCTGTTTGCAGTTAGCTATAGGTAAAAATTTAAACTTAGTACCTCCTGGCTGCCTTAATTTCATAGGCATCCAAGATCAATGATAAAGCAATATCAAAGCGGTAAATTCCTAGCTCTGAGTAATTGTAGTATTTATTGCAACCAAAATGTCTTCCGTCATTATCAAATGTTTCTGAGGGTAAATTCACCCAAGGTCAAAACAACTGCTCTAGAAGCTAGACAGTCCCTTTACACAGTAAGTAAAGAATTGGCCTGTGCTGTGGATAGCCCTGGGGCTAATTATATTTGATGTTAATTCCATTCTCCCACGAGTGGTTGTGAACAAGGAATGAGTCAGCACTCAGGCGATTTCCTGTAAACCTGCTTTCCACCTTAATTTGTAAAATAAAGGGGAGCAGAAGCACATGGCCTGGGGAAACCTCAAGTTCTAAGGGGTCTCATAGATGTGGAAGATGGTAGTGTAGTGGTAGATCTGCCCAATCTAGGTGCAGANCATGTATTCATATTAACTGAGTTGTGTTTTCATTGCAGGTGCATATTTGGGTTGGAGATGCATCGCAACATGTCTGAAATGGGGTACGTGTACAATACTAAGACACATGGTGAACTTAAAAAAAAGTAAGTGGTGATTTAAAAAAAAAAAAACCACTAGTATTTAAAAGATGAACAATGATTATATTCCTAGTGTGATAGGATCTCATCATTACTGATACCAGGATCGGAGTGCTGTTCAGGACATAAAACTTAACACGTAGGCAAGATTACCTGCCAAAAGGAAATCTTCACCGTTCACAGTTCTGGGAAAATCTCTAAGTGTACTAACTGTGCTTTTTGACTTCTGTTGTTCCGCTTCTAGCTAACTGTTCTTGCTAAATGAATTGTTTTATGCTTAAAAGCTCACCCTGAGGAAGGTTCAGGGCTCCACTGGAAACCCAAACAGTCAGAGTAATCTCTGGCCCCCCTAATAAACACTTTCTATTGGCTCCATCCCACGTCTAAGTAGTCGCCTTTGCTGAATACCTCACAACACCAAGAGAAAATATAACTCCAGGAAAAAAATATAAAACATATCCTCCAAATTCTTTGTCACCCACCCCAGGATACAAAAATCATCAAAACAAGGGCTCACAGCTGGTTGCATCCCAGGAGTAACGGGGAAGGAGTTTTTAGTACTAAGGAACTGGTTTCCAACACAACACCACTATAAAACCAATAAATCACAAATCTTAAGGAACTGACAAGATCTGAGTATAGAATTATGGACACCGAGAAAGGTGTTGTAGGAAATGAGGAAGAAGCAAAAAAGGTAATTAATGATTTAATTTTAGATTACACAGGGTTAAGTGGCAGACATTGATGTAATTCTTCAGGTGAAACAGTGACAGTTCAGGTACCAGCTGATCAGGATGCATAGCTGTGGACATGATTATGGTCTATTGCTCCTATATATTTGTGTATTCTTTTATGATATTTATTTTAAAAGTTAAAAGTTTATTTTAAAAGAATTTAAAGGTGAGATGGCTCAGCAGGTAAGAGCACCCGACTGCTCTTCCTCCGAAGGTCCTGAGTTCAAATCCCAGCAACCACATGGTGGCTCACAACCATCTGTAACAAGATCTGGCGCCCTCTTCTGGAGTGTCTGAAGACAGCTACAGTGTACTTAATAAAAAAAAAAAAAAAAAAAAAAGAATTTAAAGACATAGCAGAGAGTCAGCAATGACTGGCAATTGAAAGAGGTCAGAAAAATAAAAGACAGGATGGCTATAGTTAATATGCTATATGGGGCTCGAGATATGACTTAGTAATATTTACCTAGCATATGTGCAATCTTGGTTTAAGTGCCAAGGACTGAGAAAAAAATAGATGTCACTGAGTTTGTTTGCTAAAGTTTCTTATCGAAAGAAAGAATTGTTTAGGTTCTTGGCACAAAAACACAAGGGGAAAAAGTGTCGCCATCAGATTTTTGTTGCTCAGATTTCTCTGTGGTCACATTAAATACCAGATGACAATGAAGCCATGTCTACAAATCTCTGAACAAAAAGATGACCTTCAAATGTGTGCGCCCAGCCACCCTGAACTTCTAAAAAGATGACCTTCAAATGTGTGCGCCCAGCCACCCTGAGCTTCTAAAAAGATGACCTTCAAATGTGTGCGCCCAGCCACCCTGAGCTTCTAAAAAGATGGCCTTCAAATGTGTGCGCCCAGTCACCCTGAGCTTCTACTTCCTTGCTTCTAAAACTGCAGCAAGTAGGCATTTTTAGGCAGGAAAATAGTCAAGGAATTTTTTTAACATTTCTGCGCCATTCTTGGACACGTGACAGATGATGAGTCTTGCCCACAAAAAAGATGGTGTGGGAGTCACTGACAGTTAAGGAGACACCAGCAAAAGCGAACAGGGGAAGAAAATGCAGCGTAACTAAACATTTTTAGAAGGAAAATATGTGCGTCTGACCAAAGTCTCCACACACCAGGCAAACAGTTCTTCAGTATGAAGTCTAAGAAAACTAAGAAACAAGGGCAGAGAATGCCTGAGAGCACACTTGAAAATGCTACTTCGCTAAAAAATTCAGTAACCCAGCCAGGCGTGGTGGCGCAGATTTCTGAGTTCAAAGCCAGCCTAGTCTACAACGTGAGTTCCAGGACAGCCAGGGCTACACAGAGAAACCCTGTCTCGAAAAAAAAAAAAACAAAAAAACAAAAAAACCCAAACAGCCAGGCGTGGTGGCACACACCTTTAATCCCAGCACTCGGGAGGCAGAAACAGGTGGATCTCTGAGTTCGAGACCAGCCTGGTCTACAGAGTGAGTTCCAGGACAGCCAGGGCTACACAGAGAAACTCTGTCTCAAAAAACTAAAAAAAAAACAAACAAACAAAAAACAAAGAAAAAGAAATTCAGTAACCCAAGAAATGAATGAAAACACAACTCTCAAGTATGAAGACAATGCAGGAACAAGACTGGTTAATTTACATAAATTTAATACAGAACTAAAATATGACAGAGATTGTGATTTATTAAAAAATAATAATTAAAAATAATATAATGGTTCCCCTCTTGTTTGTTTCCAGAAAGAAAGTCTAAATTGGTAGCATATTATTTTTAAAAGAGCTTTCAGATTTTATTTTATGTGTGTGTTTTGCCTGCATTGGTGTATGTGTCTCATGTGTGTGCCTGGTGCCTCTGGAGGTCAGAAGAGGGCTGAATCCCCTGGAATTAGAGTTACAGATGGTTGGGAGCCACCAGGTCCTCAAATCCAGGTCCTCTGGAAGAGCAAATGTGCATAAAGTTAAGCCATCTCTCCAGCCCCCAAATCTGTTTTGGTTCAGTTTTATGTACAGCATACTTTTACATTAAATTCAAGCTCTTTTTCATCTCATGTTTTAAAATCCTAAAGCAACATTTATATTTTGTAGAAACTGACAAGATGGCTCTAAAATTTGCATGGAAATGCAAGGATGCTAGAACAGCCGCCATAATCTTGGGAAAGAAGAAAACTGAGGATCTCATGCCTCAATTGAAAAGCTACTACAAACTTCCATTAATACATGTATAAAGATAGATCCATGAGATGGATGTAAGAGTTCAGAAATAAATTGTTATGTCTATGGTCAATAGTATTTTGACAAGAGTCCCATATTCATTAAAAGAAAAAATAAAACAGTCCAGTGATTTGGAAGTAAGTATATATCTACATTCAAAAGAATGGGTTTGTGAGTCGGATGGTGGTGGTGCACGCCTTTAATCCCAGCACTTGGGAGGCAGAGGCAGGTGAGTCAAGGCCACCTATGAATTCAAGGCCAGCCTGGTCTTCAGAGTGAGCTCCAGGACAGCCAGGGCTATGTAGAGAGACCCGGTCTTTAAAAACCTAGCGGGAGAGGAGAGGATTTGAACAGGCACCTCTTATATCACACCAAAACTAAACCCACATGGACCACAGACCTGAATGTAAGAGCTATAACTACACAGCTCATAGAAGCAGCAGAGGAGGAAAACACTGATGTGCTTGAATTAGGCAAAGCACGTGAATGGCACATGAATAGCTGCAATGACTATTTTCAGAGCATGTCTTTCTGTGGTTGTGAGCTTTGATTTCCTTTGGGTAACTTTACATGGGAGACACTTGCTTAGCTTTTCAAGAAAGTGTCAAGTTGTTTTCCAAGATGGGGAGTCATATTTTAATTCTTTGCCAGAGATGTTAAGAGAATCCCAGTGGTTCCACATACTTGCCAACCCGCTAGAATTACCTTTTACACATTAGTTCTTGTGACAGGCATGAAGTGACATATTTACATTTCTGGGATGTGTAGTGGCATTGGGTTTTTTTCATGTTTTTTTGGGGGGGGATATACATCCTCTTTGTGAAGCTTTAGTTCAAATCTTTTGTGCATATTTTTTTGGGCTGTTATATAAACACCTCGTAAGTGTGTATAAGCAATTTCTCACTGATTAAAGCCTATATCCCACTCTCTTCTTCTCCTCTTCCTCCCCTCCTCTCTTCTTCATGAGACAAGGTTTCACTCTGACATCTGGGCTGAGCTGGGACTCGGTGTGTAATTTCAGCCGGCCTGGAGCTCACGACACAGCCTTCTGAGTTACAATTGTGCATCAGTCATGCCTGCAAGCATAGATGATGTCTTTCAGAGAGGAAGATTTTTTTTCTTTTAAAATGTTTTACGGGCTGGTGAGATGGCTCAGTGGGTAAGAGCACCCCACTGTTCTTCCGAAGGTCCAGAGTTCAAATCCCAGCAACCACATGGTGGCTCACAACCATCCGTAACACGACCTGACTCCCTCTTCTGGAGTGTCTGAAGACAGCTACAGTGTACTTACATAAATAAATAAATAAAATGTTTTACATATTATCGCGTGGCTGTATGCATATACATGTCCACAGGTGTGTGCATGAATGTGTGTGCACATATGTAAGCCCACACGTTAAGGTAGGATGACAGCTTTATGGAGTTATTTCTTCCCACACTTACATGGGTTGTGACATTTGAGTATAAGTCTCCAGCCTTGCATGGCAAGTACCCTAACCTGCTGTCCTATTTCATTGCAGGTTGCCAAGGAGAAAAGTTTGTAATTTCGATGGGGAATTTTTTTCATTATTATGTTGACTTTTATATATCTAAGAAAGCTTTCCTTGGTAAAGGTTCTTCTCCTACACTCTTTCTATTTATTTATTTATTTATTTTATTTTTATTTTTTGGATTTAGGATTTAGGGCAGTGGCCAGTTTGCTCTAAGTTTTGAGTAGTCAGCGTTCATTTTCCTCATAGTCATATTCTCTCGATCAGCACTTAATGAGATTATCACATTACTATTGTCAAAAATTAGCTGACCTTACAAGTAGAGATTAGTTTTCAACCTTTATTCTGTTATTAATGACCGGGCCGGGTCTTTCCAGCAGTTGTTTGATCACTGAGCCATCTCTCCAGCCCCTTCCAATTGCTGATTTCTGTTGCGGTAAATCTCCTCCCAAATATGTCCCGGCAATGTAAACACAACACAGTTAATATGATTACATGTTGTGCACCTAGATTGGACAGATCTACCACTACACTACCATCTTCCACATCTATGAGACCCCTTTGAACTTGTGGTTTCTCCAGGCCATGTGCTTCTGCTCAGCTTTTCTTCTTCTTCCTCCTCCTCCTCTGCATCCTCTCCCTCTTCCATTTTCTTTTCCTTCTCTCCCCACCTTCTGCTCCACCTTCCCTTTTATCTGCCCAATCATCAGCTCTCCTTTATTTTACAAATTAGGTGGGAAGTAGGTTTACAGGAAATCACCTGAGTGCTGACTCATTCCTTGTTCGCAACCACTCACAGGAGAATGAATTAACATCAAATATAATTAGCTCCAGGGCTATCTACAACATTTCCCCCTTTCTGTCCAATTAAAAGACCATTTTATCTCAGATATAATTGAACATAACTATTACTATTTTGTAATTTATAAAGTACAAGAGACCTAACACCCAGTCCATCATGTTTGTTAATTAAACAGAACCTCTGTCATCTATCCTTACTTAAAAGACTTATAATTCTACATCTGACTATGTCTTGGCTTTAGATTGAATGCCATCTGAAAACCATCCTCTCAAAACTGTTCCTCTCAAAATAAAAGGCCTGGGTTGGCTAGGAGACTATGTAGTTTTTCATCCCCATCAGAAATCCAAGAACAACTGATATTAACTGAAAATATATAGGAAGCCTAAAACAGCTTCCAAAACTTAGCCAATCCATAGAGATCGCTGATCACCTGGACAGTCGCTTACTTCAACATGTTGGCTCATCGGTCTTCAGCCTACTGGCCTGGGTCATCTGACAGACTTAGAGAAACAGGAATATTAAGGACTAGCCTATTCTGTCTCAGCAAAATCAAGCTGTCCTAACCTGTAATTGAGTCCTTTCTTTGGACAGTATTATGTCTGTAGATGAAATGAGGCCATTCCTGCCTAGTGGCTATTTTGCCACAACTGGAGTAACTCAAAGATGCTCAGTTTCTTCTTTGAATCCAAGTCAGGGAGAGCTGTCAAGAGCAGACTGGTCTCAACAACAAATGAATAAATAACATTAAACATCACCTTCTGTGGGCTTCTGATGTTTTTGAAAACCAACTATCTATGTGAAATAATCTAGATGGTTGTCTGTTAACTACTCTCAGCCATTTCTAATTAAAATAACTGAAAACACCCTAACAATGAAGTCAGAGCCATGAATTTCCTATTTGGCCCTTAACTCACAGGCTTAAACATCTCAGATTTCTTTATAATAACAGCTATAGGAGAACTGGATACAATAGAAGCCCTGTACTTCAAAATTTTTAGTATCAAAGACAACCTATAATAACCACCCCCAGCCCCAAAGCCTAGGGAACTGGGACGACGACGCTTCATAACTTCTTCAAGCTGAATATGGGTGTTGAGATATTTTTGAAGGGAGAGGGAAGGTTAGGGAAATGGGGGAGTTAGTTGGCCCTAAGAAGGCCACAGCAATGATTGTATTAGTCTCTGATGTCTGTGTCCTGACTGGATCCAGATGAAAAACCAAGACATCAGGAGTTCAGGCAGGTCAGTTCAGCATGTCTGACGAAGAAATCCACCAAGGCTGTATACTCTGTAACATATAAATCTCAAAACAAAATTTTAGTATCAAGATAAACTTTTTGTTTGATTCTCTGGAATCTAGTTCTCAGGGAGCCTCCCTCTATCAAATCTGATCCATACGACTCTGGAAGGTGTAAATACCTTAATCACCTTTTGCAAAAGCACAAAGACAAAACCCTTTCCCCAAATCAGCATATCCTTCAGCCTGTAACCAGGAAAACCTGTAGCTTGCCCTCTGTCCCAGAGGAACAATAAAACCACTACAATACTCAAAATCACACACATCTTAGCCTATTTAGGCTTTTCTAATTTGTCACGTCAGCATTTAAACCCAAAATTCCCGTGGAGCCCATGTTAGACAGAATATGAGTCTCCTGCAGACTTAATTATACCATCTTTAAAACAATTGATTCACACTTCTATTTTCCTTGCCTTTCCCCTTTCCTTTCTCCTTTACTTTTTTATACCTGCTTATAAGAAGCAGCTTGTCAAACCAGGATTTACACCCAAAATTNCCANGGAGCCCANGTTAGACAGAATATGAGTATCCCATAAGACTTATTAGGGCGCTCTCTACCTTGAGCCACAGACATTAATTTAATTAATACCTATTATGATATCTATGTGTTATGCTCTCTACCTGGAGCCACAGAGTTCTATTAATTAATACCTGCTCATAGCAGGCAATTATCACTGCTCTCTCTACTTGGAGTCAGTGGCTAATATTCCCTATCTAGTTCTGAACATGAAATTTCTCATAATTAATAAGCTCTCTGCCTAGAGCAGCCATCCTATCTGTTGTGCTCTCTACCAGGAGCCACAGACATTTATTTAATTAATACCTATTATAAATCTGTTATGCTCTTTACCTAGAGCCACAGACTTCTTTTAATTAATACCTGTTCATAGCAGATGATTATCATGCTCTCTCTACTTGGAGTCAGTGACTAATACTCCCTAGCTGGTTCTGAACTGCAGGTGAAATTTCCCATCTTTAGGTACTACACCTGCTTATAAGAGGCAGCTTGTCAAACCAGGATTTAAACCCAAAATTCCTGGGGAGCCCACGTTAAACAGAATATGAATATACGAAAAGACTTATTAGAGCAATATATATCTACCTTCTTCAAGTATCAAAAGGTTATATTTCTCTCTTTATAGAAATGAATTACCTGGTCCAGAGTCCTTTGTACCTTTGTCTCCCAATTATTTATTCACAGGGAGAAGCTGAGTGTAAAAAGATCCAAGTTGTCTGTGTTCCTGTTTGGAGATGGGGGAGGCAGGGTAGGGCGCGAAGGATGCAGGGAAGCAAACACAGAAAGGCTCTCTCAGGCATAGATGCCTCTCTGCTGTTCTCTGTAGGCCCCTTAAATCTAGTCAGCTTCAAATCCGTACTGCTACAGCTTAGGTTACTACCCAAGCCCCATTCAGGGTTCAGGGGGTGGGGTCAGTGAACTTTTATCTCAGGTTAATGTGTTCAAATCAATACATTGGGCGCCAATTTGTTGCGGTAAATCTCCTCCCAAATATGTCCCGGCAATGTAAACACAACACAGTTAATATGATTACATGTTGTGCACCTAGATTGGACAGATCTACCACTACACTACCATCTTCCACATCTGTGAGATCCCTTAGAACTTGTGGTTTCTCCAGGCCATGTGCTTCTGCTCAGCTTTTCTTCTTCTTCTTCCTCCTCCTCTGCATCCTCTCCCTCTTCCATTTTCTCCTCCTTCTCTCCCCACCTTCTGCTCCACCTTCCCTTTTATCTGCTCAATCATCAGCTCTTCTTCACTTTACAAATTAAGGTAGGAAGCAGGTTTACAGGAAATCACCTGAGTGCTGACTCAGTCCTTGTTCATAACCACTCACAGGAGAATGGAATTAACATCAAATATAATTAGCCCCAGGGCTATCCACAACAGATTTCTGTTATAAAAAGACTAGACTCTTTTCCATATAGCTTTCTATTTCTGGACCTTGATGAATTCATGTATGAATTTTCATGGCTGTTTATATAGTCTTAGGGATTAAATATAAATACAAACCAGCCTGGCAGTGGTGGCTCACACCTTAATCCTAGCACTCTGGAGACAAAGGCAAGCAGATCTCTCAGTTCGAAGCCAGCCCTGTCTACCGAGTGAGTTTTAGGACAGCCAGGGTTACACGGAGAAACTCTGTCTTGGAAAAAAAAAAAAAAAAACCCAAGAACTAAACCAAACCCAAACCAATTAAACAAAACATTCCATCACTCCTGAACAAGAACGGTTTTATTTCCTTTGTGATATTACACTTTGATTAATTA
>NC_034600.1:27807581-27817011 GCF_900095145.1 Mus pahari
TGGCCTGGAACTCAGAAATCTGCCTGCCTCTGCCTCCCAAGTGCTGTGATTAAGGGCGTGCACCACCACTGCCCAGCTGGTCTTGTTCTTTTTATCACCATTAAATGTCATTGGTCTCTCCCTCTCCCCCCACCTCTCTCTTTAGGGTCTCTCTATGTAGCTCAGGCTATCCTTGAACTTGTTATGTAGCTCAGACTGACTTCAAACTCCCAAGCATAGTCTCCTGCCGCAGACCTTCTGACTGTTAGGGTTACAGATGTGGCCATGGCATCAGTGTTAGGATACGAATTGCAACTTTTTCCTTAGGCACTCTTTAGATTCCTTAGGTGTTTCCTATCGATTCCTAGCTTACTAAACTATTTCTACCTGATTATGAAAAACTGAAATACATCTGCTCTTTTACACACAGATTCTACTGCTGGGAGCTTATGCTAATTTTTATACTTGCCTATGAAATTATTTATGTGTAAGGTTAACTACTATGTCGTCACTTGTAATAGCAAACTATTGCAAATATTGTTCTTTGTTACATTCTTGCAAGAGGACACTGCGCAACAGTGGTGAGGACGGGCTTTCTGTGCACTCAAGGACAGGGTTTATAAACAGTACAAGAATGTGAAAAATCATGTCATGGAAAAGGAGGCTCCCAAATGATCTTTGCCTAAGAAATCAGAATATGTAATCAAAAACAATATATACCATAAATGCAGTAGACAGGAAGTATATTATTCAATAAAAAAATGGTTCATTCTATAAATAATTGGGAAGTTGGGGGTAGAGCTCACCCAGTCCATGAGACATGTGTGTTTCAGTCTTATCTCTGCAAAAACTAACAAACAAAAACAGACAAATTCTTGGGATCAAGGTAAGATATTACAGGGGGAATTGGTTACTTACAACTTTAATGCTGACTGTCTTTCTAACGTATTGAATAACATAAAACTGGAAAGCATTTCTTATCTCCTACCTTAGATCCCAGCCTGTCTCTGAGGACAAACTTCCCATTCAACACAACAAACTGCAGTCACTGGTTCACCTGTCTGTCTCTCACACCATTTTGACAACTTCATCTGAGTGTTATCTACCATGCATGCCCTCCCTCCTTAGTTCAAAGTAATTGCTCAATAAATGTAGAGCTCGTGTCAGAGGAGAGGAAAGAGCTCTGGCTAAGCTAAAGTGAAGATTCCACCAATAGCTTTCATTGCCCAACCAACAACTGCAGGTTAGGTTTCTCAAGAGTTCCCTTCAACTGTACAAGTCTAGACAATAGCGTTTTAAAACCAAGTCAGCGAGGAAAGCGACATCCACATCTCAGGGTGTAAATAGACAGATCTTTCCTTAGATTTGACAAAGCAGATAAAGTGGGAACATGAAGACAAACCCCAAGGCAATGTAGACATGTACAAACTGCAAGATGAACACAGTCTCTCACTTTTTTGGTCCACAAAGAGTAATGTATCCCCTCAAACAAGTCTTACTGCCTCCTCTCCTTTGGTATTTCTTCATTGGCTAATTGAAAAAGGAAAACCAAGGATTTTTTTGTTTGATTTTTTGGTGTTGCATATTACTTCCCATAGAGGGCTGACAGTATAAATTATTTAGTCAAAGGGTGGATGGGGTGGGGGTATAAAATATGGAGTGTAAAAAAAAATTAATAAAAAAATAGCATATATATAAAACCAAAAAAAAAAAAAAGCTTTTCAAAAAAATCTAAGTTTTCACTTTTCCTGTTATGTCCAAGTACTTGGCCACAGTCCAATCCGAGGACACAGACATGTCCATTAGGCAGGGTGGACTCTGGGCAGGCCAGGTTACAGGGAGGTTCATGTGCAATCTTCCATCTTCACATTTCTAATAAAATTTCAGATATTATCAACTGAGCACCAGAAATATAAGCAAAAAGATTTTCTTTGGAGGGGTCAGCAAGATGGCTTAGTGCAAAGAAAGCTTGCTGCCAAACCCAGTGACCCAAGTTTGAATCATGGAACCCACATGATAGAAAGAGAGAAGTCACTCCTCCAAGTTGTCCAATGGCCTCCACATATGTGTTGTGGTATATGCACACACAAAAGCAATTAAATGAAAAAAGAATGCAGTTGCTGTGTTTGGATCAGGTTCGAGGGTGCTCACCTGTAATCCCGTACCTGGAAAGCTGACTGAACAGGTTCCTGACTTTTTCTTGTTAATCTATGAACAACACAACGTAAGAACTGTTTCTATAGCATTTACACTGTATTGGGTTTTTAGATGAACTCTAACAATCACTTGATGTGATCAGGAGACTATACACAGCTTCTTCACATGTAAATCACTGTTTTCTCCAAGGGACATGAGGAACAAATGACCTTCACTTTACAGTTAGAGAATTCTCATTTCATAATAACCCGAGTTATGAAATCCAGGCAGTTAATTTAAAAGCTTAAGAGGTCAGTCAGCCCAGAATGGCAGGTGGAATGATTAAGGCTGAGAGCAATTTTTTAAAAATTAATTAATAAGAAAAGATTTTAGGGGCTGGAACAATATGTTCCCATGGTTAAGAACACTTGTGGTGGCTCAGTTTTCTGTAACTTCTGTTTCGGGTGATCTGACATGGCTTCTGACCTCTGTGGGCCCTGGTTTGCACAAACACACATAAAACAGATACCTTTTTAAGATGTTAAGATTGCATCGGTGTGTGTGTGTGTGTGAGTGTGTGTGTGAGTGTGTATGTATGCATGTGTGAGTGTGTGTGTGTGTGTGTGTATGCATGTGTGAGTGTGTGTATGTGTGTGTGTGAGTGTGTGTGTATGCATGTGTGAGTGTGTGTGTGAGTGTGTGTGTATGCATGTGTGAGTGTGTGTATGTGTGTATGCATGTATGAGTATGTGTGTATATGCATGTATGAGTGTGTGTGTATATGAGTGTGTGTGTGCGTGTGTGTATGCATGTGTGAGTGTGTGTGTGTGTATGTGTGTGTACACATGTATGAGTGTGTGTGTATATGAGTGTGTGTGTGAGTGTGTGTGTATGCATGTGTGAGTGTGTGTGTATATGCATGTATGAGTGTGTGTGTATATATGCATGTATGAGTGTGTGTGTCTTTGTATGCATGTGTGAGTGTGTGTATGCATGTATGAGTGTGTGTGTGTATGCATGTGTGAGTGTATGTGTGTGTGTGTGTGTGTGTGTGTGTGTGTGTGTTCAGGCGCCCTCAGAGTTCAGAGGTGTTAGATTTTCCTGGAGCTGGAGTTACAGGCAATTGTGAGCTGCCTGCTGTGTTTTCTAGAAACCAAACTCAGGCCTATCAGAACAGCAGCAAGTGTTCTGAAGTGCCGAGTCATCTCTCAAGTGCAGGAAGTATGTGTAGCATGTAGGAAACCACTAGTAAAGACAGCCCAGAAAAGCCAAGCAGAGCAGCCAAAGACTTTCTTCTCATCCATCACGATCCCTTGATCTCTGGAGGATGGTGTGTGAATTTTCCTTCCCTTTGTCTCCATATCTCATTGGTCTCTCGCACAGAAGACAGACTTAAGGAGCAAAGGGGGCTGCAGATGGATTGTGGAAGCTGAATAAGAGATAGAGCTGGGGGCTGAGAGAAAGTTTGGAGACAGTGTCCCCAGTAGTTTTCAAGGAGGTGTCATCAACTCTGAGATACACAGCCCTCATCCTTCCCTCCCACAACACAAGAAAATCTGAAACTTAATTAACACTGTGGTGTGTAGATTTTTTTTTTAAATGAAAATGTGAAGATAGCTGACTTGGATCACACAATCAACCTGGCTATGCTCCGGGTTTCACCAAAGCACATTGTTGACACTGTTCTCAAGACAGCCGAGGAGCTGACATTTCTCAAGGTGAGAATGGAGGAGTGGGGCTGGTGGGCAATGAGTCCAAGCAACAGGAGCCATTTCAATAGCCGTTATAGGAACAAAACGATTGAAATCACTTGTTCAAAATGAGCTTTTTCTTTTTTTTTTTTTTAAAGATTTATTTATTTATTATATGTAAGTACACTATAGCTGGCTTCAGACACCCCAGAAGAGGGCATCAGATTTCATTACGGATGGTTGTGAACCACCATGTGGTTGCTGGGATTTGAACTCAGGACCTCTGGAAGAGCAGTCAGTGCTCTTAACCGCTGAGCCATCTCTCCAGCCCTAAAATGAGCTTTTTCTGATGACAATATTGAGTTAGGTAATGTTTCTTCATTACTGCTCTTTAAAATAAAAAATAATGTTACAAGTTGGTATCTGAAATCCTAACACTTGGGAGGTGGAGGTAAAAGAATCCACTCCGTCCCTTCCCCCACACACCCCACCCCGAGCACACACACTATTATGTCCTCAAACTATCAAATTGGCAACGATAAAGACGAAGCTGACAGTATGGCTCCTGACTGACATGTGAAGGTATTAGCACTTGCAGCAGCTGAGGCAGAAATCAGGTGAGGCCATATGCAAAGCAATTTGGGAAGTATTTATCATGACATAAATATCTAGGGGCTGAGATATCTATGGCTCAGTACTTAAGAACACTTGTTGCTCTTCCAGAGGACTGGGTTTCACTCCCAGCACCCACATGGAAGCTTACAATCGATTTTAGCTCCAGTCCCAAGGGAACCCAATGTTTGTTTCCGGCCTTTGTGAACATTTCATGCACACGGTGCACAGACATACATGTGGCTAAAACACCTGTACACCTGAAATAATAAAAAAGAAAGAAAAGAAAAAGGGAAAAGTGGAGTTCCCACTTCTTGCCAGAAGAACCCTGAGCTCTTGAGTATATTGTAAACCACTATAACTATAAGCCAACATAGGGAAAAGTTCTTTTTAGGACATTGACCTTCAGGTAGCATAGAGCAATGATCTGGAGCCATAGGAGATATGGAAATAATCCCACCTCACTGCTAAAACTCATTGCCTAGAGACAGGGTCCCTGCTCCACCCAGGAAGACAGAGGCAGCTGGAGCCCAGTGGTTTCCCTGTGCTGAGAAATAGAGCTTTGAATTTGGGAGGCCAGGACAGATATAATTTTCAGGCAGGGTATCAGAGAGGAGGGGATACAGATAGAGCACTCAGAAGTCTACAATGACACCACCCCCACCACCACCCCCGCCTGCCTGAGAACGCATCAGTGCAAACCACAGTGTGAACACCACTAAGGGGCGGCCTTCCTCACATACAGGCGAGGTGGCACACTGCACTGCGAGTCACACTATGAATGATGTCCAATAGGAGGCTCCTTAGACCTGGAAGGGCTACCCAGCCACATACTGGAATACTAGAGGACCTTAATGGTGGCCAAATTCCCAATATGCTGCTTTGAACAGATAATATTATCCAGTCTGGTGAGACGGCTCAGTAGGTAAGGGTGCTTGCTGCAAGCTCCAGTGCCCTGAACACTATATTCAGATTCATATAGTGGGAGGAGAGAACCACCACAAGGTACCCTCTTCCCTCCAGCGCATACTGTAGCACCTGCGAGCCCCACCCTCATGAGTAATAAACACATGCAACAAGAATTTAAAAAAGATGCCTTATTTGACAAAATCAGAAAGTTTATCACAATGTTCTCTCTCTATAGGGAGAAATATGTGTGTGTGTGTGTGTGTGTGTGTGTGTGTGTGTGTGTGTGTGTTTGTATGTGTTCTTATGCATGCTTTAAGAAAATTTGCAAGCCTGGCATGGTGGTGCACGCCTTTAATCCCAGCACTCAGGAGGCAGAGGCAGGCAGATTTCTGAGTTCGAGGCCAACCTGGTCTACAGAGTGAGTTCCAGGACAGCCAAGGCTACACAGAGAAACCCTGTCTCGAAAAACAAAAACAACAAGAAGAAGAAATTTTGCAATGATGATATAGAAACCATTAAGTAGTTATTCTGTTTATAAGGGAGATGAAGAACAGGGAATACTGGGATTAGTGTTGAGAAGGAAGTAATTCCTCACTCACGCACGCGCGCGCACACACACACACATACACACACACACCATGATAACATCCAGAAATCTATTCATGTACATATGTGTAGGTGTATGCCCACCTAATGACGCCTACAATCTCTCCTATAGCTGTATTTCTCCATATACCTTGAACCTCTCACTTCTCACCCACTTTCTTATTGTCTGTTATGCCGCCACCAACCCATCTAATCTATTGTCATTCTTCATGAATTCCCTGAGATTATTCCCACTCCCACGTCACAAACCGCACAGACACTGCACAGGTCTCCTGTGACCCCACCTCTGGGCATCTTTGATCCTCTGGCTCAATCTTCCTCTTGCTCTCTGTCTTCTCGACACAGCTGCTCTCCCACACAGTGGCCCCGCCCTGCCATCAGACCATTCCCTTTGTTCTGATTGTCTTCAAAGTTTCTACCTAAGATGTTGTCTTCCTACCTCTTGCTGTCACCAACATCCGGTGATGCCTGACCTCTCCTTCATGTGTGTGTGTGTGTGTGTGTGTGTGTGTCATCTCCAGTGTAAGCCTAGATGAGCTACTGGTACCCTGCAATTCTTCTGTTACAGTGTATTTAATGCCATATTTCACTCACTTGTCCCATTTCCTGCCTCAACTACTAAACTATGAGTTTCCTGAAGACACAAGACTTCTTTCTTCTTTGCTTAATTCTCTACTTTGCCCCCAGGACTTAGTGCCTCCACAGTACAAGCTCTCAAATAAAGCATGCCTTACAACAGGAGTCTGTAATATCCAGAGGATTTTGGAGATATAGAGTGCTAAGCATCCCATTAAGGCATATAAAGAGGTCCAAGGGTAATCATTTTTAGAAAATATTTTAAAATAATTATTTAAAAAATAATTATGTGTACATGTGTGTTTGCAGATATGTGTACAGGTACGTGCAGATGTAGTTCATCATCAGAGCCTGTCCTGGTTAACTCCCGTTATCAACTTGACAGAGTGCAGAGTCATTTGAAGGAGTCTCAGCTGAGGGATTGCCCAGATCAGATTGGCTCGTGGCAGTATTAATGACTGATGCGAAAGGCCCTGCCCACTGCAGGTGGTGCTATTCCCTTGGCAGGTGGTCCTGGAATATATAGTCCAGAGGTGGACCAAGGCTGCGTCTCAATCTGCCAGCTACTGTTGTTAATCTATAAGCATCTCCCACATGATTCTGGCTTTGGCCACATGAACGTTGCAGGGTTTAAGGGGCCATGGAAAGAAGCTGAGGCTTGGCAGCATGTGTCAAGGTTGGAGTCCCTGAAGAAAGGCCAGAAGTCACTGGTCTTCACCCATGCAGCCTCAGGTACAGTGGAGACCTCAGCATACTGGAGACACCAGGACTAAAGGTTGATCACTAAGGACTTTGGCACATGTAGCATAGAGCCCATCTGAACCTGTGAGCAGCAGAACTGGAGAGGTGGGGCTGCCCAAGCCCGGTGAAGCCCAGAAGATTGTGAGCTCCAGATGTTGGATTCTGCAGTTTTGTTTTTTGTTTTTTTGTTTTTTTTTGTTTTTTTTTGTTTTTTACATATTTGGATTTTGCTTTTGCTTTGCTTTGATCTTACTGTATTTGTACCCTGGTTCGTGTGTGTGTGTGTGTGTGTGTATACATTTTTATAGGAGCCCATAGGAAAGAGACTGGGTTTTTTAAGAAGACTTGGATTCTTTTTTTTTTTTTTTTTTTTTTTGGTTTTTCGAGACAGGGTTTCTCTGTATAGCCCTGGCTGTCCTGGAACTCACTTGGTAGACCAGGCTGGCCTCGAACTCAGAAATCCGCCTGCCTCTGCCTCCCGAGTGCTGGGATTAAAGGCCTGCGCCACCAGGCCCGGCTCAAGACTTGGATTCTTAAGGTATTGACAGTTGCAATGACTGTGGGACTTGTAAAAGTTGCACTGTGTTCTATATTGTGATATTAATGTTAACATGAGATCTTGGGGGGAAAGAAGGTTGTAGTTTAACAGTAATGTGTTTGTATGTCAAGTTGACAAGGAGTGACATGTCCTCTATAGCTACAGCTGACAACTTGACAGCCCTGAATAATTTGAAGGAGTCTCAAGTGAAGGCTTGCACAGATCCGACTGCTTGTATGTAGCCAAGTCCCCGAGGAGTTGTCTTGACTAATGATTGATATGGGAAGGCCCGCCCTTCTGTGGGCGGTGCCACCACTGGGCAGGTGGTCTCTCTCTGTTTAAGACAGAGAGAGTAAGCAGCAACCCTCCGCGGTCTCTGCTTCAGTTCCTGCTTGATCTCCTGCCTTAGCTTCCTTGACGATGGACTGTACCCTTTAGATAAAGTAAACCCTTTCTTTCCCTAAGTTGTTTTTGGTCAGTGTTTTACAACAGCAACAGAAAGCAAGCTAGAGCAGAGCCATTGGAGCTGGAGTGAGAAGCAGTTACGAGCCAGTCCACAGGCGCAGGGTAAACAGAATTCAGGTCCTCTTCAGAGCCGTAAGGGCTCTTAACTATTGAGCCGTTTCTCCAGTCCCCAGAAGGCATCTGGAAGTCTAGAGACATGCAGTCGCATACTCAGGGGTAGATAGAAAGAATAATTGCGTTAGATATACAGAATTTCACAGTGGACAAATGGATCAATGTTTTGCACTGCTCTTAAGCAAAGCATATCAACGGATGAGCCACTTTTCAGATTTACACTGTTGGATACACAGCAGAGCTTCTAAAGAGTCCAGTGATGAGAGGTTACGCCGTGTGCTCTCTCTATTGTTACTGGTTATAGCAGAGTATGAGTGCCTGTCTCCGTAAGATGACAAGAGAACTTTACATTTGGATGTCACCATGGGCCGCATTTTATAGCCTGCTGAGGCTGCTAACTCCTACTATGGCTCTTGGTATATACAGTCGCCACATTATGCTTACAGAACTTGACTGTGTCACTGTTAGTTTTGATCGCTAAGATAGCTCAAACATTGAAGAACCACACCTTTAGACGGAAGATAAGAACAAGCTGACTAATGGGTGGTATTAATTGTCGCTACAATTGATGGGAGAAGACAGTAACGTTCTACAACAGGGCTCTGGAATTTTCATTGTTTTGTTTGCTTGTTTGTTTGTTTGTTTGTTGGTATGGTTCGGTTTTTGAGATGGGACTCGCCCAGGCTGGCCTCAAACTAACAATGTACCTTGAACATCTAATCTTCCTGCCTCCAGTTTCTGAGAGCTGAGATTACAGGTGTGTACCAACACATCCAGTTTATGTGGTGCTGAGGTGGAATCTAAGACTTCATGCGTGCTAGTCAAGCATTTACCAAACAACCCACATTCCAGCCCAGTCCCTGTCATTTGAGTCCCCAATTTCTGTCTTACTGCATCAGGAGATTCGGATTATGGTTTTGGCCATAGAAGAGAGGCATCTCTCATTTTTTTTTTCAAGACAGGGTTTCTCTGTATAGCCCTGGCTGTCCTGGAACTCACTTTGTAGACCAGACTGGCCTCGAACTCAGAAATCTACCTGCCTCTGCCTCCCGAGTGCTGGGAT
>NC_034600.1:27817166-27834698 GCF_900095145.1 Mus pahari
TTACGGATGGTTGTGAGCCACCATGTGGTTGCTGGGATTTGAACTCCGGACCTTCGGAAGAGCAGTCAGGTGCTCTTACCCACTGAGCCATCTCATCAGCCCCGGCATCTCTCATTCTTGCAGGTTATAGATGACATCACTCAAAAGGCCAAAGCCAAGAGAAAGCACTGAAAACTCTGGGCTGTGTAGATATGGTAGCTCTAATATGATTTATTTAGTAAAATCCCTTTTATAATTATATGCACATTTGTTCTGCTCCTTGATAGAGCCTATTTCCATTCTCTTTTTTTTTTTTTTCAGGCAAAGATAATTTATTTCAACACCAAAGACTGGCAAGGATATAGGAAACTAAGAATTGTTATTCATTATTTTTTTATTGGATATTTTCTTTATTTACATTTCAAATGTTATCCCCTTTCCTGGTTTCCCCTCCAAAAAACACTCTTCTCCTCTCCCCTTCCCCCTCCCCCTGCTCACCAACCCACCTACTCCTGCTTCCTGTCCCTGGCATTCCCCCACACTGGGGCTTACAGCCTTCATCGGATAAAGGCCCTCTCCTCCCATTGATGACCGACAAGGCCATCCTCTGCTGCATATGCAGCTGGAGCCATGAGTCCTACCATGTGTGCTCTTTGGTTGGTGGTTTAAGTCCCTGGGAGCTCTGGGGGTACTGGCTAGTTCCTCCTATGGGGCTGAACCTAATACCATTCTTGATGGTTAATCCAGCCCTATCTCTGACTATGTAAATGTTACATTGTCTGGTAAGAGATAGATCTTTCAAATCTTTCAATGCACACATGTAATGCAGCACTTTTCTGTTCAAGGCAGTCTATAGAGTTGTGTGGGATCCCAGCAATCTGTAACTTCCCTAATTTTCAGTCCAGGTAGAAGGCAGACATAGTTTAAAACAAGGCAAAGGTCATAATCAAAACAGTGCGTATTTGTTTCTTAGGCACCATGGCCTGGTTTCTATATAACTTTGACCATATGGGTACGTGTGTTATCTCTGTCACATTACCCAGTTGTCAGCTCCTGGACAAGTGATTTAACTCACCTTAACATTGATTTTTAAAAAGGAGTAATAGTAAATCATACCCATTTACTGTACACTGCTTAGAGATGAAGTTGGTGGCCATAGCAGAGCACTTAGCACAGGGGCTATCATATGGTGAGCTGTGGGTGAGTGTTAGTTAGCTATGCGGGCAGTGTGTAACCTCTGTGAAGTGTTACAGATTCCATCTGGAGGGTAGAGCTCCTCACCTGAAGTAGACATCCTCTCTGTGTTGAAGTCTTTGTGTTTTTCACTAGCATGGACTCAAGACAGCAGGGTCCTGTGAGGTACTTTCACATGACTGTATTATGCATTTTGCTCATACTGGACACCCATCCCTCTCTTTTGTCTCTCCCTTTCATCTTCCCTTCTACTTTCATGTCATTTGTTGGGGGCATAGAGAGTCTTGCACTCACAGAGAAGCACAAAGAGAACCAGGGGTGCTAAGAGGAAGCACAATGGAGGAGATGAAACCAAAACCCTGCATTCCATCCAGAAAGCTGACAGCGATCTGGTGACCCTTTTGCTATCTGCAGGCAGACGTCACCTACCTTTTGCTATAAAGGCAGGCATCATCCAGATTCCCCAGAATGATTTTCCCAGACTCTTTCCTCCGCGTACCATTGCCATTGGGGAGGTGTCACGTGCACTTATGACCTGCTGACCTCTATACTATCGTCAGAGAACACACTAGATTCTACACCTTTTAGCTATAGAGTCTACCCTCACGGTCACATGTACTCTGTGAAGTCGTTTCTATGTAGTCACGCCATAAGCTTTATTATGCTCCTGGAGTTGTATTAGTTGGACAGATTGTTGCCTGGAAACTTTTCCCCAAATTGTACTGGGATTTAAGTACGCTGACAGTGAGCCACCTGGCATTAGATTCCCTCAAGTCTGATCCAAGTTGACAAAGTCAATCTGTACCAGGTTTTCATTCTAATCTCTTCATGGGTCACTGCCTGTACTGACACTTGCTGGGTCCCTCCCCCCCCCCCAGTTATACACACACGCACACGCACACACACACACACACACACACACAGGCACACACACACCCCTACCTACATATACACATAAACTCACAACAGGTCTCTAGGTTTTTTTGTGGTTTTGCTCATGTGTTTTTTGAGTTTATTTTTGAAACAGATCTCATCTAGGCTAGCCTCAAATGTATGATGTTGCAGAGGAGGACCTTAAACTTCTGAGAGCTCCTCCTCCACTTCCTGAGAGCTGCACTTACAGGCATGTACCAACACGCTCACTTAATGTAGTGCTGGGGTGGAATCTAAGGCAAGCACTCTACCAACTGTGACTAGTAAGGACAAATGTATGTGACTGTGTATACATACAAACATATGTGTGTGTCTGCATATATATATATATATATATATATATATATATATATGTACACATATATATATATGCAATAAATATATGCATATACTGTATTGGCCTGCTATAATGCCCTCCTATATCATACAGATAAGAAAAGGCTTTAGAGGAGGGAGGGTAGCTGGGTGGAGAAGATATAAGATGATGGACTAACTGGCTGCAGATGAAGGAGAGCCAGGTAAAAGTAGAAGAAATGAGACCACAGGCTTGAATGTTGACTCCTCTCCTTGGCTGCTTAGTCTCCCTGTTCCTGGGCTATATATTCCATGCTGAGTTTAAATAGTCCCACTCTTTTCCTGTGGACTTCCAGTTCCCACAAATTCCAGAACAGGATAAATTTAGCATGTTCTCATTTCTCAATTTAGAACTGGAAGCTAATCTATGTGCACGAAGCTGTTACTGATATTTATCAGTGACTAAACTGAGAAAGATTTCCACTTTCTATGCTGTGCTTTCTCTAATAGATGAATTTTTAAAAATGCAAACCTATTTTATATTTGTGACTAGAAGAATAAAGAGGCCTTTAGGAAGCCACAAGACCAATGACTCTCAACCTTCCTAATGATGCAACACTTTAGTAAAGTTCCTCATGTTGTATTGACCTCTGACCATAAAATTATTTTGTTGATGAAGATGTTGAACTCTCAGCTTTGCCTGCACCATGGCTGCCTGTATGCTGCCATGCTCCTGCCTTGATGATAATGGACCGAACCTCTGAACCTGTAAGTCAGCCCCAATTAAACCTTGTCTTTTATAAGACTTGCTGTGGTCATGGTGTCTGTTCACAGCAGTAAAACCCTAACTAAGACAGAAGTCGGTACCAGGGACTGGGGTACTGCTGTGATAAGCCTGACTATGTTTTTGTTTGGAAGAATGTGGATTTTTCAACTTTGGATTTGGAAAGCAGTAAAATGCTTTAAATGGGGCTTAATGGGCTATCCTATTGGGAATATGGAAGAATTTATTACTGACAGTGACTTGAATTGTGCAGACCTGGACCAAGATGTTTCAGTGGAGAAGAATTTTGATATGTGGCCTAGAGACTGTTTTGTGGTATTTTTGTGAGGGCTACTTTTTGCCCTAGTTTGAAGAGTCTGCCTGAAGATAAGGTGAAGGGATTTAGATTAATTGCTTTGAAAAAGGAAGGCTCAAAACAGTCTGGTGTTAGTTCTGTTGTGTAGTTACTAAAGTTCACTCTTATGAAGAGCATTTTAATGAAAAGGAGTGAGCTGAGAAAGGAAAAATACAAAATATATGATTAGAGTATTAAAGGAACACCAGGAAGTGAAATGGAACTGAATCCTGTGTTCAAGGATATTAAATTGAATTAAGGGAATACCTTGGGGTGAGATCCTACCCAGATAAGTTTAGGTCCAGGCACTATAGTGCAAACCTTTAATTCTGGAAGACAAAGCCAAACAGATCTCTGAGTACAAGGCCAGCCTGGAACAGAGCAAACTCTAGGTGAAGAAAAGCTTAAATCCAGGCATGGTGGTACATACCTTTAATCCCAGGAAACAAGCATGCAGACCTCTGAGTTCATGGTCCATTTACCGAGCAAGATCCAGGACAACCAAGCTTGGGCAGTGAAGGAGTTGGAAGAGAGGAAGCTGGTGATAATGTAATAGAACAAGGGGCCCATGTTCCAGCTCCAGTAAGCAGAGGAACTCAGCAGCTTCAGTCATGTGTCTCTGACTTGATAGTCAAGAGAAGGAGACTACTGGGACAATTGATGCTGGTTATCTATAGCTATGAAATTAGTGGTAATAAAGAAGAGACCAGCATCAATTGAGGTGAAATCTTCTGGGAAATGTTTTCTGAGAGCACAAAGAAGCTGTGTTCCAGAGATAGCTAAGATTGTACCTCCTGCAGCAGCTGTACTTGGTAATGTGTAAGCGTCACCCAGGTGGTACTGGTTTTGAAGGCATGAAGAGGTCATGAAAAACAGCTGAGGCTTGGCACTTTGAAAGGCCATATAAGGCCATTGGTGAAAGTGCAGCCTCAATTGCAGTTGACTGTCCAGGACTGAAGGGATCATACAAAGGAGTTGAGGATTGGCACCAAGAAGAGAGCATATGAGAAGCTATTAGTGAAGCCTAGTTGCAGTGGAAGACCCCAGCATATTGGAGATGGCAGTACCATGGGATGATCACCAAGAACAGAATCAGCAGTGGAGTGGATCAACTTGAGAATGAGTGCTACAGAGGGCAAAGCTGGAAAAGTGATGCCAGCCCTTTGGAGGAGCCCAGAGGATCATGTGTGGATCTCAGACATTGAAAGAAGAAGCTGTAACACTGAAGTTGCCTTGGATACCAAAAGATGTTAAGGATGCCAGAACTGTGGAATATCTGCTGAGGAAAGCTGCTAACAGTGAGTGGAACCAGCTCAGGAGAAAAAAAAAAAAAACTTTGTTGCAGTCAACAAAGATGAAAAAAGGAGTGGAGATCTGAAAACCACTTTGAAATCAGATATGGAAATTTTTGGAGTTTGCCCAGCTGGTTTCCTGTCTTGTCTTGGAGATCAGTTAAGTGATTGGATGGATCTCCTAAGAGACTTTGGACTTTTAACTTTCTTGAGACTGCTATAGACTATGGGGACTTTGAAAGTTGGACTAAATGTACTTTTTAATTATGTTATGTCTAGGTATGGCCCCCATGGAGTCATGTGTTTGAACAAACCTATGGGGGCCAGGGAGTGAAAAGTGATGGTTTGTATATGCTTGACCCAGGGAGTGGCACTATTTGGAGGTGTGGCCTTGTTGGAGTAGGTGTGACCTGGTTGGAGTAGGTGTGTCACTGTGGGCGTGGGCTTAAGACCTTCACCCTAACTGCCTAAGACACCCACACACACATGGTTGTGCCACAGTGAATTAGCTTCTATTGTCTTTCAAGGATCCAATGTTGTGTATAACCATGTTCAGAAAAGATCCCGTTTTGGATTTCATATCCTCCCTAGCATTTCTGCTTTATCCGGTTATGTTAGACTCAAGATGAGATAACTGTTATTAAAGATCTTATCTCGAACATTTGTAATAAACTAGAGGTGCATTGCAGCAGGAAACATTTAGTTTTTATTTTAAACATAGAATATTTACAGACTTATTACAGATAACTTATTAGGTCATAAAAATAGAAAAAAACTGGCTGATTTGTCTGATTCTGTGGAAAGCATAGTATGTACTCTGTGGTTACTGAGAAGTGTGGAAAGAGACCTGTCCGTCAACCTTTAATAAGAAAACTAGAACTATATGGTCACTAAAAATATATATGTATGTATGTGTGTGTGCATACATTTTTGTATGTATGCATGTATAGTTACAGTTAGCATCATCATCAAAGACCCTTCAAATCTTGTATTTGTAAATGACTGTATCTTGGGTATTCTGTACTTTTTTTTCCTCTAATATCCACTTACTAGTGAGTACATACCATGCACGTCCTTTTGGGTCTGAGTTACCTCACTCAGAATGATATTTTTTAGTTCCATTCATTTGCCTGAAAACCTCAGGATGTCCTCATTCTTAGTAGCTGAGTAGTATTCCATTGTGTAAATGTACCACATTTACTGTACCCATTCTTCTGTTGTGGGACATCTAGGTTGTTTCCAGCTTCTGGCTATCACAAATAAGGCTGCTATGAACATAGTGGAACACGTGTCCCTGTGGCATGGTGGGGCATCTTTTGGGTATATTCCCAAGAGTGGTAGAGCTGGGTCTTCAGGTAGATCTATTTCCAATTTTCTAAGGAACCTCCAGATTGATTTCCAGAGTCGTACCAGTTTGCAATCACACCAGCAATGGAGGAGTGTTCCTCTTTCTCCACATCCTTTCAAACATGTGTTGTCACCTGTGGAACAAGTTTGGAAACCATTTCAAAATATGTTTCTTATTTTGTATATATCACATACTTGAATCCTACAGTTTGGTTTCATTTGTTTTTATAGCAAAGACATATGTATTGTAGACTTTTCTATTGTAAATTTTTTCTAAAGATTCAGTTTCATTGTAACATAAACATCTTGGCTTTTCCTAGAATAAAATCATAAAAATACAAAAATTATTTTGTTGCTACTTCATAACTATAATATTGCTAGTATTATGAATATTTTTTAATCTTTTTTTTTTTCAGAGCTGAGGACCAAACCCAGGGTCTTGCACTTGCTAGGCAAGTGCTCTACCACTGAGCTAAATCCCCGATCTCCTATGAATCTTAATTCATCGCAATGCTTAGAACAGGAGCTACTAATGTCTCAAGCATAAGAAAGATGAATGAACTTTAAAACACCTAGGAACATAGTATAGTAAGGAAAGCAAATTACTAACGAAGGCTAACTTACCATGTCCTTAATAAACATTTCTGAAATGAATTAGGTGGTTTGTATTGTCTTTGGAGCTCACAAGTACCAAGACACAGGGATGAACCATTCCATCAGTCCCTGCTTGTCTCTGGCAGAGGAGGAAGGAGAGATGCGTCAGCAAGCAGCCTGAAGGAGGCTAGTCCTCTTAGGAAACTGGTTTGTGTCTTCAAAGCTACTTGACTCCCGTTTCCCATCTTCCCTCCCTCCCTCCTTCCCTCCCTCCCTCCTTTTTCCCTCCCTTCCTCCTTCCCTCCTTCCCTTCCTTTTTTCCTCCCTCTCTTCCTTTTTCACTTCTTCCCTTTCTTCTTCCTTCCTTCCTCCTTCCTTCCTTCTTTGTCAACATGATGTGGGCATAAGTGTTTTCTCTTTACATATTATTTAGCTGGTACCTAACTACATCCCTTAGCATAACAAATATAGAAGTAAGAAGAGTAAAATATTAAGATTGACACCTGTATGATCTCTTGCATTAAAATCCCCATTTCAGTAAGAATTTATATCAATTTTCTATTTCTGTGTAATAAACCAAGCACAGACTTTATAGCTTATTTATTCTCTCACAGCTCTATAGGTCAGAAATCAGGGTCAGGTTCAATTGGAATCTCTCCTTGGGATGGGGGTGGGGCGGCCATCTCATAAAATCAAGAGTCAAGCATTGTGGAGCCCTCTTCATTGCCTCTAGGTTAGAAGAATTCTGTCATTGGAGTTGTCTAGGTTCTTGGATTTCTTGCTGACTATTAGGTGGAGGACATTTTCAGCTCCTACAGCCAGCTTGCTCTCTTCTGCCATGTGACTGTCTCTGTAACACACCAGTTGGCATTGTTAGGGCCAGCAGGACTGCTGTAGCTTAAAATCATTCTGCATTCTTGTACCTCTGACCACTAGTCCTTCTTTCAGGTAGCCTCATCTGATATGATCACATTTATCCAGGATAACCTTCATTTTGATGAATACAAAGCAACTGATTAGGGATGTGAATTATATCTGGAAAAAAATTCTCTTGTAGCATATACTGACAACACTCATAAATTCTTCCTGAACTTTAGGGTAAAGGTTTATAAAAAGCACATTCCCTCCAGAGCAAGACTATCAGGGTCATCTCAGAATTCTACCTATGGCTATCCTCTGTCCCTAGTTCTTTTCTTTCCTCTCAGGTACAAAATATATTGGTCTAGTGAGATGGCTCTGTTGGTAAAGGTGCTTGCCACCAAACCTGGTGACCTGAGCTCAGTGTAAGGAGAATCAACTCCTTCTGACTTCCATATATGTGCTGTGACATGTACATGGTACATTCATAAACACATGCATAAAATAAAGGAAATAAAATATCATAAAAATTTAAAATACATATATATCCACCTTTTTAAAATTGCCTAGGAGTATCATACCAGTAAAGTATTATTAATTTGATAGCTTAAATCTCACCATCTCAAAGTAAAAATCTCTCCATATAAATTATCTAAGTCTGGAACACATGGGGCTTCCTGTACAACCAGGAACTCAGGACTACAGTTTTACTAGGCCATAATACCTCATTGACTCCTATTTGTTATATGTAATTTCACTTAATGGCAGATTGCTGCTGCATGCCTAGCTTTTATGGGCAAGAGAACATCTAGCTTCTGGTGGTAAGACTCAGATGTCAAAGTCACTTGACCTATAAGCAGTTAGCCTTTTGCTGGATCCAGTAGCAAGCCAAGAAGCTATTTCTCAAAAGGATAGTATACACTATAGAGGACATGGATTTACTTCTCAGCTTTAAAAATGTTTTCCAAATCTATTGGCACCTGAAAGAGGCTCTAATGGACACTTTGAGTGTCATGGTCATTAGCATCAAGTTCATGAGGCCTAAGTGAAAGAGAAACTTGAAGTGTAAAATATATTTATCACCTGTGTTCTAGATTTATTTCTGTTGTGTCAAAACACCATGAAAATCAACTTAGGGGAGCATCAGGCTTATTTTGGCTTATAATTCTAGGTTATAGTTCATCATCAAGGGCAAGTCAAGATAGGAATTTAAAACAGCTGGTCACATTATAGTCACAGTTAAAACCAGAGAGAAGCAAATACTTACATGCTTATTTGTTTGCTTGTTCTCATAGATTTGTCCAATCTTAAATAGTTTGGGCCGGGCGTGGTGGCGCATGCCTTTAATCCTAGCACTTGGGAGGCAGAGGCAGGTGAATTTCTGAGTTCAAGGCCAGCCTGGTCTACAGAGTGAGTTCCAGGACAGCCAGGGCTACACAGAGAAACCCTGTCTCGAAAAACCAATATATATATATATATATATATATATATATATATATATATATATATATAGTTTGGGACCCCTTTCCTAGGGAATGGTGCCATCCACAGTGGACTAGGTCTTCTCACATCAATTAATTAAGACAGTCCCACATAGACAACCCAAGTTAACCTTCACAACTTCCTCAAAGGTGCCAGATAGTGTATAAAAAGCAAACATCCCATGTGCTGACTAGTTTTTATGTCAACTTGACACAAAAGAGTCATTTTGGAAGAGGGAACCTTAAAAAAAATTCCTATGCCAGATTGGCTTGTTGGCAAGCCTGTGGTACATTTTCTTACTTGATAATTAGTGTGGGAGTTCCCAGCTCACTGTGGGCAACATCACCCCTAGGCTGGTGGTCCTGAGTTCTGCAAGAAAGCAGGTTGACAAAGCCATGAGAAGCAGGGCAGTAAGCAGCACCCTCCTTGGGCCTCTGCTTTAGTTTCTGCCTCCAGGTTTTCTGCCCTGACTCCCCTCAGTGATGGACTGTGATGTGGAACAGTAATCTGAAATAAACCCTTTCCTCCCGAAGTTGCTTTTGATTATGGTGTTTATTACAGCAATAGAAAAATGACTAAGACACTCCTACGCCACCCCCCCAGTTCCCATCAAAAAAAAAAAAGCCAAATAAAACAAGAACAAAGCCCCAGAAAACTAAATGAGCCAGGAAGAATAAGCTTTGTACCTTGCTTCTTCCATCTCAATGTCCATAAGGAATTCAGTCTATAGGATGCCAAAATAGCTTGGCTTTATAAGCTGAATAAGTCTTTTATTCCCAGTAGCAATGGGTAGTTGAAAACTCAGTCAGCTTAAATTATAGTAACAAAAATTTTAAATGGAAATCTTCCCAGTTGTTAAGCAAATAGACCAACTTAGAATACCCCCTGTTACTCATCCTGTAGCTCGAAGCTGTCTTCTCAAGGTACCTAAAGAATATTCAGTGTCCTATATGCCAGATAACAAACAATTAGCATGGTGGGACAGTGTGATGTTTCATGGAATCCAAGACAATCAAGATTTCTATTAATTTTGGCAGAGAACAGGATAGAACCATGAGGCAAGACTGAGGTGTACCATAGGTCCTGCCAATCAAGAGCAAAGAGTTTCTTGCAGCCCTCAGTGGCTAGGAAAAAGCATTTTCCATGTCAATAGCTATAGGACAACAAGAGCTCTGTCACTAAAATTTCTTCACTGGGAGGAAATGTAAACTCCTTCTCAGGTCCTAATGGCAAACATAGGTACAATTCCACAAAAGTTTACCTTTGGGAACCAATGAGCAGTGAGTGAGGAGTTAGAGGAAGGAACATGGGCGGCCTTACAGCAGCCACAGGAAACTCAGTGCCCAGCATGGACGATGGCTCCTCATAGCTGCTTAGTGGGAGGATGAAGTGATACTGAATTTTGTCAGAGATTTTTTCCACAGCAGTTGAAATGATCGTGTGATTTCTGCTTGTAAGTCCATTTACAAGACATATTAGTCAGGGTTCTGTAGTGTCACAGAACTTATGGGTAGTCTCTATATAGTAAGGGAATTTGTTGATGACTTACAGTCTGTACTCCAACTCCCCAACAATGGCCAGCAACAGCTGTGAATGGAAGTCCAAGGATCTAGCAGTTGCTTAGTCCCACAAGGCAAGCAGGCAAAGAAGAGTCTTCATTCTTCCAATGTCCTTATAAAGGTCTCCAGCAGAAGGTGTGTCCCAGATCAAAGGTGTGTACCACCATGCCTGGATCTGGGACTTGCTTTGTCCCAGATGACCTTGAATTTGGAGATCTCTTCGCTTTAGTCTCCTGAGATTCATAGCCTCTGTGACTCAAGATCTCCATGCCAAGATCCAGGTCAGAAACTTTTATCTCCCAGCCTCAAGATCAGGATCACACGTGAGCCTTCTAATTCTGGATATCATTCCAGGTATAATCAAATTGACAATCAGGAATAGCCACTACAATCCACTCTGTTTATTATTTATGCCTGTTGAAAATCCTTACATCCCTCAAATAAAGTCCACTTGATCATGATCTTTTGTGCGTGTTCTTGAATATGGTTTACAAGTATTTCTACTAGGAATTTTCATGAAGTCCATTTTGTCAGATATTACGACAGCAATGCCTTCTAGTTTCCTGGTCCCATTTGATTAGAGTGGACTTTTGTCTACTCTTTTATTCTAAGGTGGTGCCTATCTTTAAAGCTGTGTTTCTCGTAGACAGCAGATACATGGATTTTGTTTCTTGATCGATTTAGTCAGCCTGTGACATTTGATTGGATAATTGAGGTCATGGATATCTAAAGTAATTATTAAAGTGTGTGTTAATTGTGGTCATTGTGTTGTTGACTTTTGGTAGTGTTTGTGTTCAAAGGTACTTTGAGTTTGTTTTTGTTTTTTTTTGTTGTTGTTGTTTGTTTGTTTTTCAAGACAGGGTTTCTCTGTATAGCCCTGGCTGTCCTGGAACTCACTTTGTAGACCAGGCTAACCTCGAACTCAGAAATCTGCCTGCCTCGGCCTCCTGAGTGCTGGGATTAAAGGCATGCGCCACCACGCCCAGCTGGTACTTTGAGTTTTAATAGTTATGGTTTCTTATTCCTTTCCATAATCTCTATGCTATGTTCATTCTTCTGTTCAGGACAAATATAGCTTGATGTACTTTCTTTAGGTTTGGTTTGTTGAATTCAAAATTTTTTAGTCTGTTTACATCATGGAAAGTTTTTCTTTCTCTTTCAATTATGGCAGGTAGTTTTGCTGGGTATAATAGTCTATCCTGGCTACCATAGTCATTTAGGAGCTGGAATGCATTGTTCCAGGCTCTTCTGCCTTTCAATGTTTCCATTGAGAAATCAGCTCTTATTCTGTTGGATTTCTCTTTATATGTGACTTGTGTTATTTCTCTTGAAGGTTTCATTACACTTTCTTTGTTATGTATGCTTAGTGTTTTAACAATGATATACTGTGATTTTTCTTTTCTGGTCTTGTCATTTTGTGTTCTATGTGCTTCTTGTATCTGCATGGACATGTCCTTCCTTAGTTTGGGGAAGCTTCTTCTATGATTTTTCTTGAAGATCTTTGTAGGAACTAAAAAGGGGCCCTGGGGAAGAGAGGGAGGAAAGACCCACGTCCTGCCAGAGTTCCACCTATGCATTGGACATGGGGCATGGGAGGGCTGCCACACGCTTTCCATTCAGCCCTGAGTGGGCATCCAAGCCTCTGACCCACTCTTCAAGGATTGGACAAGGGGCAGCCCAACCTGGGAACCCTGGGGCTACTCTCTAAAGCCCCAGGGTTATGGGAGAGAGGAATGAGGGAAGAGAGGTTCCCATACCAGCTAGAGTGAGCACAGTGGATCTTGACTGGAGCACAGGAAGGCCTTCCATCAGGAGATTAGAAATGGCTCATTAGGAGAAAGCCTATCCCATCCTCCAAGCGCAGTGGGCCTTGATGAGCAGAGACAGTCTATGGTTTTAGAGCTTTATTGTAGAAAGGCAGAAGAAAAGAGAGAAGGTAGAAAGAGAGAGATGAAAGGCTAGAGAATAAGAGGAAGAGAGAGGAGAGGAGAAGACAAAGAGAGAGGAGGAGTGAGAGAAGTGAGAGAGAGCGAGGAGAGGCCAAACAGCCCCTTTTAAAGTATGCTGTCTTATCTTACTGTTGCTATGTAACTGGGGAGGAGTTTAGCCTGAAGGTCAGAAGCTTGGGACATTGCCTACATAACTTCTAGCCATGCTTCTCTTGTGGGGGCTGTGGGGGGGCAGTAACTTAGGCAGGAGCCAGAGTTCCAGGAGCATGAAGGAATGCCTACCTTGTCATGTAGGTGAATTATCACCCTTACAGGGTTCAGACCTCAGCTCGGCTGGAGACCAGCCTGTCTGTGCATGGCCCAGTGCCCCACAGATCTTGACTTGGGATTCTTCTTCCTCATTGATGTGCATAACTTGAATGTTTTTTTCCATGCTGTCTCACATTTCCTGTATGTTCCTTTTCTGTTTAAAGTGTTCATATCCCTTGGTTATGTGGTTTAGATCCTCTACTTTATCATTGCGTCCTGATATTCTATTTACTGCTTGATTCATTCTACTCATAATGCTTTTCTTTGAGTTTTCTAGTTGAGCTATTGGGTTTTTCAACTTGATCTTCATTTCAGTTTGAGTCCTTGTCAATGTTTCTATCTCCTGATTGAATTCTGTTCTCAATGTTTAGGTTGTCTTCATTATTTCTGTCAGTCTTGTGTTTTTGTTTTCTTGGGTGTCATTCAGGTGTTTATCCTCCATAATTTCATTACTTCTTTGTGTCTTCTTTAAACTCACTGAATTTGTTGATCAGATTAATAATTGTTCTTTTAAATTCTGTCTCCTAGGGCTCATTTAGGCAATTCTCACTGGCAACATTTCTACAGGTCAGGTAGATATTGGAGAGAAAGTACCAGCTTCCTCTTTCCTATTGTTGGTATTCTTGAAAGGAGATCTGGACATGTGGACTTATTTTGTTGGTTCTAAGTCTGGTATGGACAGAGCAACTTGGAACAGAAGATAAGATGTGTGGGTAGTTTAGCCCAGAGATGTTGGACCTAGAAAATGATTTGGATGAAATAAAATCAGGTGGACAGAGGGAACTAGGCTGTGCCTCCTGGTCCAAGCCTGGACTGTGGGGTATGTCTGATAGGATGTAAAGGTTGGATATGGTATGGAAGGGGCCTGTGGGTTGGAGGATAGGTAGACAGAGTTCTGGCAAATGCATAAGGATCAGTTGAAGCTCAAGCAGGGGTAGTCATACTAGGGTGGGGCACTGAATGTGGGACCTAGGGTAATCTGGTAAGCTGGGGAGGGTGAATGGATGTCAAGGATCAAGGACACCCAGTGAACTAAACCTTAGAGATGGATATGGGAGACCAAGCTGGGTGGAAATGTTGGCCGCTGACACTTGGGGCATAGTTCCTTTGGCGAAAGGCTTGGTAGAACGTTTAGAGCATGTGTCCATGTTTGTGCTGCTGTAGTTGGCTTCCTCAAA
The DNA here is from genome assembly GCF_900095145.1 of Mus pahari. Taxonomy (NCBI): domain Eukaryota; kingdom Metazoa; phylum Chordata; class Mammalia; order Rodentia; family Muridae; genus Mus; species Mus pahari. Next base: position 27,831,253 of record NC_034600.1, read on the forward strand.
GGAAGTTAGTCCATACTTCCACCCAGGAGTTCTGAGCTATGAACTAGATTTGGTATACAAAGTAGATGAGAGGTGATGATGTCTCATTACAGTGATTCAAATTGGGTCACTGGTCACCAAACCCATAGTTTTTCCTAAAGGAATATGTTATTAGACCATCTATATATTTCACTCCTGCATACAAGGCTGAATACCCTTAATATCAAAATCCGAAATGTGAAGTTCTCCAAAGTTGAACAATTCACATCCAACCTTATATAACAGGCCATAGACTAAAGGCACATTAATAAATTGTATAGCATCACCCAGACTAGGTATGCAATATAAATGCATTAAATAGGAATATTGCTAAGATTTGTATTATATGAGTTTCTTGACTGGTAATGAAGCTAAGATTATAAAAGGGGGTGAGGTCTGATGCAGTGGGATGAGGAAAAATGAAAATTATTCAGGATCAGGCTTGAAAAATGTATTTTAAAATTATGTTAAGGGTTCTGACACTTTCTCAGGGTGCAAGAAATTGCAGAGTAGAGAAAGCTAAGAATATTACAAATTGAGTTAAGTCCTATTGATATTATTCAAATATCTCAAGTAATTAGTGGAATTCACTGTGTTCACCCATGGCAGAGTGCTTTTTAAAAGATGAGTCTGCATTTATATTGGTTGATATGAATCCTGGAAGGTTTGCAATTGCCTGACTTGGATTTGCTCAGAGATGTCTACTCTAAGCTGGGTTCTGACTTAAGCTCTTTGTAGTCTTTAATTCTCCAACACAAGCTATTTCACATTCAACTTTTACAGCTAAATTGTTACTTCTCTTAAAATATGCCACATTGGAAATCAAGAAAATGCTTTGTAAAGGAATCTTAGGTGAGGAGCTGGCAGCTACACTAACAAAGTCACGGCAAGTGAATCATGACTTTCACTTTAGGTTCTTTCACAAGGGCTCCAAGTGTCCCATGAATACAGTCATTCCAAGGCTTGGGTGGAAGGAGACACGTCTAGGTTCATGTTGCTGGTAGAGTTCTGGTTCTCTTTGATAACTTTCTGAAGGTTGTTTCTCATCAGCTGCTTGCAGAAGGCTTTCTTTGATCCCTTGCCATGTGAGTCTTTCATGGGGCATTACATAACAGAACACTGGTGCCATCAGGTGAGCAGGCAGCACAGCAAGCGACATAGGCCGGTAAGGCTTGTGAAAGTGGCATGCTTATACTTTGGCATTAATTCACCCAAGAGATAGTCTCCTTCAAGTAGGTTCTACTCAGAAGCCATGAAGGGCATATTCAAGGACAGGAACATTAAGATCAGTGTGGGTATACTAAACACTTTGCCTAGCTGTGTGTTCTGGCACTTGCTTGTAATACCTGTAATTCCAGAACTCAGGAGGTTGAAGGAAGAAAGATCGTGCATTTGAGGCTATCCTGGGCTACATGGTGAGTTCCAGACCAGCCTTTGAATATACGGGGAGACTTCTGTTTAAGAAACAAAACAAAACAAAAAGACACAAAAAGTCCATCATTATGAGCATGAAGATTTTAGTACTATATTCCTTACCATGCATCAGTAATGATGAATAACTGTTGCCAATAGGTGATTATAAAGAACTGACAGACAATAAATAATCAGAATATCAGGTTTCATTTCATAAAAATAATAATAATTATCGGATTTTTGCATGAATTGCTCTTGATTATGCCTCATTATTATAAATGCTAAAGAGTGTGATGCCTGTTTAGACATGTCCGATGCTTTCAGTATTTTTACTGTAAATATTATTTTGTCATACCTGTACGCTTTACGTACTTAGAAGTCAATATTGACTGTTTCTTCCATGACAGGCCCCATTTCAACAACTTGGTGTTACAGAGTGAGGTTTTTATCTGTTAATATACAGCACGCAAAAACCTCTCTAAAGAATCTAGACATTAAATTATAGAGTTAGAGTGTGGAAATCTATCTGCTTGTTTCTACAAAGGAAAATAATTCTCATCTCTATTCTCTTAGGGAAAAAATAATGGAAAATTTGATTCTTTTCTTTCTCCGCATCATCCAGAAAAACAACTGTCCTCATATTTTTCCAACATACTTACTATATTGTTTTAAACACGTAGCTTTTGCATATGGCATGTGCACACATGTGCGTACTCTCACATGTGTACTGAGATGGCTGGATGGGAGGGGAGAGAACTGCTTTGCCCCAGTTCTGAAATGTTCTTGTCCAGACAGTTTGATCAGTGTGACATGTCTTTCGGTCCACTCCTTGGCTTTTCCCAGAAAAGATGGAATGACCCAATAACTTGATAGGACAAGGAAGCATAAACTGGCTACAATCAATACTCCTTTACGTATGTGCAGAGGCCGCCCATCAGAAGCATAAGTAATGTTTTCACCAACCCACATGCTTGCTGGGGGAGAGTTTGGAAAGAGTGGATGGATGTGGTGGGATTCCAGTGTCCAACGGGTGCTCCTTTTAAATTCACCGGTTCTGTTTGGAATTCTTTTGGTAGTAGAAATAAGCCGTTTTGTTTTGTTTTTGTTTTTGTTTTCCAGTACTAGTTTTATCACCAGAAGAATCTGGCACCTAGCTAGGGTTATAGTTCTGTGTTTAAGTGCCTGCTTGACATGAGGCCCTGGGTTTGATCCCCAGCACCAAAAAACAGGGGTGTTAGGTGTGGTAAATGTAGTTTTCTGACATATTACTAAGTCTTATTCTTCAAATATTGAGAATATGATTTTAAAAATCAAGAATATCTTTGTTGGGCTTCCTCAAATACCACAGTGACTTTTTTTGTTGTTGTTGGTTTTGGTTTGGTTTGGTCTCACAGTCATCTTGGAGGGGGTGGTTAGTCAGAAATGCATACTCAACTGAGAGGATAAAATGTCGATTTGAAGGGTATAAAATTCATGATCTAATAGATATGGCTTTTTTCCATAGAACCAGACAGGCAGTAACTAGTCAGAGGGAGAAGCCCAAATGATCACCAGAGAGCCCAGCTGGGGAGAGCTCAGACTAGAGTCACCCAGGTCAGTGCTGTAATGCTATGTCTCATGGGCTGTGACCTGTGTTGCTGAAGAACACATTTATTATTATTATTATTATTATTATTATTATTATTATTATTATTATTTTCTTTATATTTCAAATGCTATCCCGAAAGTTCCCAATACCCCCCCCCGCCCCTGCTCCCCTACCCACTCTCTCCCACTTCTTGGCCCTGGCGTTCCCCTGAGTCATATAAAGTTTGCAAGACCAAGGGGCCTCTCTTCACAATGATGGCCAATTAGGTCATCTCCTGCTACATATGCAGCTAGAGACACAAGCTCAGGGGGTACTGGTTAGTTCATATTGTTGTTCCACCTACAGGCGTTGCAACCCCCTTCAGCTCCTTGGGTACTTTCTGTAGCTCCTCCATTGGGGGGCCCTGTGTTCCATCCAATAGCTGACT
>NC_034600.1:27836398-27849569 GCF_900095145.1 Mus pahari
TTTTTGTTATCCTAGGTTTTTTATTATTCCAGATGAATTTGCAAATCGCCCTTTCTAACTCTGTGAAGAATTGGGTTGGAATTTTGATGGGAATTGCATTGAATCTGTAGATTGCTTTTGGCAGGATCAGCCCGCGCTCTTAATCCTGTCTCAACAGCCTGTATACTCATTTCTAAAACAATATGTCAGTGACAGATTTTAAACTAGTATGTAGTATTGGGATTCAGAAAAGAATGTTTCGTGTGTCTCCACTGCCTTTATATGTCCTCTAGTCTCTTCTCTGTTTCCTCTTCTAAAGGACAGTAAAGTCCACCCTTGATCTGTGGAGTTCTCACCTGCTTTGGTCGTCAGGGCCCGTTCACTTCAAAAGGTCTTAATCTGGCAGTACTGCGCTTCTAAAGACAGGAGCTTCAAAGTGGGGTTTAGTCACCGTTCCTACCCCTAGGGAAACCTAGTCCCCTCTCCCTTACTACCTCTGATTTGGAGCAAGTTGCTTAACTTGTCTTAGCCCCTTTCCTCATCTGAAAAATCACGTGATGTGCTTTACAGTGTACGTCACAATGGTGTCGTAAGATGCGCATAAAGTAACTGAGTGGTCAGTCGGTGCTCAATAGATCTGTAACTGGAGCCTAGAACGTCTATAATCTAGCCATTCAGCAACCTTTAAACAAACAATGTTTGCATTCTTTGCCTCGGTTTCTTCAGAAACTGAGCCTATGTAGAGCGAGGGTGAGAGCGAGAGCGCTAAACTGGGGTATTTGCCGTTTCAAGTGCAACCCTGTTGGGTGGGGCATAGAGTCTCAAGAGAACATGTTTCGATTTGAAAAACAAACAAGCGAACAAACAAACCCCCAGCCTAAGGAACTGGGGCTTTAGAACTTGGTCAGAAAGGATCTTGGGAAGAGGACGTTCGAAAGTCAGCAAATATGCTTACCTGATCGTACCTGAGGAATTGTGGGAGAACGGTAGAGGAACAGAGATCTGACTGATTTCATCTCCACTCCCTAATCTGTAAAACACAACTAAGGTGAAAGGATAGCTCCGAGTGGGTCAAAGACACACCAGCTGTGGTTGGCACATCTGTACAGTTAGCAGCAAGAGGCTGAGAAGCCCTCAGAAATCTGGGGAAATAGTAGTATAAATCTGGGGAAATAGCCTTGTAGGAGTAGACAAAATCGAGATTGTCCCAGGACCCTTCAGCCTACATTCAAGGCAGATAAAGGCACCCCAGATGACTTTCTGTATCATTTAAAAGGGATTCAAACAGACCACGAATAATCCACAGAGTGTACCAGAGGGCGTTAAGTGAAGCGCTCCTCGCTAAAGCCGATCAGCCTTTCTCCTACCTGGCGTGACTTGGGGAAAGGTGGGTTTCACCACTAGCCAACGGCAGATGAAAACAAGTACAAACAGCCTCATCACGCTACTTTCTTTATCTCGCTGAAATCTGACTCGCAGGCATCTCACAGATGTGCAAATCTATGTTGCAAGGGAAACTTGGACACTTGCCTTCACTCTTACCTGAATAAAAGTAGAAGTGAAATTAGTATTTAAATTGTTATCTTCTCCATCAGTTTTCCCCACATTTTCTTGTCATTCCCTTCTAGCTGTTTGATGATTTAAAAAAAAAAAAAAAAAAGGCACTTGGGTGTTTGTGAAAACCACAACGGAATGCCTCTCCCCAAGGTGCTGAATTTGGATTTATTGAGGGAGAAGTATTTCTTGAGGGAAAAATAACTCCTAGATGCTTTCCTCAGATACCATCTTTGTAACACGACTGAGGGGGTTAGTCAAACTCCAGTGATGAAGATCCACCAGAAACTCAATGGAAACACTTTATAAAAGTACTGCTTCGTATACCTTCACCCTCTCTCAAAGACTCAAAATTACACACACTCATATATCATGTCTTAATGTGGGAGGAGAGGGAGAGATTGTGTCCCTTCTACTTTGGTCTTGGGCCGGGATTACCCTGTATTTCTTACATCTTTACTTGAATAAAAGAATCTAGTTGATATTTCCAAATCTATTACTTGAACCACTGGTTTTGTTTTGTTTTGTTTTGTTTTTAAGACTCATGGAATGTGATTGCCACAGGACCCTATCCTTAAAAAGATCAAATGCAGGGATATATATTAGGGCATCTTTAAGTACACTTATTTCAGAACAAATGGGAAAATAAACCTTCATTATTTGGAGCTATTGCTTAAAACAAAACAAAACCTTCCCCAGCCTCTTTGGTCAGGCATGACCAGGATCCAGTGTCAAACTGCGACAGCCAAACCTTGAATTAGAACATCATACAGACCCCCTACCAACTTTCCTATCTTCTTCTATCACTTGCAGATACATCTTAGTTTTGCATCTAATGGTGCCTACACCCATGCTGAGGCTGAAGTGGGTCATGCTGAAATAGTCAGGCCTTGGGTTGGGGATTGCTCAATAGCAGAGCAAGTGTGAGGTGTTGTGTCTGACCCCTACAGCTAGAAGGGAATGACAAGAAGAGAAAGCCGAGCCAAAGTCATGCCGGAGGAGGAGCAACTGTTCAATGCGTTCAGTCCTCTGTTCTCTTCCCAGAGGCCAGCTGAACAGATTTAAGATGAGACTTGAGTCATTTTCATTTTTAAGAAAATAACCAGTGATTTGGGCACACACGATCAGGCCTAGAAGAGTAACGACCTGAATGTCCACAGGCAGATAAGCTAAAAGATCAGAGGAACTCTCTGGGAACTTAATTCTTAATTTTCAACAAGTCCTTGATGTAAAAACCCTTTTAATACTTTCTGTGGATTAATAAAACTGCTAGGAGTGAGCCTTTGACAGACCCCTCCACTGTGGAGAAACCCTACCATCCCAAGCATGGATGAAGACATATTTCAGTCATGACTACTATAAATAACCTGTGGCAGCCTTGGGGAGCAGAATGCTAGGCCCAAGGAGACATGAAGAACGTTAGATGAACCTGATTAGCCATTGCTAGTCTCAGTCAGGTCAGAAGGTTAGCACCTCCAAGAGAATGTCTGTGATTAGTTCAAACACAGTCTTAGTTTTGCAAATGACTGTACCATAATTGCCACAGCCCCTCCTGGCTGCATAATTAGCTCTAGCTCACTTTTCCAGTTAGCTGGAAGATACCTCTCTCTGTCATTCCTGGTGTTGCAATGTAAGACCCATTATTATATCATTATGTGGTTGTAGGAAGGGATACGGTTGAGACAAGATGTTATTCAATGCTAGTCTCTGACTCCATTATATATCTAAGAATGACTTTGAACTCCTGGTCCTCTTGTCTCTACCTCCCCAGTGCTTGGATTAAAAGCATGTATCACCATGCCTGGCTCTCAACATTAGGCCCATTAAAAGGCTTCTCTTGAGTGATCTATTCTTGCTGGCTTTTGATCTTTATCATTAGTAGATGTCACTAAAGTGGGCTGACCTAGTCACCCAAAGAGAAGGTGGCAGACACAGCAATGAAGGGTTGGCAGCAGTGAAGGTGGTTGTCATAGCAAAAGAACAGCTGAAGAGCTCCAGAGAGCCACGAAGACAGGAAGCGCAGTTGGCAGAGACAAAGAAGACTGTAAACAGCTGAAGATAAGACACTCTAGGCTTTGGTCACTAAAAGAGTTCCTGGGAACTGCCATGTCTTAAGGGTCAAGTGCCCTATATCCTAATCCCCAGAAGACACAATGATAGTTTCTGTCAAAGGTAAAGGTCCTTAACAGTGTATGGTCCCTATAAAACTAGCATCTAAGCTGAGGTCTAAACATTTCAGACCTACTCAGGAATTATAACTCCAGTAAACACTGCCTCGTATTACCTGCTAGCTCCAATCACCACTGCTAGAAACCAGGCATTAAAAGAGCCAGGTGCTTCTGCAACAACTGGAGGTTAAAGTCCAGCATTATTTGCCTCCAACTCGAGTGCCTGAAGCTGTAACTCTGACTTTAAAGGCTAGTGCAATGTGTCGCTAGCTCTCAGGACATGGTGCTTTAAACCTCTGGGTTTGCAAGTCCAGCTCTTATGCTTCAGGCACTAAAGGGCCCAGGACTGTCTACATAGAAAAGCTCCTTGTCAGCTTATGATTTCTATCTGAGTAGAGCAAAAAGATGTCACCCTATGGCTGGTAACAGTGTGTCCCTGCTGTCGAGCATTTAAGCTTATTTTCTCTAAGTGGTAGAATTATTAGATATCTAGACAGCAGTGACTAAGTCATGGGGTACCACTTTTGGTTGTAATTAGTATCCATCTCCCAGCAGAAGCCACCAACCAAAGTGTATACAGGGACAGATCCATGGCCCCCTGTGTGTGAGGCTGGATTTATTACTTCCAGAGTGGGTCATTAATGACGTATCTTACCTTCCTTTTGCCTGGGTCTCTTCTGCATGCGCAAGCTTGTCAGTCCCACATATACAGTGTGTGATGATGAAAACCTTGACTAATATCCATGTTATCACCATGTTATGATGCAGCCTGGCCTTGAACTTCACTACTTGAAGAGCTGTGAGCCCAAATGTATCTATAATGTAGGCTTTGTTGATTTTTCTGCAAGTAAAAACATTTTTATAAATAACTGATTAGAGAGAACAATCCATGGAGACTGCAGGGACAGGAACAACCATATCTAATTGCAGATTTAGAGGTTAAGGAACACAAGAGTTAGAGAAAGCTGCTAAGAAGGTCAAGAAGTAATGAGTTTGAAGTGCCTGGTTCTCAGGCTATCACCTCTGCATTCTGGAATACTGAGAGAACCTTCTCTTATATTTTACAGATCAGAACTCAAGTTCTCTTTAGAAACAGACTCTTGGCTTTTAAGAAAAGCACTGCCATGATTATTTTGCTTCCCCTTTCTAAGTGGGTTTGAAGCATCCTTATTTGGTTCTTTCTTCTTGTTAAGCTTCATATCATCTGTGAGTTTGTGCCATGGGTATTCTGAAAAATTTGACTAGTATCCACTTATCAGTGAATACATACCATGTATGTCCTTTGGGGTCTGGGTTACTTCACTCAGGACGATCTTTTCTAGTTCCATCCATTTGCCTGCAAAATTCATAGTGTCCTTGTTTTTAATAGCTGAGTAGTATTCCATTGTGTAAATGAACCACATTTTCTGTATCTGTTCTTTGGTTGAGGAACATCTGGGTTGTTGCCAGCTTCTGGCTATCACAAATAAGGCTGCTTTGAACATAGAGGAGGACATGTCCTTGTGGTATGTTGGAGAATCTTTTGGGTATATGCCCAGAAGTGGTATAGCTGGGTCTTCAGGCAGAACTATTTCCAATTTTTCTGAGGAACTGCCAGATTGGTTTCCAGAGTGGTTATACCAGTTTGCAATCTCACCAGCAATGGAGGAGTGTTCCTCTTTCTCCACATCCATGCCAGCATCTGTTGTCACCCAAGTTTTTGATCTTACCCATTCTGATTGGTGTAAGGTAGAATCTTAGGGTTGTTTTGATTTGTAGTTTCCTGATGACTAAAGATGTTTAACATTTCTTTAAATGCTTCTCAGTCTTTAGAGATTCCTCAGTTGAGAATTCTAGGCAGAGGAAGGTAGGGACCTGGATGGGAGAGAAGAGGGGGAGGGGGAACAGGAGCACAATCAGGTATGGGGGGAAACAGTAGAGAAGCCTGGAGGGCCCGGAAAATGCATAGAAATATGCAGCAGTGTGGGGTGGAGGATGAGGGGAACTTCTAGAAAATCACAAATACCAGGGATGTGAGAGGCTCTCAGGACCCTGTGAGGATGTCCTTAGCCAAAATGCTCAACGATGGGGAGATGGAACCTGAAGAGACCACCTCCAGTAGATAAGCATGGCCCATCTCAAAAATTTTGACCCATAGTTATTCTGTCTAAAGGAAATGCAGAGACAAAAATTGGAACAGAGACTAAAGGAAAGGTCATCCAGAAATCACCCCAACTTGGAATCCATCTCATGCAGGGGAATGAAACCCCAACTCTAATGCTGCTGCTATGTTGTGCTTGCAGACAGGAGCCTGGCATGGCTGTCATCTGAGAGGCTCTGCCAGCACTTGACTAATACAGATGCAGATATTCACAGCCAACCATTGGACTGAGCTCAGGGACCCCTAAGGAAGAGTTAGGGAAAGGACTGATGGAGCTAAAGAGGATTGCAACGCCATAGGAAGAACAACAGTATCAATTAACTGAACTCCTGGGAGTGCCCAGAGACTAAGCCACCAACCAAAGTGTATACAGGGGCAGATCCACGGCCCCCTGCACATATGTAGCAAAGGACTGTCTTATTTGGCCTCAATGGGCAGGGATACGCTTGGTTCTTTGGAGACTTTATGTCCTAGAAAAGGGAGATGCTAGAGGGGTGAGGTGGGAGTGGATGTGTGGGTGGGGGAGCACCCACTTAGAGGTGAAGGGGAGGGGGGATGGGGTGAAGAACTCTGGGAAGGGGACCAGGAAGAGGGACAACGTTTGAAATGTAAATAAATAAAATAATTATTTTTTTAAAAAAGGAAAAAAAGAAGAGCACTGCTTTCTATAGGGCTCAAACTCTGGAGGGGCAGAAAGAGTTTTATCCAGGGTTATTCAACTATCTAAAGCAAAAACTGGGGTTGTCCTTTCTTCCCTAATCGGGAGCAACCCACCTAAAGTAGAACCAAACAGTGCAGTAAAAGTAATGGTGAGAGGGTAAATTTACTGCACTAAAGGGGAATGGAAAAGTCTTAGGAAGCAGGTACTGCAAGGCTTAAGGTGAAGGTTCTTTTGTTGTTGTTGTTGTTTGTTTGTTGTTTTTTTGTTTTTCAAGACAGGGTTTATCTGTGTAGCCCTGGCTATCCTAGAACCCACTCTGTAGACCAGGCTGGCCTCAAACTCAGAAATCTGCCTGCCTCTGCCTCCCAAGTGCTGGGATTAAAAACATGCGCCACCACTGCCCAGCAAGGTGAAGGTTCTTTGATGATGTAGTAACAGATACTGTGTACATTCATAGCAACCTTTATGAGAAAATACTCAGCAATGTTTTGGTGCTGACACACACTCTTGTGGGTGTAAAATTATTCACAGGAGTCCTTTGATTGAAGATTTAAGAAGATCTTTCTCCTGGTCATTCAGATTGGCCATTCAAGTATCGCTTTATGCATAAAAATATCTTGTCTCCAAATAGCCACTAGATGCTGCTAATGGGCTGTGGAGATTTTTGTTTGGTTTTGTTTTGTTTTATCTAAGACTGATGAGTTATTGGATTAGAATTTACGGGTACACCAGAGGAATTACAAACATTAGAGTCTACGTATACCTACAGGAAAAAAATCCTACAAAACATCAAGGAAGTAGTACTGACGATGGCTGAATATTTAAAGGAGATGTTGGCATAGACAAAGGTCATATTAGGATTTTGATACCTATTTGTTAGATAAATAAGAATGATAAATCTTTAGAGCTTACCTTTTCCACATTGTTAGAAACTACACTGGAAGCAAGCACTGTACTCAACGAATCATTCGCAATAGCATAGAATAGATTTGAAACCAGACTAGATCCCATTGATACACGACAGAGAAAACGTAGGATAAATATACAGGGGACTTTTATGAGGCCATAAAGAGTAAGAATATGTCATTTTCAGGAAAATGGATGAAGCCTTTGATCATCATATTAAAGTAAATGAGCCAGACTAAAAAAAAAATTGCATGATTTCTGTTATATAGAGAATCTAGATCTGGATATAAGTATCTATGTACTTATATCCAGATAAGGACAGAGGAGTAGGGGGACTCTCGGGGGAGGGGAAGAGATCCAAGGACGGTTAGAAAGAGAACAAAGAGAGAGTAATGGGTAAAACAAGAAAGACAAAACATCCATGTTTCTCTCCTATGTAGAATTTAGATTTAATCTCTGTCTCTGTCTCTCTGTTTCTGTCTATCTCTTTGTCTCTCTCTGTCTCTGTCTCTGTCTCTGTCTCTCTCTCTCTCTCTCTCTCTCTCACACACACACACACACACACACATACAATGAAGGTGCATTATTATTTGAGGGGAGGGAAGGGGCCAGGAGGAATGAGAATAGAGTTGCATATATATGTACATGTACATGTATATGTATGTCATATGAGAAGTTAAAGTATAAAGGAAGATGTATATAGTTATATGCAGATACTGAGGTAAACTATAGAGGAAGGTATGTGTAGTTATATGTAATGCAGTGAATAACATTTTATCTAGGAGACTTGATACCAAGAGTCAACTATTTTATACTTCTTTTAGTCAATTAGGAAAATGTAGAAAATCACAACAGAATGAAGTATCTATAGCACTACCACTTAGGAAGCTCTGGGCATAATATATTACATATATTATTATAAACTACATATTATATAGACTATGATAGAAAATACATCAATATGTATAATACATACTATGTACAAATTATAGATATGTAGAAGCAAATATCTTCTGTACCGATACTGATTATAATTTTATGATACGTAAGTAACATGTGTAGCACATGACTGTAATCATGTGTTATATCTATATAACTTCATTTTATGTAAGCTACGAAGATAGTAGCACAACAAACACTTGTGACATGGGCATCACCAATGCTTTTGAGTCCTTGAGAAGTCTTCTCCACAATTTCTTCTTCATCGCCTTCTCCCAGAGAGTTGCTTGCTACCATGAAGTTTTTTTTTAACTTGTTTTATTTTGAGTTTTGTCATATACACATAAATGACTTTTAAATAATACATTGTTTAGAGCCCTGCATTTTTGAGATTTTTGTTCAGACACTTTCTAAAACTCATTGATGTTGTTTTTTATCTTCATTCATTCTCGTAGTTAACGAGATAGACTACACATAAAATACTTCAATGGTATGAATTCTCTTGATGAACAATTAGGTTTATTTCCTTGTAGTAAGATAATTGGACTCAATGTTATGTGTATATCCTGGTAATGATATGTAGACAATTCTTTAGAAGTGGGATTATTGGAATATAGGATGTGTGTCTTATTTAGGAACCACTGCCAAACTTGTCTCACAATGCTTGTATAGGCATAAATTCTTCCTAGAGAAACACACCAGTTCCTCTTGCTCTCATCTTCAGGAGAACTTGGTGGTTCCTAAGTTTTACGTGTTTGCAAATCTACTGAGTATGGGATTGCATCTTGTGATGGCTTTAAGTTACTCTATAGCCTTGTGCCTTTAAAATAATTAATTTTATGAATATGGATGTTTTGCTTGTATGTGTATCTGGGCACCACTTGCATGCTTGCTCCTGGAAAAGGCCAGAAGAGGGTGTCAGGTGCCCTGGAGCTGGAGTTATAGACAGGTATGTCACTCACTCTAAGTGCTGGAAATTGAACCTGGATCCATGGACAGGGCTGCCAGTGGACTCAACCACCAAGCATCTCTCCAGCCCCACTCCCTTGCTCCCTTTCTATGATTATAGTCTTATTTTTATCTTCAAGTGTCTATGTAAACACTTCTAAATTGGATCGCCAATCTATTTCTTATTGGCATTTAGGTAATTTTTTTTATATTCTAGATTTTAATCTTTTCCTAATTATCTTGTAATTGGAATAGAAGATGTGTCTTTGGATTAGCGTCAGTTCTTCTTTTTTTTTTTTTTAAAGATTTATTTATTATATGTAAGTACACTGTAGCTGTCTTCAGACACTCCAGAAGAGGGAGTCAGATCTTGTTAAGGATAGTTGTGAGCCACCATATGGTTGCTGGAATTTGAACTCTGCACCTTTGGAAGAGCAGTCGGGTGCTCTTACCCGCTGAGCCATCTCACCAGCCCCTAGCGTCAGTTCTTAATTTTGTTACTTTCCTACCATCTTTTCGGTGTGGTCATTTGATGTCTCAAGAAATATTTCTTCCTTAAAGTTTAAATTTATTTCTTTATTTACTTACTAGTGAATGGGGCTTGCACCTGCCAGTGCATGCCTGTGCAGGTCAGAGGACAACTCGCTGCACTCAGTTCTCTCCTCCCACCATGTGGGTGTCAGCAGTGAGCACCTTTACCATCAGAGCTGTCTTGTTGGCCCCAAGGATACTTCTCTTATCCTGAATTTATAAAAGCATCTCCTTATGCCAAATTGAAAGTATTTAATATGGTGAGAACAATAACAAATGCAATCAACTGTGCATCCGCCATCCCATAGGCATTTAATACTGGATGGCCAGCAGTCACCATCCACACCCAGGATGTTAAATGTCAGAGAGAAGGACACCATGCAGGCGACCTATCATTTGATGCCTTCTTTGGAGAGATCAGCTGGTGGGCTGTGACTCACTTCTTTCCTCTCTCTAAATCTAGAAAGCACTTCAGGGGGACTCCTTGAAGACTTGCCATGTGGTCTTTTCACTTAGGGTCAAGGAAGACTGACATCTGGTTCACAATTGGGAAGTGAATGAGTGCAAAGTGATTGACTCTGATGAATGATCAGTGTGCATTATGAGAATTTGTTCAGGCAAAAAGGGTTTCCCATGAACTAGGTACAGGCTATGTTCCAAAGGGAGCCAGCCTGGTAAAATCCAGACTAGAGGCTGCCAAGGGTGAGCAGGCGTCAGGACAGAAGAAATACATAAACTTCCATACTCTGTGGTCCAAAGATTAAGGAACCAATTGAATAGGATACATCTTCTCAGATGAAGTGCACAGAAATATATGTCAGATACCAGTGGTCAGTAAAGCCTCAAAAATTCTTACAAGACCACTTATGAGATAGTCAACTTGAAAATAATGACAGCTCCCAGGGGAACACAGATGCCAGTACTCAGAAATTTATTGGTAATGTTGGACTGCCAATTGTCTCCAGGTGGAGGTAGACTGTGTATAAAAAAATAATCATTAATCGAACTTGTTACACTATTGTGCAAGGAATACTTTTTTTTTTTCCCCTGAGAGGCACCAGAGACTCTGTACCAGGTTCTGATAGTGGAGAACAGAAGTTGGGCTCAGCTATGCATTTAGCACAGACAATGGGAATTGATAGCCAGGTGTGGGAAGTCCGTGAACAGAGCATTATTAAGAGCTAAAATAGCAGAAGCAGTTGCATATGTAGCAGAGCACTGCCTCATCTGGCATCAATGAGAGGGGAGGCCCTTGGTGCTGTGGAGGCTCGATGCCCCAGCATTGGGAAATGCTAGGGCAGTGAGGCGGCAGTGGGTGGGTAGATGGGAGAGCTCCCTCATAGAAGCAGGGTGGAGAGGGGATGGGATAGAGGGTTTGCAGAGGGGAAACCCGGAAGGGGGATAACATTTGAAATGTAAATAAATAAAATAAACAATTAAAAAAACTTTATAAAATAAAATAAAATAGCAGAAGCTATTTTGAATACTAGGAGCCAAAATATGATGATGGAATAGGCCCAGTAGGATTCTTTCTGAATATATAGGTCAGTGTGGTAGGGCATATCTGAGGGGAGATGGAGTAAGAGGAGCTAGATATGGTGGTGAGAGTGGTCACATACCTAGTGTTGGAGAGGGGTTTTTTTTGTTTTTTTGTTTTTTTTTTTTTTTCTTTTTTGAGACAGGGTTTCTCTGTATAGCCCTGGCTGTCCTAGAACTCACTCTGTAGACCAGGCTGGCCTCGAACTCAGAAATCCACCTGCCTCTGCCTCCCGAGTGCTGGGATTAAAGGCCCGGCCTGGAGAGTTGTTTTTTTTTTTTTTTTTAATGCTGATTTATCAGCCATCTTTGCAAAAGCTACAGGTTTGAAGAGAGTGTACTCTAGAGCCTAGGGTTGAGAAGCCCGACTGAAATTTGGCCAAGCACAGAGTCTCTGTGAGGGGGAAATCTAGGATTTGCCGAATTAGAAGAGTCTGGCATACATTATATATAATGTATATAGCAGACATATTCTATACATCATGACCCCTTATTTCTACTATAAAGTAAAATGTGTCAAAAGAACTCAAAATTAAAGAGTTCATTGCAATTCTCTTTAATATGATTTACTTAATTATAAGCTTATATACATTAAGAGATAAATGTAGAGCTGACTTTATGTTGTTACATTTATTGTTGAAATGCCTTTCAAATCTAACAGTTGTTTTCACAAACTGGCACCACAGTATGGCCTTTCCTGCCTTTCTTTCTCTGTCCTTCCCCCTCATGACTACTGGTCATAGTCTGTGTTTTGTTACGAGAGTGAAGAGAACCTGAAACTAAGACATCTCAATTCCCTGAGGGGAAAATTAGGAATCCCACCATTCAATAACACTGGCATCACTTTAGAGGGAATGCACACAAGATAGAAGGCTGAAACGGACAGGGCAAAAAGAAAAACCAGCAGGGGAATCTAATGTTAGAAGGAAGGATGACAAATCAGACCATCATGCCCACATTAGTTAGGTTTGTAGTCATCATAATTACATGCCTTGTGTTTTATCTGTCCCAGCCAAGGTCTGCCAACATTGATTGATGGTTTGATCTTAACTCATGTAACTAGCCTGTAGCTGATTAACTAAGTCTCAACTTTGACCTTCCATTAAAAAAAAAAACCTCTTATATTATGTTGCTCTTTTCTAGGAGCACTGAGAACCAGTTTTGGCCTTATGAGTTTTAGTGCCTGTACCATAATGGCATGTTTATACATCACTTAAGGATTGATATACAGTTTAAGAAAAGAACCTGCAGGTTATTTCAGCCTTGTACAAATATCCAGTGTCTCTACTAAAACCTAGATGTTTATGCCACAGTATATGTCAAGACCTCCAACCTATATTGCACAGGAGCGTATTGACTACTTTAAGCAATGTATTTGTGTTTATAAACATAGAAAACTGCAGTAAAAATACAAAATATAAAGGCACAAAATGACATCTGTGTGGTGCTTTCACACCAAAGGGTTCTCCAGTTCTACAAGTTGTCCTGCTTGAGTCAGCAGATGACAGGTGGGTGAATGTGAATGTCTAGGATATTATATGATACAGTACATTTTTTAAAAAAAGATTTATTTATTTTATGTATGTGAGTACACTGTAGCTGTCTTCAGCCACACCAAAAGAGGGCATCAAATCCCAGATGGTTGTCAGCCACCATGTGGTTGCTGGGAATTGAACTCAGGACCTCTGGAAGAGCAGTCAGTGCTCTTGTTTTTTTGTTTTTGTTTTTTTTGAGACAGGGTTTCTCTGTATAGCCCTGGCTGTCCTGGAACTCACTTTGTAGACCAGGCTGGCCTCGAACTCAGAAATC